>NC_048272.1:8795420-9113170 GCF_009762535.1 Notolabrus celidotus | reverse complement strand
CTTCAGTTTGTAGATGCTTTGATTGATGACTTTTGTTCTGAAACCCATGATATGTTGTAATGTTTTAGAATTATGTGTTGTTTGTCTGTAACTTTTCTGGAATGTGCTGCTGCTGATCTTGGCCAGGACACACTTGAAAAAGAGATTTTTACTCTCAATGTGGTTTAATCCTGGTTAAATAAAATTAAATAAAATTAAATAAAATTAAAAAAAATTAAAGAAGAGGTGTTAGAATGCATATTTTATGAGGCTAGCTGTTTTTTGTTCCCAGATGTGATGCTGTGCTAAGCTAAAAGGCTAATTTAGGCAGCTTGATATTTATCATACAGGCCTCATAATTGAATTGAATGTAACATTAAAGCAAAAAACTCAAACAACTCCCATAACAGAGTACAGAACAGATTTCCATTTTAAAAGCTCAATGTGTAAAATCCTTTACAGAGAAACCAACCGATATATACACAAGCACATGAGCCTTTTAAGACGTCTTCATGTTACTCTAAAGTGGTCACATTTCATCAATAGTTTCAACGATAATAAATTCCTTTCCTGCCACAGGATTTGTAATGAACATATTATCTTTAAGCTTCACTTTTACTTTCCTCATCCTGTAATTTTTTATGAAAACCCTTTTTTTTTCATGCTTGAGAAATATTTATCCATGATCAACAGACAAGACCAAAGAGGTGATATAATTACCAAGAGGCAATTCATAAGCACTCACACAGACACAACATCACTGGGACTTTTCACTGTGTTAATCACTTTCTGAAAACCTTTAATTAATGCTACACCAGACAGGCTTTGTCTGGATTAGCTAAATGAAACAAACATATAAATGTAATTATCACCTGCTTGTGTCAAATACTTGATTCTGATTGGTCAAAACCCCACAACAATGGTGATTGATTCTCAACAGCAACAGCCATGCCTGGGCAAAGCTGATCAACCCCGTCAAATAAAATCAATAACACAGAAATGAGTCTGGGGCACATTTCACCTCTGCCTGTTGACACTGTGGAAAAAACTTGTTTCCATCTCAGGTTGGTCTTAAGAACAAGTAAATAATGATAGCTGCAGATGAGAGAGCAGCCTGAGGAGCTACTGGTCACCCTGTTAGGATTCTCACCCACTCAATATTCTTCATCGCTTATAAATTTGCGGGCCTGTAGATATAAACACACACAAACTAGTAAGAGTGCAGGAAGGCCTTGTGCATATGAATGAATCACAGCCATGCTGATATTCCACACAGCAGCACACCCTCTTATGTAATATTTCCTAATTGTATCTTTATAGAGTATATTTAGCCATGTGTCATCTTCTGACTCAGCAGAACAAATAATGCCATGTATAGGTCACTTGCAGAGAGTTCATTTTTAGATACAAAGCTGACACTGGCTACCTTCACCCCTCTGAGACACGTGTGATCTCTCACCTCCTCGTTCTCTATCTTCAGTGTGGCCAGGCGGGACTGCAGCTGATGGTGGCGCATTAGGAGCTCTGTCTGGACAGGCTGCTGTGCACTCACCTGACACACCTGAGATTAAGACACAAAGAACTGGAGGATGTAAAACTTGGAGCAAACATGTCTGGGTACAGAATGTACCCTGTAAGTAAATGATTCTTACATCCCTGCTTTCTAGTATCTCACCTCATCCCCCATGTGTGGCTGATAGTCAAAGCGTGCCGGGGGACAGAAGATCTGACTGTGCATGTCCATACACTTCAGCTTGTCTCCTCTGATGTCCATAGCGTCTACTGCTCCCTCCAGTAAGTCTAGTCCCTCATGGCGAGAAGTCTCTAGACTGTACTCTGCAGACAGGTAGGTTCTCATGGTGCGTGCCATGCTTGCATGATAACCCAAGTCACAACACTGGGGAGAAGAGGTAAATCTCAACAATTATAATGCAATAAAAGACAAATAGCTGTAAAATAAGCCTGGAGACTTAATAGAAGTTTGCTTTGACAGGAAAAAACTTACATCTATCATATCTGAGACATCATGGATGTAGTACTTGGCCACCAGGGCGTTGGTAGCTGCCAGATTGAGAAGATAGTCATTGCGAGCTTTTGTGCATTTCAGCTTGTTTTCAGAGTACTTGGCTTGTCTCTAGGGGAGAAAGAGGAAGAGAGAGTCCCATCAATGCAGAACATGAAATGGATTCCTAATGTACTCAAAGACTGTATTACCAAATCAATCTTAATGTTATCTTATATAACATGTCATACTTTGATGCATTTACTATGGCATTTGTGCTGAAAGCAAATGGTGAAATTCAAGATATCACTTCAAATACATCTGCAGATCAGTGTTGAAACTATGATGTGCAGCACTTCTACTGTCATTAATAATACCAGTCCACCCAAACAGACCTTCTCCTTCATCTTTTCCATCTTCTTGACTGAGCTCCGTCGCTGTGGACGCTCATCGTGACCGTACCGCAGAAGGCCAGAGCCGATATCGTTGGATTTTCCGATGTGCTTCTCTTCCTGTTTCTCTGCCTCCTTCAGCTTGCTCTCGGCACTCAGACTCTCAGTGTGGTACATGTGGTACGTCTTCATCACCTGAGACAACATATATGTCATGTCAGAAACTCATCTCGGTAACAAATGGGCATTGTAGTCAACTAGTCCTTTATGTTTATCACATCAGCAGTGATGGAATATTCATATACTACACATTCAAATACATAGATGAAGCAATGGTGGTGCCAAGATGCTTTAAACAGACAATGGGTAAACAGAAAAAAAGCACAAAAATGAAAGTGAGAATATTTTAAACAGACAAGTAATGTGATGAAAATGTAAACAGTTTTTTGAGCCTTTTTTTTTTACTATATCTCAAAAAGTAGACCATCCTTGTTAAAAGGAATGTGACTAGGGATTTCAAACCGTTCTCAAAACTCATTCACAGGCATTGAACGATCAGAAAATCCAAATTAAGATACCTTTATTGCTCTAAGTAAACATGAAATACAGAGAGGTGTCCTTAGGGATCTTATAAGTAAAGGTAAGGATTGGTCATAGATGGTCTCAGATGTGAAATGGACCTCTGTGTTTGACAAAAATAGTCTTACTTCATCATTCATTACAGATGAGTATGCAACACGAGACTACATGAAGTTAAAACACACTCACTACAGGTGTATAAAAACTTGCCAGTGTTCTTATATCTTTAAAGCTAATAACTGTGATTATCTAAAAGGCTATAAATGTCTCACAGTCCCAACTGTGCAACTCATGTGAACTTATGTTACCCGAGAATATTTATTTTCCTCACACTCCCAAACATTAGGGAGTGTAGCTTACTCATCCTGCTCATGGGAGCGTCACATCATGATTGGCGTTTCCTAATCGAACTGGAGGTGTTCTGCTGGGTGCGTCTGTCTGATGTGTCTGTCTGTTTGTTTGTCTACACCAAAAGCACTAGAGCGTGTTCTAAAATAAAACAGCCTGGAAATGAAAAGCATGTAGGCATGTTTTTAAAGCAGAAGGGTTTCTACTGATCCAAATACGCCCGCACCATCGAGGGAATTTGAATGGGTTAGCGTTTCGTGTCCTCAAAGAGATTGCATGTAAATGTTTAACTCTGCATCAACGGTGCTTTTAAACAACATCTGCTCCTCCATCACTCACTCTCAAGTTCTGGTTTCCAAGCAACCTCGTGTGAAGCAGACGTGCAGAGGACAGTGAGATCGATCAGCAGGGGGAGGAGGGAGGCTGTAAAGTGACTGACTGCAACCTTCCCTGCACCCTGCTGCTGCACAACAAACTACTTAATTTCTCTTAAAAAGCCAGCAGCAGTTTATCCACATCAGAGTCTGAACTTAATTTTACATTTAACACATAACAGCAAAAGAAAATTTCCTTTAGTTTCATTAAAACTATATAACTTGCTGTGCATTTGCAGCGTGGGATCTGCAGATAGGCTTTTAATAATGCATGAAGAAAAGAGGGAGGAAAAATCAATATCAGCAAAGTGCTGTATAATGTTACATGTGAGAATATTTCTCATGTGGTTTCTGTCATGTGACTTATTCTGCTACTTAAGATCTGTGTTTCTCTGCACATTCCTTTCTCCAAAACATCCTTAAAAATGAGCACAAGTAGTTGTACATGATCACTGCAATTACCCTGCAATTAAACAGTATGCTATTCATTCTCCTGTGTTACTAGCTTATCTCTTTACAAGCATTTTATGTTAACAATAAGGTACCAAGATCCCTCTTGTAGCAATTTTCTTGCTTCTGCAAAAGATAATACCAAGATATTAAATGAGAATGAGAACTTTCAGTGTTCCAATCGAAAGCATCACCAAGGCTGCTCTACTTTTTTGCAATTATAGTTTAAGGTCAGAATCAATTTTTCAGCCGGATGATAAATGTGTCTTAGACAGAAGTCCAAACCCTGCCCATGATTTTTAATTACCTTTGATTGATCACCTACAATATGTACCCTGCAATATTCAGGATGTAATGCAGATGATTAAGTGTGCAGCAAGCAGCCAAAGGTGGACTTTCACTCACAACAGAAAATGAAGATAAAATCATGAATAAATCAAATTGAAGGGTTGAAGTTATTCAAAGATTTGAGAAGGCTTCTGAAAAAAGTTCTCAAAAGTAATTTGGATACGAGGCTAAACATATTCAGGCTCTTCAGACAAGTCTTGTTGCCTTTTGGATGAAATATTGAACTACCATGACATGGATGATTGGGAACCTTCTGACAAGTGAAAGGGATGCACGGATGCATCGTATCGGCCAATATTTGACAGCAGCAAATTGGGAAATAAAGTGCCATGCACTAATATCAGTGGCAGATGTTTGTCTGTATTTTATCACATCTAATCTTTATTCTTAAAGTACCAATAAATGCCGGCAAGCTAGTACACCTTACTGCTGATTCTGAGAAGAGGGTTTTATCAGACGGAAGAAGTCACCTGAAACTCATTTTGTTTTCATGGTCTCTGTTTTAAGATCTATAGTCTATATTTTAAAATCCTTTTTTTTCCTGATATGTCTTGCCACTATTTTATTTCTGCTTCTTTCTTGCTTTCAATCGCTGTAAAGCTCTTTGAATTGCATTTGATTTGTTTGAAAAGTGCTACATAAATAAAGATTGATTGATTGATTGATTGATTAAGATGTGAAAGAAATGTTGGAAAGAGTGTGGGGGACAGAACACAAACTTCTAATATATCAAGTTGACACGGTTAATAGTTAAGTAAACAGTTGCCCATTTACACATACAGCAGAATTGGTGCAGGATAAGCATTAATTCAATTTGGCCAACACTTAACCTCTTTACAGCGCTGTTTTCATCTCTAACAACTCCTGAATGATGCATCTGGCTTTTCTGCTTCTAAATCTGACATATAATTACCAGCTAGTAATGACCCTTGTCTTTCTGCTGTGCTCAGCAGATAGGGCACGGGGTTTTGGGGGGCATTGTATCAGCAGGTGCAAGGGTAAAGTTGATGAAAGCCGTAAGACTGGAAAGAAACAGGCAGAAAATCCCAAAAAAGAGCTGATAGACACTAAAAAAGGAGTGAGAGGGAAACTGGAGTGTTACACAGTCTCTGAGAAAGATCAGTGACATGCAGGTTGCAAGATATGTTGCAGTGATGTTTCAAGAGGGACTTAAAGGGATGGGGCCTGGTTTAAATCAAGCAGTAACCTCCAGTCTTAAACTTTGAAGCCCATGAGGAAGTGTTATAAACTGCTATTCATCAAGACTCCGCTTGAGGCTGGCTGCAGAAACACCGGAAACCACATAGACACCAATTCAAAAAAGATGATCTTTGCAGCATTAATTAACATGTTTACAGGCTGGTTAAAAAAATGGCTTGGCTCTGCGTAGCTAATTTCTCTATCGGCACACACTGTACGGGGGTGAATTTTTTTCTAACGCAACGGTTCAGAAGATATTAAGATTACAAGTTTTTGCCCAAATAAGGACATGACTGACTTGATTCCCGGATGGGAACACAGCTGTTGGCTAGGAGGCTCAAACCCTGCCTCTTTACGTCACACTATGCCTGGTTGAGTTCTGCTTTTCTAATATGGCTGCTGCCGTCGATTGGCTTCAAAACAGTGCTCAGGAACAGATGGGTGACGTCACGGATACTAGTCCATATCCAGCAAATCGCACAACTCATTAGAAAATAGACACAAAGAATAACAAAGTACCGCAAAAATCAGTAATGGCGTTAGCATCAATTAAAAAAAAAATAGCTGCTCTTGTAGTCCACGGTGTGTTCAAATTCAATGTGTAATATGTTCATAGTTTTTTTAACGTTGCAAGAAACCGTGCACCCTGAACAAAGTGATCCACAAAATAGAAAACCACTGCAAAACTATTTGAGTATCAGCGTGTGAAAGACTTGTCAAACTGTGTATGAAAAAACATTTACAAATACAGCTCCCCAGTCTGCCAACAGACACTTGAGTCAGCTCAGTTTTTACCTTCTTTGTGGTAAGACCACTTTTAGAAATACATAGCATGTCCTTGGTTTTCTTTTGTCTGGTTCTTTTTGCAGAGTAGCTGTAGCCAACAATACCTCAGCAATAAGATCTATAAGTAAACAGTCTGAGGTGTGTGTTGAACACATACATCAGATGAAATCACAACACAAGCTCATTTTCATCAACAAGACAAAAAGACATGAGCACTAAACACAGCTGTTTACTGCTTCCACCACACACTGGCAAATAATCCTGTGTTTAATGTCATGTGCAACACGCGTTTACACGAGTGTTCATCGAATCCAGTGCGACATAGAACACCAGAAAGAGTGACGACACACAAAAAGATGTGTGTGATTACATATGAGACAGGCTGGGAATGCTACAGTAGCTCATGTTAGCTGTGAGTACAGTGAAGCACTGCAGCACAGACTGCAGAGTCTGCTTGAAGCACAGCCGGGGGGGGAATGCTCTCTCCTTCAACGGATTCACACGGGGAGGAGGAATGCTAATTTTCTCCTCTCACCACCTCAGGAGAAGGGAGAAATGACCTGTTGGGGAGCGAGCTGCTGATAAGGCATATCTGCTGTGTGCAGTGTCAGGCCAGCTGCTTCACAAGTTACAGGTACAGGGAGGAGAAAGGATTGACGAGCCGCAGACAGCTAACATATGGGAGAGGTATAACAGGAAGGCAAAAAGACAGGGGTGGTGTTTGTGTATTACTCACCGTGTAGAGCTCATTGGTGACTTTCACTAGCTCCTCATGCATCTGGACCCCGATGTCTTTGCTCTGAAAAGAGAAAAAAAGGACATTGTTACATATTTAAAGGACAAATAAGACCACGTGTTCAAAATATCTTTGAGTAAAAACTGCATCATTGAACGGAATTGCTTTTCCGTGTGTGACTAACTTTAAGGCTGTGTGTCAGTTATACTTTGCATGTGAGGGATGTGAGCAGACATCGAAATGCTGTCATTACTCTGCACCAGAAAAGATCTAATACAATGCCCAGCGAGAGCACACAGACAAAAATAGAACAGTGCAGAAACTGCAGAACATTTCCCAAGGAGTTGTGTCACCGTTTCAGCTCAGTTACAGGAGCTAAGAGCCTATGATGAATTGGACATGTCCCATGGCGGCGGGGGGGGGGGGGGGGGGGGGGGGGGGGCTTTACAGCTAGAGGGGAGGAATGGGGCCAGCAGAGAGTGACTCTGGAAATCCTGTTGAGGGGATGTGGAGCGATGCTGAGCCCAATCAATCCTGGTTTTCTGCCACCTCTCAGGGCCCGCTTGTCAAAAAAGCAACCTTGCTTTTTTCCCCCATGTGTCAAGAATTTAACTTCAGCCCATTCAGTACACTGAAACTTTGACTCAACACATGCCAGGGTTGACTCATTTGCAGCCCCCACATGTGTTATTTATTAGCAGTGAGAGAGCACCACTGCTGAACCAGGATGCTACAGCATAACAGGATTATTGTTTTGGAGAATTCTGTCTCTAAATTCTTGCAGAGGGAGACAGTTTTTTTCTGAAGGCAGTTATTAGTCCCCCCTGTGCGCTGGCCACGAGCCATCCCATGCTCATCACTGCTCCCATCGTGACAGCGCAGAGCCCCCTAGAGGGCATAAATTACCTCATACTCCTGCTGATGTCAAATGATACTTGTCTCAAATACCTGGGGCAAATTGCTCATCACAGCCCCCTGAACCTCTGGCACTCTGTAACTCTGACATGTACTGTACCTTACACTCAGCATATGCCCTTTGAGTATTGAGAGAATAACCAAGTAAAATAGTGTCCGAAAAATCTACTAGGATGTTATAACTTTAAAAACAAGTCACCTCTAACTTCTCTCTGAACATGACTGAATGATTACCAGTTGATGTGAATCTGGCATGCAATGAGATGAACGATTTTGTGTAAAGAGCATCATAAAAAGGTTAGTGATCTGAATATAGCGAGCACACTGAGCACGGTATTGAGGAGGCAAATCCACATGAGAATAAGGGAGTTTAAAAATAGACATACAATCTCTCTCTCAAACAATGTTGGGTTTTATTTTAGACACTTGGCTCTCTCACAATTACCCGTCTACAGTAACATGACCAAATTGGCTCAGAGTGTGCGTGACTTTAGGTACAAATCCTCATCTAGGAGCACAAAAAATATATAATTTTTAACATCATTGCTCAAAAAAGAACAATAAAATCTCTATTCACATGATACCGCCTTGTGACAATCTGTATGTTCTGTTTCATTGATACATATTTTTACATATTTCTGTTGGTGTGGCGTCAAGTTCCCAGCTGTGGGCTTCAGTCATGCAATGTAAGCGAATAAGTTCTGTGACTGTGTGCGTTAGTAACATGCCCTCAACCATTCAACTCATACTCTGACCTTTTTGAAAAGTCTGATGACATCCTCGCCCACGTGTGCCAGGCGCACAATGACGTTGTTGTTGTAGATGTCGCTCAGAGTGGCGTGGTCCCGACTCTCCCGCCTGGTCTGGTCTAGGACCAAATACCAGCAGTTCACAGTGGACAGGAGATTCTGGTCTTTTCTGAAACAGTAAAGGAAAGACTTCAGAAAAAGGGACTTTTTGAACTTCCAATGTCTGTGCAGTTATGGAAGAACACCAATGAGAGTCATATGATGACACTATATGTTCTATTGCAGATATGAGAGGAAAACAAAGTAAATAAAGCGGCATAAGTCCTCAACACTTGAGTTGTTTCATGATGAGTTCAACTCAAACTGCTTTCTATCATACTTAAACATGAAGGTAAAAAAGGGCATGGAGAGACCAACACACTAAATACCTTACATTCAATCCATTGTTACAAGCTGTGGGGCTTTAATCTAAGATATAAAGGGGTCACTGCACGTTTGATAAAGAATCAGCAAAAAAGTGGGAAAGGGGCAGCTGCACACACAGGCACACACACGCACACACACACACAAACACACACGCACACACACACACACACACACACACACACACACACACACACACACACACACACAGACACACACACACACACACACACACACACACACACACAAACACACACACAAACACACACAAACACACACACATCCATGGCATGCTGACTGTGCTTGCCCCCTTGTTCAAGAGAGCATGTGAATCCAATTATCCTCACACCAGAAATTTCGTCTTTATCTTTTGTCTTTCGAGAGCATTTTCCTGTTTCTAAACCTCTAATCTGTGGAGACTACAACATAAGTATGCTTTATCACATTACTTCTTTTACGCAGCCTGTGTGTAAAAGCACCTTGTGCTATGGGCTGAAAGCCGACCTACACTGGGATCCAATCCAACCCCAGCTTAATTTCTCCAGTATTGACTGGTGAAAGGAGATGAGTGAAATTAAAATGAATGATTTATCACTTTTGAACATCTTTGTTGATGTTCAGGAGCACAACCAAGAGGAAGTCTAAAACCTGATAGCTGTTATTGTATATTTTCAACCACAGAGGCTTAAATCAGATCAAAACAAGAGCCAGCAGCTACAGGAAGAGCAACGAGCTGTGAACTTTTCCTCAGGGATTGATTAAGTATGTCTTCTTCTTCTTCTTCTTCTTCTTCTTCTTCTTCTTCTTCTTCTTCTTCTTCTTCTTCTTCTTCTTCTTCTTCTTCTTCTTCTTCTTCTTCTTCTTCTTCTTCTTCTTCTTCTTCTGGTGTTGATAATCATGAATGGGTAGTGGGCTAGCTAATACATCCCTAGCCATTAGCTATCTGCCACACAGGAAGCTGATTTCCCCAAAAGTCCAGTCCAGCAATTGTAATAATAATAATCAAATGATTTATCACAAATGACACAACAACGTTAGGGCTACAGAAGATACTTAAAATGTACTTTTATTTCCCCTCAAGTCCTACAATCACAACAGAATCCTGTAGATTTGTTGTTCTCTGTTCAGTACAAGGCTGGTTCTTTCAGCCTCAAGCTGCCGCAAGTAAGAGAGAGAGCAGCTGCTGCAGTGGAGTGGCACACAGGGGAAGTTAAAAGAGCTAGCTTGCTAACAAAGGGGTGACAGAAAGAGATAAGACATTACATAACATGCTGCTAATGTGAAGAGCTGCTATACTGCCACGTCAGTCTAATCTAATCTAGAACTGTGTTAATCCAGACGGAAATTGCTGAAATAAAATATAGATTATTATAATGATGCAGTGGGACTTTCTGCAGTTCTTCTTATAAACCCCTCCGCAGCATCATCGACTGTATCTTCAATCAGGAATGTAGCAGATATTTTTGACTCTAACCTCAATTTTTGAAGACAGTATGAAAGAGTAGTCATGACTCATTTTCTATCAGCTGCTTAAGAACTTTGATCAATTTTATTCTTAGACAGGTTTGTTCATTCTCTAAGGTGTGTTGTAACTGTGGTCTTCTACAGATGGCTGTAGTTCTCGGCAAATGCAAGCCTCTGCATTCAGCCTGTATACCAAAATCTGATGAGAGGCATCAATAATTTAACAGCGTGTACCATTAATTAAGAATCAGAAGACAGGAAATAATTTAGTAAGTCCTCATGTAATCGGGACTGGTCGAGTTATCTTTTTTCTCATACCAGTTTTTAACTCTGTTTATTGATACATGTTTATTGTTTGATCTTTCTGTCTGGATGAATCATGTTGATAAGTATGTAAACTAAGTACGACAGAAAGGAGATTTTAAAAGTTCTGTCTATGGCGAGTTAAAAGAGTTGCACCCTGGTGCTAAAGGTAACCCCGAGTACCGGGCATCAGCAACTTCTTTCTGCTTCTCCTTTCATCCTTGAACACTTTGATAAAAAAACATGAACAAGCTCTCCCTACAGGCCGTCCTTTCAAGCGGAGCAGGTGTTTGATCCCGTACATGATACCAGGAACCTGACTGTAAATCTCTGGCTGTCGGATGCTCCTGAATACGGATGAAACTGTAGTATTCAGGACACAAAGGAGTTGATGCAGAACTGTTCATGTACAATGACAGAAGGAGGTTTTCTACATGACAGGCTAGAAAAAAAAATACAACAATTTCTGTTTCACAGCAAGGGCTCTGAATTATAAAGTAGAAGGAGCTGCAAACTGCACTACAGTCAATGACAATATGAACACATACTGGATTATTTAACTACTCTGGAACATGTTTAATAGAAATGTTCTTTTGAACAAGGTGCACTTAGTCATCCCCTCTTATAATGACGTCTTTCTTGCAGCCACTTTGTGGTGGAAGGCTTTTTAAATGTTCTTTGACAATCTCCTGCCAGCTCCTTTATTATATCCGATGCAAGAAATCAAAATCTGAAAGCTTCACAGATAAGAAAAAACAGGCCTGTCATAAGTATAGTTTAAAAAAACAAAAAGAAAAGTGAAATGAGAAAGACTGAGAGCGAGCTCTTAAAGTCAGGGGAGACAGTGTGGGATTATTAATGATAGAGCCTGAGTTAGTCCATTGTAGTCTATGAGTATGAATCTAGCCTTTGACAGAGAGACATAATGATGACCATTTAATGTGACGTTGGGGGGGGGGGGGATCTGGGGCAGCAGAGTGCAGGGAGAAGTCATGCAATGTCTCTCTTGCAGGGGTCTCCCTTTGAGGGAACGCTCCATTTATCAATGTCCCAGTGACGGGAGCTCTCCGCCGTGATTACACTTTACGTCCAATCGGCCGGAGAGACTGAAAGAGAGACGGAAGAGCTTCTCCTGAATAAACCAACGTGTTTCTTACGCATGACTGACACACCCAGGTCACATGAAAGGGTGTGCTGCTGCCTATGAATCAATTACACAGGCTGTGCTGTAGTGCTTTAAAAGGTGAGGTTAATTTCCTGGACTGCTGGTTTAATTCTACCACAGCAGGTGCTGGAAAGGATTCTTCAGACAGATTATAACCTTATCTTCCATCCACTTATTAGTAAGTTTAATCACATTCATTTGTCTATTTCCAAGTTGGGAGGCAAACTTTCTCCAAGTAGGTTTTAACTGAGCATGACCCAGTATCTCTATATCTTTTCTGATCATTAATTTCCTTTTATTTATGACTACCGATTAACATCAAGCATTAACTGCATATATCTACACAGAATCTTTTTAAAGTCACCATGAGCTGCAGGCTTGTTTTGGCACATTCTGCAGGCTATGTTTGTCTCATGGCCACATATCTCTCTGCACAAACACTCAAAGAAAAGAAAAAAAGTAAATGAAAGGAAAATAGCTCACCTTTCTTTGTCTGTCAACTCTCTAAATGAGGCTGTGGTTTTATTTTTGTTTGGCTGTTGAGATTTCTTTTTGTATATTTGGGACTAGCGTGAAGTTGAATGGAAATGAAATGACAGTCACGTACTGTGGGGTGGGGTGGATTGTCTGACCTAGTTGGGAGGAACACAGCAGCCTGAGGCCACAAGCTTCCTTGGCCCTGGCTTCATTTCAGGTCATTTCTTCTGCATTTATCCCTGCTCTCCTTTTTGTAGTTTATCTCTCTCTCTCTCTCTCTCTCTCTCTCTCTCTCTCTCTCTCTCTCTCTCTCTCTCTCTCTCTCTCTCTCTCTCTCTCTCTCTCTCTCTCTCTCTCTCTCTCTCTCTCTCTCTCTCTCTGTCTCTGTGTCTCTCTGTGTCTCTCTGTGTCTCTCTGTGTCTCTCTCTCTGTCTCTGTGCACCAACGATCAATATGAGATATGTAGGAGTTATTTCCCAGTCAAAAATGTTTGATACAAATGTTCCAGTGCTTGGGGTAAACTCACTTGAAGTGCTGGTGCTCTCTTGAGGTGCGGATCTTGGCGGAGTAGCGCTCGGCCAGCTTGTCCAGGCCTCTTGAGTACTCAAGCTGGAGCTCGGCCTTTCTGCGGAAGAACTCCTGCAGGTCCTGAAGCAGCTGCAGCCTAGACTCTGACTGCTGCTCCAGACATCGGAACTGCTCCACCAGCTGGTTACGAATCTCTGCATACACAAAAAAAAGAGGACCACCTTAAGGACAAACAGAACCTCTCTGGAGGGGGGAGGCTGACATGCTAGGTCTAACTTCTGCCTGCCAGACAGTGCTGCAGGTCAAAATTAACCCACACACAACAACAAGCACAAGAACTATTAAAATATCAAAGTCATCATAATCGGATAAATTCGGATGTCAAAGTGAATTTGTCTGCCATGTGTGAATGTGTGTGTACACGTGTGTAGTGAAAGGGAAGAAGGGAGGGAGTGTGGGGGTGTCTAAATGCTGGGGTTGCACACGTGCATATGAGATGCATGTCTGATGATTGCAGCAGACAGCATGGAAAATGTAAAATAGGTCAGCTTCTGAAACAGCATTGTGCTGAGCGAGCCTTCACAGAAGTTTGTTGTGAAAAAATTGCAGGCATTTTTTTTTTTTGCGAGATCACTGTGGTTTTCTGCTTGGAAACCCACTGCTCCTATTCATAGTCTGAGAATGAGGAGGAAAACTGAGGTTTTGTTGTAGAGTGTTTAAAGTGGAGATGATAAGGCATTCTGAAATAGGTACAAAGTTCTTAAAATATACTGCTTTTTATTGTAAAAGTAACACCAATTGTAGCCCACATGAACTCTTTCTTCTTTGGAATATACATGATTTCCTTTATGTACCCGATTGAAGAGGTCAGAATTTTTTTTTGTATGGTGTTTTAATACAGTAATGTTAATTATAAGTTACTTTTGAATTGTGATGAAACATAATTAAGATTATAGTTCAAACTTCAAAGTTTTCAAAAGATCCACACAAAAGCTCCCAGCTGGTCAGCTTGTATTGGCAGTCCTCTCTGATATGGGGTGATAGAAATGTCCACTGAAGATATTATATCACTTTTAGGATCTCATATTAACACTGTAAAAGAAAGACAAATAACATCTCACTTATCCTATATAGTGTTTATTGGAAGGATGTCATAAATCTAGTGGCCAGTGGTTCCTGTAGGAGCAGCTTCAGATACCCCATATACTGCATCATCTCAGAGTCCAGATTTGAGACACATACTCGACATCACTATTAGGAAATTCCTAAAACTCTCAATAATATTAAAATATTGCAAATATGGGGCACTGGTGGCCTAGCGGTCTAAGCGCCCCACATACAGAGGCTACAGTCCTCTTCGCAGGGGTCGCTGGTTTGATTCCTGGCCGGTCGACCATCTCCTGCATGCCTTCCCCCACTCTCTACTCCCCACATTTCCTGTCTCTCTTCACCTGTCCTATAAAATAAAGGCAAAAAGACCAAAAATATAACTTTATATATATATATATATATATATATATATATATATATTGCAAATGTGTATAAAAACAAAAACAAAAATAATTTAAAAGGTTCCAATTGTATATTGAAGCATTGTTGGGCACTTCACAACACAAAACTTTTTCAATGTTTAAAAGGCAAACTTCATTCACTAATTGTGTTGGTTTTAAATATTTTTCAACCATAAGATCATGATATCACTACATAATTTTGCTTTGAATCAATACATAAGCATACTAAATACCTGACCAGCCTCATCAAAACCTCATCATGATTGATCTAACAATCAGCAGCTGAGGGTGTGGAAATATGAGCCCACATCTGTGGATTAAACCCCCTCACAAACGCACACAGTGGGCACAAACCAGGCCTTTCGGTCTGTAAGATAATACGAAGCAATTGTGGATCATTGAGATGGCTAAAGAATCCATTATGACAGACTGTTTCAACCATGCATATGATTTCTGTGTGCTGAAAAGAAACTCTGTAGAAATGCATCAATGGAAAAGATGTCCCAACAGAAGAATAGTCCTTTTGTTTACTTCTAAATGCTGTTTCTGTATCTAGAAAAAAAAAAAAGAGGATTTCAAAAATGCCTCCCCCATCGTCTGTGAGTGAAAAATGTGAATGAAAGAAGTACTAACGAGGGAGACTGGGTAAATATGGAGTCCCTTGCTGTTTGGAAATGTACCCCTCCTGGTCCCCATAGTTGCCCAGTTGCCTGGTTACATGCCTCTGGAGGCATCTCAATGAGAGCAGGCCAGTTCCCTGTTCTGACAGTTGCAGACTCGCAGCAATCAGTCTGTTTAGCATAAAGACAGAGGACAAGGACAACTTTCTGTGCTTTGAAATACTCAATAATCAGTCTGTGCTGATGAGCAAGTCAACAATCAAGTTCAAAAATAGACAGAATTATTACCGTGATATACTCCTGTGCTTTTATAGACTGAAGCAGTATTTGTTGACTTGAATCATTTGTAATCACACAGTGACAGTGCAAAAGAATAGACAGAGCATAATGAGCCAATCTGAATTGATTTAACTGCATCATTTTATCAGTGCAACATCAAATAGACTCATGATATTTGCTTTCGCTCTCCGGTGAGCAAGTTATTTTTAGAACTTAAACTGTTACTAGGGACTGTGCAGTACTGGGCTACATTCAATGAATGATTCAGGCCTTTGCAGAGTAATGCATAATTACGAGGAAGCAAGCAAGGAGTTCAAGTGAATAATATACAGAGATGTAACCCTCAAAAGCTAACAGAGGTGTCTTTTCATTTTTTAAATGATAACACAAAAGCATAGATGTCCTTAGTTTAAAAACAGCCATGTGCTGAACCCGGTTTTCTGCCTGGGTACAGTGGTTAGCCAATACAAATTAACTGTTCTACACACAGAGGTTTTTGGATTTCTATGTAACAGGACTGTACCACGACTGCAATTAAAGATGCATGGTATGACGGCTTCCTAAAGTTGAAGCCAAAATATCGGAAGCCCCATGGTTACCCCCAATTTACAATGAGTTTTTACCATGCTTATTTGTGTCCCTGTGTTAAGTTTTCTGAGAATTTTAGATAAGTGGTTTGATGCTATAAAATGGGATATGTTATAATTGACAGTTCTGTTGACAAATGCAGCTCCTATGACACTCTGTGCACAGGATTATTATTATTTTTTATTATTTGTATCATTATTTTAACCATTAGTATTTGAATCATTGATTTAACATTTATTTATCTTATTCAATTATTTATTTATCTATTTATTTCTTGTATTCACCTGATCTTGTTAACGCTACCTTATCTTTAGCTTTTCTTTCCACTATGACTTATTTTATTAATTTTACTGTATTGATTTTATTTTATTTTGAAGTATTTTATTTATAATCCTGCCTTTTATCATTTTACCATTGCTGTTGTTTTCTGTCTCTCTGTTATTCCGTGAAGCACTTTGGGCTGCATGTTTTTATGTATGAAAGGTGCTATATAAATAAAGTTGAGTTGAGTTGAGTTGAGAATTAGCATTTTAGGAAGAATGGAGAAATAGAAAAAAAGGCCAACACAAGTTTCATAGAACTATCCATAACTTGAGTGTCTTCTTTAACCAGGAAGTTGTAGGAAGGGGCTGTAGACTATACCAATCTAAGTGATCTATGCATCTAAAACCCTCCATAAACTACAACTGGTTCAAAATTCAGCCGCCCGTATCATCACACGCACCACCTCCATCCACCACATCACACCCATCCTGCAACAGCTCCACTGGCTCCCCATCACAGACCGGATCAACTACAAAATACTTCTCCTCACATTCAAATCCATACACAACCTCGCCCCTCTATATCTCTCTGATCTCCTCCATACTGCCACACCTGTCCGCACCCTCAGATCCTCCTCCTCCATCCACCTCACTGTCTCCCCTGCTCGCTTTGTTACCATGGGGAGCAGAGCCTTCAGCCTCTCTGCTCCCCAGCTCTGGAACTCTCTCCCACCTGACCTCCGTAATACTGACTCACTCCCACATTTTAAATCCAAACTCAAAATTCATCTGTTTAGACTGGCTTACTCCATCTGACTGGCTTACTCCATCTGACCACAACTCCACTGCCCATTCACTTAAAACCTTTTAAATTGTGTTTTATTTACTGTGTGTTATTAAAACTCTTTGTTTTAATGATGTAAGGTGACCTTGAGTGTTAAGAAAGGCACCTATAAATAAAATGCATTATTATTATTATTACTTTATTATTATTATTATTATTATTATTATTATTATTATTATTATTATTATTATTATTATCTGTAAGTGAATGTGTGTTTTTGGTTAGCAGAACCATGGAACCATGGATGGAACATCAGCCAATGACTGCGCAGACTCTAGCTCCAAACATGTCACAAGCGTAAATTGTAAGCCAAGACGGTATTTTTGCTTCACATGCGTAAAACGTGAGGAGTTAAAGATGGATCACCAAACTTTATATACAGTCAATGGACTTCACCCATTTGATCAGTTGTTATTTTTCTGCTAACCCAAATGGTTGACATTCTTTATAAAGCATAATTTTTTTGGATAATCCAAAAATGTTTGATGGGATAAGGGGCGCAGATTAACTTCTCTATCTGCTCACCTCCTGTATAATTATTGTGAATGGGAAAATTGGCCACAGCGACAAAGCGTTTTTTGGACCAGGATCTAAACACCTTTGATTCTGCTGTAAAGTCTAACATTTTGATAAGTATCCAAATAGGTGTTGTCTCTTTCCTTGGTTCAGTCCCAAGTGGCTGATCATGGAACTGCATGCAAACTGGATTCATTTTAGACACTAAAGCTCAAAAGTATTACTATAGATTTAGGTATAACCAGTTTTGCCTGAAGTCTTGGCTACATACATCTAAATTCCAGCCACAAAGGTACAGAATGTCCCTCTACCTGATCAGCCACATTGCCCTGTCACGTGTGATAACCGTCTGAAGGTTCTATGTGTAGAAAAGAAAAGTGGCAGCCTGAGGCCAGCTGTTATAAGGCCTTGACCTCCTCTTTTACCCTGCAGATTCAAAAGAACAAACTATGTCCACCCACCAAGTTCAAACACAGCTTGTCTGCGATGGCTACATGCTTGGATATCTGACAGAAAGAGCAGACAAAATAAGAAACTATCGGTCACTTTTGCCTTGCAGCGTTGCCTGTAAGCCTCCTGTGCTGCTGCAGCAGACAGAACTCCAAATATCACATAGAGAGGATCCCCTGTCACCGTTGTAGCCTGCTCAGATTAGCCTAGCATGGCTCTTGCAGTGGCCAGCAGCAGTCTCTGGGCTGTGTCTGCAGTTAGCCATGCATGGCTAGTCACATGTGGCCTAACGCAGACTGACACGTTGACATAATTTGGTACAAATCAAGGCTGTGTTCTGTGAACGCTTGTCTTCTGAATGCAGTAATGGCTATGGTATGCCTTTACAGACTACTTGCTTGAGTTCACATTTCTTCCTCCACACAAATATCTGCAACAAGGAAAGGCATCACTGTTTGTGTAGCCACAGGGCAGGAAAATCCAGAGTGTGGTGTCCCGAATTCCAAGTAGTTTTCTCTTTAAATCTTTTATCTGTCCACCCTGTGTTTGTTACCTGTCAACACAACAAAAAGGGACCATGGAAATTGAGATGCTGCTAAGGGTTGTAACGCAACTCTGACTTTTAAGAGAGTATCAGTCTGAACATTCCTTCTTTATGATGAATCCACACAGAGGGGTGTGTCTAAATACTTATTATGAAATGTGCTTCTACATGAATATGGTAGCAACAACCACAAGGCATTACTCTACGAAAATCAGATCAATTTTCAAAATAATCAGGGAAATTCAATCTTCGAAACAGAATTATTAAAACTGTTACAGAATGTGATTAATATCACCAGCTATTCAATTTCAGTTTGGTTTAGGAACTGAATATATAAAATCCATAAATAGAAAACCCACATAGCCATTGTTTCCTTCCTCAATAAACACAAATCTTACAAATAACTGTTTACAATTTACCCTATTACAGCAATTTGCGCACACGAATAAAACAGCTGGACTTCAAACAGATCACATGGCGTTGAAGATAATGTTGCCTCCAGCTATGAGCACAGCATAACGCATTATGAAGGGTATCCCCTCATTTCCTTGTGATTTGGTTTCAAGATCAGCATAGAGATACCTCATGCGTGCTGACTACACTCTCTTGAATGATGTTAACTGAAACACATGAAGAAGAAAAAGGAAACTAGCATACAGTGTTTTAGAACGGCTCACCATATGTGGTTACAAACAAAAAACATATTCTCGATGCTTTTGATGAATAAATGATGACTAACTGTTATATCACAAGGCTGTACGTCCTGTTTGTGATTGTTTAATAAGTCATCAATGAATCAGAGCCGCCATGTGGTCATCATTTCAAATACAGGCCCCAACCTGTAAAGATTTTGATTCAAATCACACAACAAAAATCACTGTTCAAATGTGACCAAGATGCCACTGTTTGCTTCAATGTGGCATGCTGAAAGGTACCACAAAGACCAGTGTGTACCTGATTGAACTGCTGTACAGTCAGCAACTCAGCTTTATTGGAGGCCAGTGTCAGTGTCGGAGTAAAGCTCCCACAACTCTGCACTGATCTAAGCCCAGTTTGCAAATGAGCTTTAGATGTCAGCTTAAAAGCTTTTCCTGAAACTGAGACGAGAGACGGAGCTCTGATGGCTCTCTAGCAGCCACAAAGTTGGTGTGGTCACCAGAGAGAGAGAGAGAGAGAGAGAGAGAGAGAGAGAGAGAGAGAGAGAGAGAGAGAGAGAGAGAGAGAGAGAGAGAGAGAGAGAGAGAGAGAAGGAGTCAAACAATCAAACAGACAAAGAGAAGGACAGAGACAAAGTAAACCACACCTCAGCCAGCTACATGCAAATCATACTTTTCATACTAGACACATGTTAACTAGCTTTAGTCATTTCTGATTTATGCAAGTCCTCCAGAGGAAAGGTCAAAATTAAGTAACCAAAAGGAAAACCTGACTCATTTGAAAAATAAACCCATTTACTTATTTTCACCACTGACCACAACTTCATCAACATAATTGTCATTGCCATGTCATTGATGTTGTTTCACTGGTCTATATATGTTCAAGGATTTGGCATACATTCCCACTAGTTCTTGCTTGACTGAAATACTGATTTAATTTAAAATTAATAACATATTTTCAGTAGGTGGCTGCCCTACATGCAGGCAACAGCATAAGTGCATGAAAGTTTTAAACCTGGGCAGGGCAACTTTGGAGAAACCAGCAAGAGTAAGCTACATTTGAAAATATCTGAACAAAATAATTTGAAGCCACTTTCTCATAACATGAATGTGTACATCCCGACCATGCTAAAGACCACAAAACACCATTGGGACAGGAGGATCACTTGCACCATTAACTATGTCAAACTACCATTCCCTACCATTAGTGGGATACTTGCTTGCTAGTTTTAGAGCTGAGAAACTATCTCTCATGCAGGAAGGTATAGATGGATAGTTATACAGGCTGTTTAAATATAGTTATTTTTTCCATCAGGGTCTTGGATATCCTTATCACTTTAAAGATGTAGAGAGACTTGGTGAAAAAAAAAAGACTTCTGAAACAAATTTCATACCCCAGACTCAATGTTGAGAAAAAACAACAGACAGATAAAATACAATCCCTCAAGTTAAATAAAATCTAGCATGGAATAATAATAATAATAATAATAATAATAATAATAATAATAATAATAATAATAAGGAGAAATAATACGAATCAGTCCAGCTCGACCTTTGCAGGTGATTCTAAAGCTAAATTCACAGACCAGGCTAAATCAAAGACTTAAGAAACAGGTTTATCATATCAAATTGAAAATGACACAGGAGAGGGGCTATTTACCACTGTCGTATGTTCATTGTGAAGCTAATGAGCAAAGCTAAGCTAAAGCCAATGACAGGATGTGAAGTGGTTAGTCAGCTAGCTTGGGTTAGCATACAATGGAAAACTGGGCAAATTAGCTGACAAAGCTATGTCCAAAGGTCAGCTAACTAGTAGCTTATCAGTGTCAAAAATTGAGTTGCCAATCCACCAATATCTTGTTTTTTTAGTCCGCAAAAATATAAACAATCAGTTGTGTAAGCAGTGGTGGACAAAGTACACAGCTTCATTACTAAAGTCAAAGTATAGATACTCTAGGTCAAATATTACTCCAATACAAGTGAAAGTTGCTCTGTCAAATTATTACTTGAGTTAAAGTACTGGAGTACTTCATTTTAAAAATACTTAAGTTTTCAAAGTACTTCATAAACAATCTCAAAACATTGTATTTTCAAAATACATAAATGCAGTCAAGACTACATAGAAGTACATTCTGTTACATTCTGTTTATTTAGAAACCATTACTTGAAATCTCTAAAAACTATACCATGGAATAAAAACAGCAACTAAGTTACTCCAAGCACAGTCAAGAATTATCCGCCATCATTACCACCTCTAAATGAACTGCCTGATCTGAGTGAAATTTGCTCTGTTTGCTCCACGTTAAACCGTGGAGATGCACGATATACAGGTACGACTAAACCACTGAGACAAACAGAACTACACAAACACATTTTACTGTCTTAGGATCAGATTTCAGAAAAAATATGGAAATTCATGAGCTGACTTCAAAGCAAAATTAGTGAGTAACTAGAGCATTGATAGAAATGTAGTGGAGTCAAAAGTACAATAATTGTCTTCTGAATGTAGTGGAGTAAAAGTAATAAGGTCCCTCAAAAAATAATACTCAAGTAAAGTACTCAAGAAATGTACTTAAGTACATTACTCAAGTAAATATACTTTGTTACTGTCCACCACTGTGTACAAGTGGGTTAGCTTTCTGTCTTAGGGAAATCACTGTACTGCTCCAAGAAACAGGCTAGCTTGTTTCTTAAGTTTTAAGTGTTTAGCTTAGATAAGATAACAGTCTGATAAATATTTTGAGAACAGATATGAGAAAGAAGTTCACCCTCATCAAACATTTTGATTCAAAAATCTATAAGGATATATAATGTGCAATTTTTTTTTTCCCCTAAGAGTTTGTAGTAAAGCTAATTAGTGCACAATTTCCTGCTATTCCTTTCACTCAGCAAATGGCCTATGTTGTTGTTCTGTAAGGTAAACAATTACATTGCACTCTTTGCACTTTTTAGATTTGGAACAATCTGCATTTAAACTGCAGCAAAATCTACAATTAATGTATGCATTCAATAAAACCTACTTTAACCCACCACAGCTAATGAAAGAAGACAGCTGCAGGAACACATTGCATCTTGAGATTTCCATACCCTTCAAATATTACATCCTTACACCTACCCTGAGTTTAGTTTCATATGGTGTTTTCTCTTCCAGGTCTGCTTTATTATTTGCATGCTTTTGACTTCCCACTGCAGTCCTGTTGATTAATTTTGAACCAAAGGGTCTAAACCTAAGCACAGGCTGGTTTCACACCCTGCGGCCATACTGTTGTAGGATAATTTTAATTCTACTGGACATAATATATATGATGTATACTAGTGTGAGTATTGCACTGAGTTGTCATGTCTGAAAATGGTAACAAGTTCTAGAGGGAAAAGCTCAGCTCATCTCTGTGAAGAAAAAAAAAACCTGTCATATGAGCAAAACCACAAACGCAAGAAGGTGATGCAGAGCGTGTTGAAGTTGACACTGCTGGAAGTCGTCTCTAAAGTCTGATAGATAAACCACCTATATACATCCTGCACTGTCTGTTCCAATCTAGCATCAGTGTTCAACACTCGCCTCTCTCTCTGGGTGGTTTATCCAGTCACATATTTAGCAGCAGACAGTCAATCCTTTCATGCTTCATAATTCATACCAACAACATACATTATGTATGGACTTTCTGAATTGTTTGCTGTGTGATCTTTCCCAGCATTTCCTCTCACCCCTTGATACTACACTTTGTCCTGGAGTACCAGGGAAATACTCATAGTTGCTAACCCTATTTTGCCCTTTAAAATGGTGTAGGTTGCCACTAAACAATTCTATGTAAAATGTGACATTTCTTATAAGAAGAAGTTGCAGTGTGGCCAGATGTCTCCAAATATTCCGCATGAGTACCTGAGGTGCATGACCTACAGTCTATTGGAAAGCTTATCCAAGGTGAACTGGTGCATTCCCTTGTTGGGTGTGCAGCATCAAGACAATCTGACAGAATTAACCAGATGCACTTTGAAACAAATTACCAAGCTCCAGTGGTTAACATGGCCACACATGCAGGGTTAGGCATGTTATGGATCTCAACAGTCATTTTGCGTACATGAACCGGTTCAACCAAGTTAATTACTGTATCATAGATTTCAAGAAATAGACGTATCCCTAGTTAAATTGTGATTAATTAAGGGAACATTTTCCAAACAGATGCTAAAAATAAATGCTGTCATCTATAACTGTACAAATCTGTCCCACCCAACAGCACTGCACACTTGAGAGCCATACAAAGCTTGAAGTTACGCAATAGTGCCTTCACACACTCAAACAGAATAACAATACGATCAGGCCTGCACGTTACCAACCTTTCACTTGGGTCTCGTATTCGGCAATAATCTCTTTGTCCTTCTTGACTTTCGCCTGAGATGACATGTTGGGGAGCAGGGATTGTGCAATCCTCGGGCAAGAATTAGCGTATCTGTTGCCACAATGCAGCGATTTGCCCGTCTGCAGTCCGCTCAGGAGTAGTTGAGAAACAATCAGATGCGAACCATCGCTCGCCTGACACAACTTCTTCTTCGTGGATCAAACGCGCTTGAGGCTCTGCGTGGTTGCCGTGCTGCGTTCAAGGCGACGTCGATCTAAAAGTGCATAATAATGATCTTCCTCCCTGACCACTCCTCGTCAGCAGCGCTCTTCAGTGGATCGGAAAACAATTCACGTTTGATGTTCATTTGATGGCAGCTTCATAACATCGAGTCTCTCTCTCTCTCTCTCTCTCTCTCTCTCTCTCTCTCTCTCTCTCTCTCTCTCTCTCTCTCTCTCTCTCTTCCCCCCTCTCTCTGCAAGTTCAATGCTGCTGCAGAAAAGGCTGAATGGACGTGAAAGTCAATGTGAGACTCCTCCCACAACCCCCTCCTTTTCTTTCTTCACCACTTTTTCTTCTCATGTATCATTTCAGATTGGTCTGAGAGAACTGATAATCAAACCCCTGCTTCTAATATAAGCAGGTAATGTATAAACCAGCTAAAATATACATAAAGCATATGCTGATTATTAAGACAGGTTTGTTTCCAGGATATCTACATTAACTTGATGTTTAATCTCAGGCAAGCTGGCCAACAACTTCTATATGTTGCTTAATTATTAAATTAAAGAGGTTAGAATATGTCTTACATTGAAAATATAGGCTGCACCTACTCATCCCTAAAGCTATTGTATTGAAATAGTACAAATACGGAACCTCAAATATTGAAACAGAAATTTCCAGTTTGATGCCAGCAACAAAATAGTTGGTACCATTATATGGCATCACCTCTTTTAACAACAATCTGTTAATGTTTGGGAGCCAAGGAGACGAGTTTCTGGAGTTGTGGAAGTGAAATACTGTCCCTATCTTGGCCGATATAGGATTTCAGCTGCTCAACAGTTTGGGGTCTCTTTTCTTGTACCTTTTGTTTCAATGGATGGCAGGTAAGCCATTTTAGCAGTTGGACTCTACTACTACAGGGTCATGATATTGTAATCTGTACAGAATTTGGTTTGGTATTGTCCTGTTGTAATTTGCAAGGTCTTCCTTAAAAAAGGGATTGTCTGAATGGCAGTATATGTTGATCCAAAAACTGTATATATTCACCGATGTTTAAACTAGCCATGCCATTGGCACGTATGCATCCAATACCATCAAAGATGATGGCTTTTGAACTGTGTACTGATAACATGGCGTCCATGATTTCCAAAATAATGTCAAATGTTGATTCCTCAGACCACAGTACAGTTTTCCACTTCACCTCAGTCCATCCTAAATCAACTCAGGTCTAGAGAAGTCACAAGCTGGATTGTGTTTACATTTGTTTTTCTCCTTGTATGGTACCGTTTTGTGACCGGTACAAATTGTACTCACAGAGGGTGGTTTGTGGAAGTGTTGAAATGCAGTGATTTCCACTACAGAGTCATGCCTGATTATGATGCAGTGGTGACCAAGGGACAGAAGATCACTGCCATCCAGTATTTGTTTTTGGCCTCGTCGTTTTTGTAAAGAGCTTTCTCTTGATTATCTGATTTGTTTAATGATATTATGTACTGTAGATCAGGGGTTCCCAAATTTTTCTGCCTGCAACCCCCAAACCATAGGTGCCAAAGACTCGCGACCCCCACTGTCCCTCAAAGTGATTTAATGTGGCTTCATTTAGCTCATCTGGCAACAAATAAAGGCAGAAAACTCATTACATTTTCTATTTTCAAGGTTTTATTTCAAATTTGGCAGCTATTTTTGTCGATAATTTTTACTATAATGGGTAAAATGTACTATTTTTAGATAACTTATTTTTTAAAAAACATTCTGGAAGACATCTCACGACCCACCATTTGTGTCTCGCGACCCCCCAGGGGGTCCTGATCCACACTTTGGGAACCCCTGCTGTAGATGATGAAATCCCCCAATTATTTGCAATTTTACACTCATGAACATTACTCTGACATAGTTGGACTAGTTGTTCCTGAACCTTCTCTCATTTTTACCACTGAGATACTCTGCCTCATGTGTCATGTTACTAGCCAGACTCAAATGAACCTCATTATTTGGTAGTTGGTCCTTTAAGCATAATACAACTTTTTCAGTGTTCAATGCTCCTGTCCCAACTTTTTGGAAATGTGTTGCTGACATCAAATTTAAATTGAGTATATGTTTTTGATGTAAAACAAATCTGTTTCAACATTCAATATGTTGTCTTTGCACTAGATTCAACTACATATAGGATTTAAACGGTATGCAAACCATCAGAATCTGTTTGTCAACATTTTACAGAGCATTACAACTTTCTGGAATTGAGGTTGTAGAAAAAATCAACCATGCAGTTAAACATTCTGCTAGGCTAGGTGAGGTCTTCAAACGTCTTGTTTCAACCCACAGGTAATCAGTTCACTATCATAAGGCAACTAAGGTACAATAGGCTTATATTTAAGAAGTTCAAATTTGCAAATATTTGGTATCAGTGCTTCAAAAAATACACTTGGGATTAATTTGTTGGCAAGATCACCTTTGGTTGATTTTCTCCCAATCCACCTTAAGACTAATAGTTTCAAGCTTCAAAATGTAAACAAAAAATAATCTGCTTGAGGTGTACGTTCATCCCATTATATTTTATACATTATAAAACAAAATCTCCAAAATATTCAGATTATGGCTCACAGTAAATAAAAGTGTTACGAAGTTTTTACAAAAACAACAATTTGATCTCTAAATTAACTTCATTATCGATGTGGATTATTCTCAGGGATGCATGCAACCACAAGTTAACATCACAGAGATGTATTTCTAAGTGGAAAAAACTGAGGTGTTGAAAATAAAATTCCATTACAGCTGCAGCCCTCCTCCACACAGTTGAACCCTTCTGACAAAGATGAAAGATCATCTCCCAAGAGAGAGTCAGAGTGACTGCTTGTGTCACTCTGCCCTTAAACTTCCCTTTCAGTGCTCATCACTTCAGTACAGTTGTCTGAAAAATAAGTCAAATAACTTTCTGTGACTTTTGAAGTGCAACTGTGCACTACGCTTTGATCTTTCATCTATCCAAAATGCCCTACTGTCTCAAGGCAGTATACGCTAATGTACAGGACAGGGGGAGTTGAGCCTGTCTAAGAGAAGATTGCAATTCGAACTGTGTCAAGAGATCCCACTCCGCCTTTGCACCCAATTTTCAGGAAATCTGTGGGCTACTGTCAGCCTGTGGGAACTGTCAGAGCTGGGAGAGAGCCCAGGAGAAATCTGCAGGGGAACTATTCACTTCCCTCTACCACGCAGTTTCTACTTCAAGCTCCTAATTTCCTTTGCAAATGTTACTCACCGAATCTTGGCTGGACTAAGCCTGATAAAAGTTGGGGTGGGTTACAAAGTAATTTGAAAAAGCTGTTTCTAACAAGGCAATGGAAAGTTTAACACCATCCACTTATTTGCTTTTATGAGATAAATGATCATCACATAGTCCACCTAGAAAAGAAAAGTAAGCCACTTTCAGGATCCAGGATCTTTCATTGTTT
The DNA here is from genome assembly GCF_009762535.1 of Notolabrus celidotus. Taxonomy (NCBI): domain Eukaryota; kingdom Metazoa; phylum Chordata; class Actinopteri; order Labriformes; family Labridae; genus Notolabrus; species Notolabrus celidotus. Next base: position 9,085,673 of record NC_048272.1, on the reverse strand, counting down.
AAATGGACTCCCTTGTAAAAGAGACTTTGTATCTCAATGGAACTATTCCTGGTAAAATAAAGGTTAAAAAAATTAAGAAACATGTCAGCCTTTCTTCTGCAGATACTCTGGGTTATATTTGATGTTTACTATTTACAACTTGAACATAGTTGACTATTCTCTGGGTTTTTCTTTTTTTATGAAACTCAAATTATGCTGCTAGGATGTTGTAGTTGATGGAATCCGTCTTCAGTTGCATATTTTGTCCAGTAACCACAGCAGATAAGTTGTTGTCAGATCTTGATAAAATGCTCTGATGAAGAGCGGAAGTTTAATCTCTCTACAAAACCATACCCATGCTTTTCTTCATTCTTTCTGTTTAATCTAAAGACACTCTGAAGAGCAATTACACCGTATGTTTATTTAACTGATACATAAGAGGATTATAGATCATATATGTCTTATCAAAACAATATAACAATAACAGAAAATAAAGCAAACAGTTTTGAAAGATTAATCAAGGGGCAAAAAAACAAACAAACATAAAACACAGGATATCCCATAGCGAGCCATCTCACTCCAGGGGTTACGAAAGTAACCAAGTTACTGTATTGCATTACTTTGCTAAGTCACTTTTTATATGAGGGAGGTATTTGACTACATGTATCTCTGACCTGATGTGTGATGTGGTATTTTGTTTGTCCTAATGCCAGTGTAAGAAGGGAAAGGCTACTTATGTGTCAAAAAATCGACTGGGTGTGATTGTGATGTACCACAAGAGGTACATAAATACACTGTATAGCAGGGGTGTCCAAACTTTTTTTTAAAGAGGGCCACATATGATGTTGTAAGAATACCTCAGGGCCAGTGGCTCCTACTGAGACTTAGGAATCATAAAAGCTATAAAGGAAATATCTATTTAATAACAATTATTTTAAATTGTTCTCAATAAAACAGTAACTAGGAAGTCCTCAGTTCTCAACAAGCCATGTAAATATTAGCAAACGTTATCTTCTTCTGGAGGAAAATGTTTTTCATTAGGGTCAGGCAATGTGGAAAAAATATTGTATCATTATTTTCCTATGGCAGGTTTACGATCTGGATTTCCTCACACTTTTTTTTCATGTTGTTTTTAAGACTTTTCTGACCAGCAGACAACATTCTAAGAATAAAATAATCATTTTTCTGAGTTCTGAACAATTTTATGAACCAAATGTTTCCCTTTTCTGTACAATTTCATAATTTTGATGTCTTCTGAGATTTTAGTGTTCATCAAGAACATTTTCACATCTTGATAATTGATTTGAAAACCTGTCAACTTTAAGAGTTTTTGTGTTTCTTTTTTTTGCAGAATTCCCAGAGCTTTGGCTTTAGACAGGCAGTCCATGTGAAGCTTTTTGAGACGTTTCTGGATTGACTTTAGTTTTGTTTGTGCGCTTAAAAGAAACTGCAAATGTACAGGTGATTCAGAGGGTGAGCAATTTCTTTTCTATAAATAACACAATTTAAGATGGAAGCTAAATGGACATTGGGCCGCACTTTAGACATGCCTGGTGTATAGGTTTCCAGTAGGAACTGAATGTTCGGGGTTTTGTTGCTAGTCGGGTAAGATGAGAGAGGAACCCATACAGAATGTTAGCTAGTGGCTAGTGATGTCTGAATCTGAAACGCTTCAAACTCTTCACTGTGTTTCTCCGAAGCACTACTATGAAGTTATTTTCAACAAATGTATTTCATTCGGGTATTTGCTGACTCATTTATGGTCATAGATAATATAAATCGGCCGTTTACATTAATAGTACAATGTGACTATTTTGGCCGAGTTACCATGGTTTAATTTAACCTGAAAAATTAAATGTTATTTATCCACAATTCCAAGGTGTGTTTAGGGCTCACATCATTTCACATATTAAATGCGCATCATCTCCAAAATTTCGTTCGTGCGCATTTAATATCTTAAATGTCCACGTTGTACCTGCCAAGCTCATTGACGTCATCGTTAATTATCATCACAGTGGAGCAGTGCGTGGGGAGGTGTCTTTTTAAGGCTGCTGAGCAGTATATAATTATCATTTTGATAAACATTCACCTCACCTCAGAGTCCTCTTCTGAACTTTACTCCTGTAGACTGAAGGTGAGCCAACAGTAAGTGCATTACTACCCTCTGGTGTTTCATTCAGTACACACCAGCCAACAGGGTGAGTTTCTAAGCTTAAGCAGAGCACAATAACAGACCTCTGTTTTAAGGCTATTAACCATGTATCATAATCAATTGTGTACAGTAACAAAGTAAGTTTATTTGAGTACTGTTTCTATACTCATTTCTATAAATGCTCTAGTTACTCACTACTTTTGCTTTGACGTCAGCTCATGAATGTCCTTCTCTTTTCTGAAATCTGATCCCTAAGACAGTAAAATGAGTTTGTTTAGTTCTGTTTGTTTCAGTGGTTTAGACACACCTGTATATTGTGCGTCTCCACAATGATATGTATCATTTGAAAAGTTCTCCCTATTTCCCACTCTGCCCAAACATACAACAATTCACAGTCCAACCTGAGAAAGCATGTTGAGTTACGTAACATTTGTTTCATTCCAGATGAACATTTCAAACTAAGGTGTCCGTGCTTGGAGTAACTTAGTTGCTGTTCTTATTCCATGGTATAGTTTTTAGAGATTTCAAGTAATGGTTTCTAAATAAACATAATGTAACTGAATGTACTTCTATGTATTCTTGACTGCATTTATGTATTGTGAAAATACAACGTTTTGAGATTTTTTAAGAAGTACTTTCAATACTTAAGTATTTTTAAAAGCAAATACTTCAGTATTTTAACTCAAGTAATAATTTGACAGAGCAACTTTCACTTGTATTGGAGTAATATTTGACCTGGAGTATCTATACTTTGACTTAAAAACTGGTCTACCACTGTGCTCTGAGGTTTATCACTGGTTGTAGCCGCCTCACCCACCACTGCGAACTTTACGCTAAAGCTGGCATGCCTTCCTTAAATGTAAGGAGGCATACACACTGGATGACTCTGGTTTACAAGGCTCTTCTTTGCTTGGCTCCTACTTATGCACTTTTCTCCGGAGAACTGGAAGCCGTTATGCCCTACCATCAAATGACATTTTCATCTTTCTACTCCTCGTGTTCAAACTGAAACGGGAAAAAAGCATTCAGTTTCTCTGCCCCCTCTGCTTGGAATGCCCTCCAATCTGAACTGAAACTGTCAGCATTTGTTTCATTGGAAGCTTTCCACTCTATCTTAAGAAAACGACAACGGAAATCCTTCGAGCAGTGCCTGTGTTCTTAAATTGTTACTGTAAAATAACTTCTGCTCTTTATTTTATCAAATTGCTTGTATTTTATATTGTAATGTTTGTTGTCGTTGTTATCTGTCTGTTTTGTTTACTATGACATATGTTGCTGCCTCTCTTGGCCAGGTCACCCTTGTGAAAGAGGTCTCGATCTCAATGAGTCTTTTATCTGGTTAAATAAAGGTTAAATAAATAAAAATAAAAGCAATGAAGCTGTGTTCTTAGTCCACCACTGATCATAATCCACATGAATTAAACTGAGTGTAATTTTTTTTATCCAATACTGCAAAATTGAAACCAATCAGATGTTCATTCAATTACATGTCAGAATGAATAATAGTGAAGCCACAGTATCATACAAACACTCAAGCCTGAGTCAGCATTACCTTTTTTCTACACGTCAGAGTTTAGTAAATTCATCATCGATTTCCCTGCAGCCTCCTGTGTCATCAGATCATACATGTGACTGTGACTGTTTGGATTTAATGGGAAGAGAGGTAAAAATAGACATTTCGCAATGTTTACAGGAATTTTATTGTCACAGACATATTTCCTATCAATGAACTCTATAACCTTCTGGGTATGAAACCAATCAAGAGTTTTGACTGCCCTGACATCACCCATGACTACAAGTAACATGAGTCCATTAACCTTGATGATGTCACTCCTATGAAATGTTGTGGTAATTGGGTTTATTTACACGGTTTGATGCACAAAGGGCAGATTTTTCAAAGATTGTCTACATGCAGCTAACTTAATATAGGCTTTCAAAAGTAGAAATATCTCAGTGTCATTTGGACTAATGTTGGTTTCTGTTTATAGAGGGATTCTGTTTTTCTGTGGTGTTTGACACGGTCTAATCTAGAGTATTGTGTAACACGTTGTGACACAAGCCACACCTTTCCACACCCCCTAACAAAGAGAAGCAACAGCCGAGCCGGGCTTAAACATATAAGTTTGCTGCCAGCAGCGATGGAGTAAATCATCCGCAGGACAGAACAAGTATCAGACTTTACGGAAACATGTTATGGACAATATTGTTACTACTTAACGGACTGCTGATACTGGTTCTCTTTTACTACAATCGTACAAGGTAAAGACACCTATCAATGCATTTCACAGATTTTTATAGAGGAAGTCAGAAGGTCAACAAACTACTCCTTCTTCTATACAGTAATTTAAATGAACTGTAGATTTTTTTATATGATGGTAAAAATTTTGACTTGTAATTATTTTGGGTATCAGTCATTGAAATATTAATTTTAGGTTGTTACCATTTGTATGTCTCATTATCTTCATTTTTGTCCTTAAAGAATGTCAATGAATGATACTCATATTATTCTCATGGCTTATCGGATGGTGTAAGTGCTGCATGACTTTTCCCCAAACAACAAAAATGCTGTCATTGCATAACTTCATGCAAACTGCAAACCTGTTGGTTGGGATTCAAGAATGAATGAAAGGTAGATAAGCAAATACTATTACACTGTCGCAATTTTAACAAGTTTCCATGTGCACGTTACAGAAAGGAAAATGAGCCACCGCTGGACAAAGGTTCCATTCCATGGCTGGGGCACGCTCTGGAGTTTGGAAATGATCCTGCAAAGTTTTTGGCCAGGATGAAACAAAAACATGGAGACATCTTCACTGTGAGTTCTGAGACACAAACTAATATGCAGAACTTTTAGCTCTAAAACCAGTTATGCACAAGGGAATAAGAGGCTGACTTTTTTATATTAAGAAAACTTTAATGAGATCTTAATTGACATAATTCAAAGATGCATTTGCATACAGATGCAATAAGTAAGTATGATCTGTTGCAAGAAGTTTCCTCTGAAATACAAATCAGGTTTTTGCATGAAAGCACCAAATATTAATTTAAAACAAAACAATACTGTGCATGTGCTAGTGCAAGTAACAGGTAGCAATATGTCCTCCATTCTACTTTTTTGGATTTACCTTTTCTTTTAAATTGTTTTTGTTTCTTCTTGAAATAAAATCAATACCACATAGCCTTAATTAAGTAAATGAGACATTAAAAAAGTAAAAAATAAAGTGGAATACAAGTTGCATTTGAAAACAACAAAAATTAGATCAACTTTATTGATGCTCTCACAGGTCCGTGTTGCTGGTCATTACGTGACAGTGCTCTTGGACCCAAACTCTTTCGATATGGTGCTTAACGACCCAGTCTCCTTGGACTTTGCTCGCAGCAAAAAGCAGCTCTTACAAAGGATCTTCTGCCTGCAGCTTCCGAGCATCAAACCTACAGCAGAGAGGAAACAGATGGAACAGTAATACACCCTTCTTTTAATCATAGACTTTATGCTTCAGGGACTGAGAAGGGAAATTTGGCTTTGAATGTGTGCTGCAAATCTTAACGTGAGTCTCTTGTTCCCTCAGGCATTTTCAAGGTCTTAACCTCTCTAAGCTCAACAGCTCTATGAGCGCTCACCTTCAGAAGCTGCTGCTGAGTGACCAGAAAGGCTGCAACCCTTCACCGTGGACAAAAGACGGATTATTTAGCCTTTGTTACAGTCTACTTTTCAGGTAAAGCTTTATAGCCTGGAGAAATACTTTAAATCAAATTATGTTTGTGCTTGTACTACCGGGAGTGCCGGGTTTTTAATTTTGCTGCTTTGCTCAGGGCTGGATATCTGACATTGTTTGAGAGACAAGACAATGCTTCCGTAGTTTATGAAGAGTTTCGCAAGTTTGATCATCTTCTCACCAAACTGGCTCGCTGCTCACTCAAAAGAGGTAAGAATTCAACCCCCTGAATATTTCAATTTGTTGTCATGTTAGAACTGCAGGTTGAAATGCATTCTATTGATGCAAAGTAGTCCATGATTTTGGATGCAGGGTTGGAGGATATTGCATTGCACTAGAAAATATTTCCCCCAAAAAATGTGAAAAGCTTTGGGGGATTTGCTGTGAATCCTCACAAAGATCAAGACAACCAATTGTGATAGTACATACAACAGATGTCTGATTATTGGACTGCTCCTGTTTGTACATCCCTAAAAGGTCTATGATTTTAGGCTTTAACACTGTATAATGAGGAAAGGTCTGAAGAGGTAGAAAACTTAAGTATGACACTGTATATACAGCACAGTTATTTATGACTTTATGTCCAACAGGAGAAAGCAAAACGGCCAACTTGTCCCGGGAGCGACTGTGGGAGCTTCTCTCACCAAACTGGCTGAGTGGGGGGTCGAAGGCACACTGCTGGCAGCAGAGCTACCACCACTTCCTGCAGGAGGAGGGAGTAGATGCAGAAATGCAGAAAAAAGCTTTCCTCCTACAGCTGTGGACCACACAGGTATGAGCTATTTTTTCTATATCAACAACCCCATTCCTCCCCTTCCTAACACACACAAACTCCAAACACACACACACAAACAAGGCCACACATTGATAACAAAACATACTAACTATCCACACCCAGACTGCATACTTGAATTCCACTTCAAGGTGCTCAGCCTGCCAACAATGAGGCAGTTGAAGGCCATGGATTCCTCTTTGCCAGTTACTCAGAGCTGCTTGCCTCAACCTGTAACTCTGAGGGGAGTTTTGCCACTTCTGATCGTGTGAATCAGTTTCCATGACATGCCTCTTGTTCTTGCTTTTGTAACTGCATGTAAGTACTGTGCAGTCTAAACTTTGTGTTAGTCACTAGGAGTTGCTTCCTCTTTTATCTTACCTAACACAGTGTCATGCAATCAAATGCCAGAATTGCACTTTCAATAGATTTTTTTACTGGCGGCCACAATGCAGCTCCACTTTAGATGTAGTTGAACCTGCATGCCCATGCACATACTGTAGGTATTCTATTCTACTTAAAGCTGAGGTTGGTAGTCAGATTTAGATACCCTTTTTGTTATACTGGTTAAAATGATCTTTATGTCCCAATGGCAATCAATACATAATGTGTTCTTAAAAAGAGCAAAAAAAGCCACTATCTACAGCCAGGCTAACCCTGGGAAAACACCAACCAATCCTGCCGTTCTGCCCGCCTCCTGCGCGTACATTTCATGTTTGTTTGTGTTTTTAACTTTCACTATGATAATGTTTTAGACAGAGTCCTGAGGAAATGCTACATTCAAATTCATGCTAGTTTTCCGTGACTACCAACTCCAGCTTTTATGATATAAACTGCTTACATAGCTCATCTTCACCACTGACTAATCCATAACACTTAACCCTCTTGATGAATATGACCTCTTGGTCATTATGAAACAGTTTCTAACAAGTAACAGTGTGCACAGCTTCCATAATGAAGTGGTTTAACATAGACGTGGATACAAATTTGTGATTTCCCTCACCTCAGACAAGTTCAGACCAACATGGTGTCATTGCTTTGCAGGGCCAGGAGGGGGAGGTAGATAACTTTCTGACTGGTTACTCTCTTGCTATTACATTTAAACTGAACAAGCCTCAGCTCTCTGTTCACCTGCCCCTCCCACAGGAGCAGAGATTGTTCACCTAGTGCTACCAGTGTATGCAATATTAAAGCCAGCATAAGGCTCTGCATTGCCAGGCCTCCTACGGTTACCCCTTTTCAGAAGCCTCGCTGTTTTAGGAAAGACCATTATTCCTCCAGCATGTTTGTTTTCTTTTTGCTTTATCATGTCTTCTGGGATATTGGAGCACATAGTCTGGGAATGAAACTGGAACAACACTGCAGAGAATGCTGGGATTAGATGTGAGACTGGTGGGAAGTGCCAGAATTGGTTTATACATGTGCTAAAAGCAGGTTCTGCACACACTGGTCTGTGCTGCTCTCTAAGCATTTGTAAACAATCAAAGCTGTAATCAAAAAGAATGGTTGGCAAAGAATAGCAAGCGCAAGGAAATTGTAATGGTATCAATTTTATCATCTAAATCTATTTCCCAAACGGTTCCTGTATAAAGTCCTCACTCAGAGAGAGCGGAATCACATATTGAAACACTTTTAGTCACTTTAGTGCGTTTGCCCCGGCTGTCGATGGAGAGCTGACCTGAGATGTGTTGAGGTAAGAAGAACAGCTCCCCTAACTCACAGCAATTACTGTCTGACAGGCTCAGGTGTCTCTCCCTGATGATCTGACAGACAGCAGTGTCAGAACGGGCTTCTCACATCTCTTATATTCACTGTTACAAAGAGCTGAGAGAGAATATACGTTGAAATATTCTCAAAAATAAATACATCATCGGATGTACTTTGTGTTATACGCAGTATATGGCCACATTTGCAAAGTTAACTCTGACTTCTGCACAGTTTTTCGTTCTGGAATTTTATATAAAATTAGTTTTTGCTGTTTTTCCTTTCAGTGTAATGCTGGACCTGCAGCCTTTTGGCTCCTTGGCTTCTTGCTCACTCACCCTGAGGCTATGGAGGCTGTCAAATCAGAGATCAGGGGCCTTACCCTCCAGCAACCCCTCACTCACCTGCTGGAGGCAAACAGCACACCTGTGTTTGGTAGGTAACAGCTGCTAGCTCCCTTTTCACTTATTCACTTCAGCTCTTTTTTTTTGTTTTTGGCCTTTGCAAGGGCTCATTTGACTTGTTGGAAAAGACAAGAAAAGTGAAGTGCAGTGGAGCAATGATAGTGACAATAAAAGTTTGACCTTTGATTTAATTAAAAAACGATTGCCTTTTTCATATAATCATATCCGTGTGAATGTTTGTACCTCTCCAAATGAAGCCAGAGGGCACGGCTGATTTAACTTGCGCTGACAGCCCTCTGACATCATCCACTCTGCTTGTCCTTTCCATTTTTGCAGATAGCGTCCTGAGTGAGACCCTACGGCGCACCGCAGCCGTGATGATCAGCAGGGAAGTGGTTCAGGACAAGATCCTACGCATGGCCAGTAGACAGGAGTACCACCTCAGACGAGGGGACAGAGTGTGTCTGTTCCCCTTCCTGAGCCCTCAGAATGACCCACAGATACACCAGCAACCACAGGTACGCGTACACACCATAAGAAGAGCAGTGACAGAGGAAACATGAAATACATTTTTAATTTTTGTGTTAAATGAAATGATGCTGATGCACACTTTTTTTCCTCCATTGGGACACTTTTCTGTCATGTAATAGTGCAAAAAACACCCTTGTTAAAGCAAAATTAGATAGTTTGGGATAAGCTTCTATGGTCCTACATCCTAAACAACTAGGACTTGAAAAGTGAGAAAGCAAAGTCAAATGCCAAAGACAATTCTTATTTTTTTCTTCAATGGTTAAAGGTGATACATACATGTCATTTTAATCAGAAAAAATGGTGCTGGAGACATACAATCAAACCTAAATGTTTTAAATAGCAATGGACGAATCTAAAAGATTTTCGAATATTTTTTGCTTTTTTCACCTGAACCAGAGTTTCAAGTATGATCGCTTCCTGAATGAGGATATGACAGTGAAGGAAACATTCTACAAAGATGGTAAACAGCTGAAGTACCATACCATGCCCTGGGGCGCAGGAGGGAATGTCTGCGTTGGTAAAGAGTTTGCAGTTTCAGCCCTCAAACAGTAAGTGCAAAAAAAAAGAAAAAAGAAAAAAAGAGAACCAATGTTTTTTTCTTTTTTCTTTTTGGATGTATATCCTGCTATGTTGTAGCTTCATTTGTAAAACACTACAGTCATGATCAAAGCATTTCTTGCAATTGCATCCCAATTACCAAACCAAAGACCAGAGAAATCCCTCTCCACATAATATAAGCGCTATTATCATTACGATCCTGCTTTCATGTCTTCTTTCACTACTAAGAACAAGCTGTAATGTGGTAATTGCTTACACTCTGTAATGAGCAAAGAGGCTGAGGGCAGCGGGGGGAAAGTCAATTGGTAGGTTTTGTCTTATTCAGACATCATATCTAGTTACAGAGGTTAAAGGTCAGTCTGTGTGATCAGTAAGGGGGGGAGTTGCATAATATTGATGTGCAGACAGTAGGAATGTTAGGAATGATGTAAAGCATCAGCTGTTAAGTCTATGTTGACTAGCTTGATGTGATTTTCTCTCATATAATTGCTGAATTTTACTCACATGAAATGTTGTCTGAAAAGTCAAGTTTGTCATAATTTGTTTGTCCACTGTTCAGCACTGCTTACCCTCTCGTGTCCACAGATTTGTGTTCCTGTTCCTGACTCATCTTGATCTGGAGTTGTGCGACCCAGAGGCTAAACTGCCTCCAGTGAACACAAGCCGCTACGGCTTTGGGATTCTGCAGCCAGACGGAGATCTGCAGGTCCGATACAGACTGAAGAAGACACAGCACGAAATGTGATTAAACAGAATGTAAATAATGTTGATTGATAAACCTTTTTGCTTTATTTTATTTTGAATCACTATTTATTCAATTTTATACCTAATCTGTACATCTTAACCATATTTAACTTTGTCGTGTGTTTTAATATTTTAAATAAACAGTAAAAACAAAGCAAACCCGATGTATTTTTGATTTGTGACTACAAGCTGCAGTCTTTAAAGCTCCCCTCTGTTTAAAACTTTGTTTTACTTGTTCGTACTTCACTTGGATGTTTGACCTTCACTCTGCAGAATGATGCACATGCAGAGTTAAGCACAAGAGGGCTGTTTTCCAATTATCTGTTCAATGGGGAAAGAGTATATCTTCACCTGATATTTGAGTTTTTGTCTGTACAAGGCATTGGAATGGAAACATTTTGACTCCAATAAGAACACATTTGCCTGAACACCATGTCCTGGACATCCATAACTTGTTAAGTTATGGATTTTTCAATGTGGAGGAAGAACTAGATGTCATGCCTGTATTTTCCAAGGAAGCTGGGTCAGGAAAAATACATCGATTTGAAGTGTGTCTGAAAATATGTGATGTTCAACAATGGTAAGGCAGCTTTATTGATATGTGTGGTGCATTTCAAACAAAGGAAATTTACAGGACTTTTCACGGGCAGAGAAACAGGAGAGTAAAACACCAAACATTTCAACACAACAATAAAAACTGCAACGAACGATGAAAAAACGTAGCTGTATAAATGTACTTTGATTATTTGGCAGTGACAGAAATCACACAAGTAATGTGCACAGTGATGAACTGTTTACTTGTGTCATTTTGTAGGCCTACTGCCACCATGCAAACAGTGCAAGACCCAGGAAGAATGACTTCTGCTACATGTGAAAACTACTTGGGATTTTGGTAAACATACAATCAAAGGTATAGCTAGATGGCAGATCACAAACAATGGTGTGAGATGTCTCAAGTCCAACAGAAAAAATAAAAGTGCAGTGGAGAAAACAAGTTAACATTTTTAAAATGACAGAAAAGGTTGTGAAATATTTTCTCTAAAGAATAGCTACTGTCATTGCTTTTCACTCGAGTTGTTGGCTCAGTGCCTCAGATCACATAACATAAAATCATCCACAGCATACAGTACATTTTCTCATCTTTTCGTGTGCACTTCCATTACATCATGCTGAACAAATACAGCCCTGCCTAAACACAACAGCAAGTGCTTGCTGGTTGAGTCTGCTCGGTGATGGAGTCAGGCGTGGAGTCTCGGTGCTGAAAGAGTTAATGAGCTGTGGAGGAGAGCTGCTGGAGCTGCCATGGATCCACCTTCAGAGAGATGCGGCGCCTCCTCACACAGCTGACCGGGGAGCACAGGTAGTCTGTCCGGCGTACTTGTTGATCTTCTGGGCGAAGCAGCGGCGCGAAATGTGGAGCAGGAAGCCGGCTGGTGAGCAGTAAATCGTGCTGATGGTCTCTCTGCCATGTCGGAGGCAGAAGAAGGGGACATGGATTGGGTTAGACCCTGGCAATAGTAAACCAATTACGGCGCCTGCTTTTTGTTTTTTTCTTTTTTAATGCTTCTGCTTCATCTCCGTGTGTGCCTGCCTGCGGATTGATTGTTCACAGAGCGGTACGTGCTTGATGGTGACAACAACTCTCTACGGTATTTTTTTAAGCTTATTTCCATCTGTACACTCTTGATCATATGCAACCATACATACTGTGCTAGAAATCAGTGTTATGTAGCACTACTCTGCGTTGAAACCGCACCATTATGGAGCAGGCAGCCTTTGAAAACAGAGAAATGCCTAACGATGGTGGATTTGCATCCACAACAGTGCAGTGGCAGATGATTGAACCTCACACTGAGCTCATATCATTCTCTACATGAAAGCACAGTGTGTGTGCACAGGTAGACATGCTGTTGTTATAAGTGTTGCCTTTGGTGTGAAATAATTCTACAGAAGCGTTGACTTTAATAAAACAGGAGGGTTGAGGCTTCTTCAAATTAACATCTATTTTTTTCTGCTTCTCCGCAGCCTGTTACTGCATGTGCAAGAAACGACATATCAATGTCTAAACGCACGTACTAAATTATTTGTTTATGCTTTTGTTTTGTAGGTGCATACTCAGGTAAAGAATAGGTCTGATTGTGTTTATGAAGTGTCTGAAACTTTGTGTGACAGTGATCAATGATTATATCCGCAGGCCTGGGGTGTTTTTTGGCACCCACAATGTAAACAAAATGAACAGCAAGAAAAAAGAAAAGAAGCATGCAGCTCTTGCCATGTCTGCAGCCACAAATGGATCCAAAAACGTCGGACCCTTTGTGAAGGGAAGATGTGGGCTATTTATTTTCAGCCTGCCTCCCTTGGGGAGCTCAGGGAGTGAGCAGCACTTCCTGGTGTTTCAGCACCATTAGAGTGGACAGCGCTCACTTTTGGACCACAATCATTACAGTGGTGGTGTTCTGCCTCTTCAACCACAGCATCTTCGGCTATTCGTGGGGGTCACATAAGCATTGGTCAGCCAAATTCTTGGGAGGGTCAACTGTGTCCAATGATAGGAAAATAAATCAAATAAGAAGATCATCACACTTATATATTTTTCTCTTACTGTCTGAGCCACCTGGGCCACGTGAGGCACTAAGGAAAAGCAGTTTCTCTCATTAGTTGGAAGTTTGTAATTCCACTATGTAATTATGTTGGATTTTTTCCAATCTGCTGTTCAAAATAATATTAAATCAGTCACCACAAGGGAGATGTCTCCAGAATTATTAGTCAGTGTCAGTTAGATGTAGGATTTGGTTGGGCATGGTATATTTGTATACATTGTTGGCAGAGCGAGATCATCCATATATTAGTCATCAATCCAAATTATTTTTCTATTTAACCCTGAACAGAAATGCACGAGTCTAAGGACTCTGAGGTATGAGTCATCTCCAAAACCCACAATGCGAGGGTATGTTTATTGTCGTTTCAGGAGGTAATTCAAAGAAGATGACACAACAGATTATATGCTAACAGCAAGTAATTACATTTATCAGTCCTGAAAATTCACAGCCTACAATATTTAAAAAACAGTCATGATCAGTTCTTGTCTTCAGAACCTTACAGAGCCAATTGGGGTTTTCAATCTAATCAGGTTTTAACAGATTTTTGGTGAAAGGCGTGGGAAACTCTATTCAATGAAGTTCTACAGAATATGGTTCAGTTGGTGACAGTGTATTATTAAGTCTGGATTCCATTTTTTTACCCTTTGTTAAATCTTTATACGGCATGTGTGAGTCATCACAAGAGCCTCCATCCAAGGGTGGATTCATTGTTTAGTCGAGAAAAGAAAAAGAAGAATTTTTAGAAAATCATTAGATCATGTAATAATAGACATTTATAAAAAATGTTGAAAGCTAGTGATGGGGCTTAACTGTTTCATATTTGTTTCAATCCTGTGATTTTGATTTCTGGTCTCCAGCTGTTTGTTAGTTTTGCATGTTTTTTTTTAAGTTTTGGTGGGATATTTTGTCATAGTAGTGAGTCATCAAAAGACTCCCAATGTTGAGGCGTATTAGGCTTGATTCAATAAACCTTTTAAGGTTGAAAAATAGGATAGAATTGGGTTCAAATTCCCTGCTGTTCCTTTTTATCTTTTGGAAATTTTTAACCAAGAAGATATTTCCCCTCTTTCATTTTTTCAGTTTAAGGGTTTTTAGAGTCCAGAGAAGGTACAGTCATCTGTATATTACAAGACAGAAGAAAGAGTGGGATGAAATACAAATTTTAACTGATGTGTCTAACAAAAGCAATTCCTTCCGTATACCTTCTCAAACCACCTTGTGCAGTTTTCTATGAAGACTTACCCCTTAAACCTAAGTTTGGCTGATGCTACAAAATGTCTATATTTTCTTCTAACCCTACAGATACATGAATAACAAGTAAGAAGAATAGCTGCACTCCATAGCCAAAATGTTTGCCTCATTGCTCCTCGAACCTAAAGTCACCATGGAGAAAACCATGACTGAAATGAACAAAGCGGCCTCCCGCTCCACCACCTCACTGCCACCTGAGCCGGTGGACATCCTGCGAAGCAAGTCATGTTTCCGCAGAGTCCGGCTCAATGTGGGGGGTCTCCCACATGAAGTCCTGTGGCGAACATTAGACAGACTACCACGAACGCGTCTAGGAAAGTTAAGAGATTGCAACACCCATGAATCTCTGATGGAAGTGTGCGATGACTACAGCCTGGAGGAGAATGAGTACTTTTTTGACAGACATCCGGGGGCATTCACGTCAATTCTGAACTTCTACCGCACTGGTAAGCTGCACATGATGGAGGAAATGTGCGCCCTGTCATTCAGTCAAGAACTCGACTACTGGGGCATCGATGAGATCTACCTGGAGTCTTGTTGTCAAGCGAGGTACCACCAGAAAAAGGAGCAAATGAATGAGGAGCTCAAAAGAGAGGCAGACAACATGAAAGACAGAGAAGGAGAAGAATTTGACAACACTTGCTGTGCAGAGAAACGGAAGAAGCTCTGGGACCTCCTGGAAAAGCCAAGCTCATCTGTTGCAGCAAAGGTAGGTGATTGGTTGTTGTGTGGAGGCTAACATAATAGTATGTTATGCAGGATTATGTCTTGAATACAGTCTGTACAATCAGTAAAGAAACACATCTATCTATCTATCTATCTATCTATCTATCTATCTATCTATCTATCTATCTATCTATCTATCTATCTATCTATCTATCTATCTATCTATCTATCTATCTATCTATCTATCTATCTATCTATCTATGCCTACATCATTGTCACTCTATCAGTTGTTCAGACTAAAAATCTCAATTTTTAAATGTACTTGAAGTTTTATGCCCACATTCATGGTTCTGGAGAACAAAGTGAAATGGTGCTAGTGATTCCCTAAGTTTTCCTCTACTATCACCTTTAAATGGACATGTAGTTTGGGTGAGATGTGTTGATGTTTTGGATTTAATACTAAGAAATTTAATATATCACCACCCACTCCACCCACCCCTTGCAAAATCACTAAATCAAAGGACATTTCAATATTTCCACCCATGCCTCAGTTTTAAATCTTCAGTGCTCTGATTTTTGACAGAAAAGAAAAACTCATGAAATTCCTGTCATCCTTTGCTCAACAGGGGTGGGAAGGGGAACTTGCAGGGCTGTAAGCCCTTGTGAAAATGGCTGAGCCTGCTTTTAATATTTTGATGAAACTATATGAATTGAAAGCTCTATTGTGTCTAAGAAGACACAGATCTATCATATTTATTACTATAATCAACTTCATCATATTTTTACCCAATTATCAGCCGTAATTCTGCATTTGGCTGATTATCTGTATCAGCTTTTATATTTTAAAGATTGATGATAAAATTTATAACTTACAAAGTGTGCTACTTTAGTTCTGGTTCTGGTGTTTCTTTCTCTTAGGTCTGTTTTCACTCACCTGTCTCACACATCCCGCCCACGACACAATCTGATTGGCTGAACGTCACACGACTGTGTGATGTAAATGTACAGGAGATGTAAATGGTTAACTGTTAACTCCTGTATATGATGCTGAAAGTTTCAGTTGTAATTTAACATTTTCTAAATGTATTTAAACAAGTGTTAGAGTGTATAATATTCCATGTTTTGACAGAAAGTCTTTCATTTTTACTTTAATTGCATGTCAGTTCCAAATATCAGTTACTGGTCTCATGAACTACTGACAATCTGTATCAGTTTCGGCCCTGAAAAACCAATCAGTCCTCTTTATCTAGACCTAGACCTCTAGTTATGTTCAGCACCAAGTGGGAGTGTATGATGCCAGCGGCTCTGATCACAGATGGCTAATTCTAGTGATGAGAATGCTAACGTGATGGGGACATTGTGTTGCAACAAATGGAGGATAATGAGGACAAGTGTGGGGAAGATGACTGTCTAAAGGAGCTCCATAAATGGAGCTTAACATTAGGTCATGCGTTGTTTTTACACTGGCATTGTGCTCCCGGAAAGCCATAGCATAGTGTGTTCAAAGAGCCTCTAGCATCAAGCATAACTTAATTGTCATTTGACAGTAAATGGTAGACTCTTCGACTAAAGAGTTCCTGATAAACTGTAAGTTAGTGACATGAGTTGAAAATGGACCTTACCTACATCTGTCACACGCTAAAGTTAGCTACAGTTGATAGGAGGCTACTAGCTAGCAGGAATTGGTATACACTTGAATGTATTTGTTTTCTTTAATAACATTTAATGAATTAATTGTTGGCTTAGTTGAGTGCCACAATAAGTATAGTGCATTTAGATTGAACACCTTAAACTGAATGGTAATTTTTGTTAGAATAAGATTTGTTATTGATTTTTAAGTCAAAATCATAATTTTATGGCACCTGTTCACTTACACCATTCATGCCTCCATGGCCATGCTGTAGATACTTTGTGTCAAGTTCAAATAAGCAAATGTTAGCATTAGCTAACCAGCCAACTGAGTTGATCATTATCATAGGTACTAAACAAGCTCACAACAGCTTGTTAGCATTGTCAAAGTTAGCCTGTTAGCACCATAGTCAGGTTTTGATACTAAGTTTGCTGTGACGTCCATCCATCCATCCATCCATCCATCCATCTTCTTCTGCTTATCCGGGTCCGGGTCGCAGGGGCAGCAGCCTCAGCAGGGAAGCCCAGACACTTCTCTCCCCGTCCACTTCCACCAGCTCTTCTGGGAGGATACCGAGGTGCTCCCAGGCCAGCTGAGAGACATAATCTCGCCAGCGTGTTCTGGGCCTTCCCCGTGGCCTCCTCCCAGTCGGACATGCCCGAAACACCTCCCCAGGGAGACGTCCGGGAGGCATCCTAACCAGATGCCCGAACCACCTCATCTGGCTCCTCCCGATCCGGAGGAGCAGCGGCTCTACTTTGAGCCTCTCCCGGATGTCTGAGCTCCTGACCCTATCTCTAAGGCTGAGCCCAGCCACCCTGCGGAGAAAGCTCATTTCGGCCGCTTGTATTCGCGATCTTGTTCTTTCGGTCACTACCCACAGCTCGTGACCATAGGTGAGGGTCGGAACGTAGATTGACCGGTAAATTGAGAGCTTTGCCTTCTGGCTCAGCTCTCTCTTCACCACGACAGACCGGTACAGCGCCCGCATCACCGCAGACGCCGCCCCGATCTGGCTGTCAATCTCCCGCTCCCTTTTCCCCTCACTCGTGAACAAGACCCCGAGATACTTAAACTCCTCCGCCTGGGGCAAAGACTCCCCTCCGACCCGGAGAGGGCAAGCCACCCTTTTCCGACTGAGCACCATGGCCTCAGACTTGGAGGTGCTGATCCCCATCCCCGCTGCTTCACACTCAGCTGCAAACCGTCCCAGTGAAAGCTGGAGGTCACCGTTCGATGAAGCCAATAGGAGGACATCATCTGCAAAGAGCAGAGACGGAATCCCAAGGCCACCGAACCGGAAACCCTCCGCCACTTTGCTGCGCCTAGAAATTCTGTCCATAAAAGTTATGAACAGAACCGGTGACAAAGGGCAGCCCTGGCGGAGTCCAACCCCCACCGGGAACGAATTCGACTTACTGCCGGCAATGCGAACCAGACTCTGGCTCCGACAATACAGAGACTGAATGGCCCGTAGCAACAGGCCATCCACCCCATATTCCCGGAGCATCCCCCAAAGGATACCTCGGGGGACACGGTCGTAAGCCTTCTCCAGGTCTACAAAGCACATGTGGACTGGTTGGGCAAACTCCCATGCCCCCTCCAGCACCCACCCGAGGGTGTAGAGCTGGTCCAGTGTTCCACGGACAGGACGAAAACCGCATTGTTCCTCCTGTATCCGAGGTTCAGCCGGACTCTCCTCTCCAGCACCCTAGAGTAGACTTTCCCAGGGAGGCTGAGGAGTGTGATCCCCTATAGTTGGAACACACCCTCTGGTCCCCCTTCTTAAAAAGGGGGACCACCACACCTGTCTGCCACTCCAGAGGCACCGTCCCCGATGTCCATGCAGCGTTGCAGAGGCGTGTCAACCAGGACAGCCCTACAACATCCAGAGCTTTGAGGAACTCGGGGCGGATCTCTCTGCCGGTACCTGTCAGCTGCCTCCAGAGTCCCACAAGCCAGCCACAACCTGTAGGACTCCTTCTTCAGCTTGATGGCACCCTTCACCTCTGGTGTCTGGTGATCAGTTGACAGCTCTGCTCCTCTCTTCCAGAACATACGGCTGCAGATCCGCCGATACGACTACAAAGTCGATCAGCCATCTGCGACCCAGGGTGTCCTGGTGCCATGTGCACTTGTGAACACCCTTATGTTCGAACATGGTGTTCGTTATGGACAAACTGTGACTCGCACAGAAGTCCAACAACTGAACACCGCTCAAGTTCAGATCAGGCAGGCCGTTCCTCCCAATCACGCCCCCCCCCCCCAAGTCACGCTGTCATTGCCCACGTGAGCATTGAAGTCCCCCAGCAGGACAATGGAGTCCCCAGTCAGGGCGCCTTCCAGCACCCGTCCCAAAGACTCCAAGAAGGGTGGGTACTCTGAACTGCCGTTCGGTGCATAAGCACAAACGACAGTCAGGACCCGTTCCCCGACCCGAAGGCGCAGGGAAACAACCCTTTCGTCCACCGGGGAAAACTCCAACACACAGGCAGAGAGCTGGGGAGCTATGAGCAAGCCCACACCCGCCCTCCGCCTCTCACCCGGCGCAACTCCAGCAAAGAAGAGGGTCCAACCCCTCTCGAGAAGGTTGGTTTCCGGAACCCGAGCGGTGCGTAGAGGTGAGCCCGACTATATCTAGCCGGTATCTCTCAACCTCCCGCACCAACTCCGGCTCCTTCCCCACCAGAGAGGTGACGTTCCATGTCCCAAAAGCCAGTTTACGTAACCGAGGATCGGACCGCTAAGGCCCCCGCCTTTGGCCGCCGCCCAATCCACATCGCACCAGACCCCCGTGAGTCCCCCTGCAGGTGGTGAGTCCACGGGAGGACGGATCCATGTAACCCCTTCGAGCTGAGCCCGAACGGGCCCCATGGTTGAAGGCCCGGCCACCAGGCGCTCGCCTGCGAGCCCCAACCCCAGGCCTGGCTCCAGGGTGAGGCTCCGGTGGCCCTCCGGACAGGGTACACTTAGTCCTGTTCTTTTTCTTCATCAGGTGTCTTTGGGCCGCACTTTGTCTGTCCCCTCACCTAGGACCTGTTTGCCTTGGGAGACCCTACCAGGGGCAATTGCCCCCGACAACATAGCTCCTAGGATCATTGAGGCACTCAAACCCCTCCACCACGTTAAGGTGGCGACCCATGGACGTAGCATTGTTATTGTATTTAGACCAGGGGTTTCCAAACTTTCCAGCCCGCGACCCCCAAAATATAGGTGACTTCGCGTTGGTGTCTTGTCTCACCCTGTCAGGATTCTTTTTCCCATAATAATCTGCTAACCATACAT
This sequence comes from Notolabrus celidotus, assembly GCF_009762535.1. NCBI lineage: Eukaryota > Metazoa > Chordata > Actinopteri > Labriformes > Labridae > Notolabrus > Notolabrus celidotus. The sequence continues at coordinate 9,065,681 of NC_048272.1, read as the reverse complement.
TATCCCGCTTATTACCCGGCCACTAACTTAAAATACAAACATTTTGTCAAAAACCTTGATTAAAATATTATTTTATTGATTTAAAATTATGTATGTTACAGTTTTTAAAAAATAATCCCAGTGATTCCACATCAGTTAGCATTCCATGGTAATGGATTCTTATCTGCCTGTTAAATGTGACACAACTCTTTTCAGTGGATTGTTTTGACATGAATGCATGGGATCAGATTGCCCATGCATTTATTTAATTTAACATGAAATGAACAGAAACAGGATTATATAGGTGGATAGATATATTAGCTGACACGTGCTCGTGGCGTCTAACTGCTCTTTCGTGAGTTTATCAATGAACACACGTGAATGCCTGCGGACGGAAAAAGTCAGTTCTCCGTCTCTTTATAATAACAGGACACACAACCTACTTGTTGGGCATTCACGCACACAGGAACAGTTATAAATAGGGCAGGTAGTCGGAGCGAGAGGGTCAGTCTCAACCATAGTCAGTACCTATAAAAGTACCGAATTTGGTACCCATCCCTACATGAAACAGATATCCACCATCGACTGGAGAGGAATACAAAATAAATGCTCAAGTGAAGATGCACGATGGACTTTTCAGACCTACTAACACATTTTAGAAGACATTTCCAGTTGCACAAAATGGGTCACTCAGGACGCCTCCACGTGTTGTGCTTTGTTGTTTACTTACGTTTTGATAGCTCCGAGGTTGGAACACTAAGTAAAGAGTGAAAATAACAGAAAAGGCCAGAGAATGTGATTTATCAGTGTGGGATGTGTGAGTTATTATCTGCCATTACTGTTGTTAAAAGTGTGTCTTAGCTCTCAGTTGAGTTTGGTTACCCTGAAAGCAGGTCTCTCCTTGTGTTGCTATTAACTGTTTTTAAAATATGACACAAGGTTCATTATGAGTATCTCCACTAATGCTTTTTCTATCCAACGTGTAACAAAAATCCATTGCTGGATCATTAACTTGTGTTTTACAATTTGCTCCATCTGCCCCTTACTGCTGCACGGTCAGACAAGCACACACACGTACACACACAGATATATCACCGGACATATGTACATCTAACACACTTGTCATGCACAAAGAAATCAGTTGCACTCGCTGCCCATTGCTTAAAATGTGAAACAAACGTCAGACCCTTGAAGTTATTCATTATTCCATTTGTCCTTGTCTTTTTGCATGCTGTTGGTTTGGGTTTGTGACAGCCCCACCCTGCTTTATCCTGAGCCAATTGAATATGAAATATTCTGCTGGAGGCTGAAATATTGCATTATATCTTAGTTCACATAAACAAGTCAGAAATTATTACTGAGTGTTCAAATCAGTTGGATGTATCTATACTTAGGGGGACACTCTTGATAACAAGATGTTTCTGACATCATTACTGTGAATACTTTGATAAACAAAAGGAGACTCTGAGAGAGATAACTCCAGAAAGGAAATCAGGCAGACCAAACTCAAGCCATTTATAAGCAAAGAATGTCAGTATAAAAGAAGTGACAGCCCCGCAGCTGCTAAAATTAAAGCCCATGTTGTGTGAATTTTCTGCGCTGATTATTTGAACAAGTTTTTGGACCAACATTTTGTTTGTTTCATGTTTGTGCTGAAAGCCTGCAGATGTTGCAGCAACTGACCGTAGTGGCAACGGCTGCAGCTCTGTTTGCATTTGAACCGGGGAATGTGGGCTCCGCTTAGCAACAGAAACATGAACCCATTGCCTTTTCAGTTGCCTTTATCAATGTGATAAGAAGTTTAAGTTTGTTCTACTGTAATGCTACCACACAAGATTAAAAAGCTAAGTCACAGCCAGTGAGGATTTCTGAGGCATGGCTAGGAAAAGTAAAGCTAAAACAAATTTAACTGAAAACAGGCATTGAACTCATGAGCAACATAAAGTTAGCTAATAATGTAGCTTTAAAATTACATAAACGGAAATTAGTGAAGGGTAATTTAGTCTTTTGGTGCCTTTAAATGGGGTTTCGTTTAAAATGTTCACGTGGTGAGAGCATATGAACGCCCCCTTATGGTAATTAAGACATTGTAAGGCTAATATTCCTGAAAGCTCGGAGTTCTTGAATTGTGATGTGCCATTTCAAAAATAATGGAGCCCATTATTTAGTAATACAGTTATTTTTCTTTGAAGTTTTGTAATATACTTGGGGAAAATATGGGCTTTACTGTAGTGTAGCTGCCTGTGGCTAACACCTGTGGCTAACATGAACAGATAAAATGTCTCCCATGTTGCTGTTGGCTAGCAATGTTGTTCCCACTTGGTTACCACTCAAGAGCCGAGCCTTTCCTGTACACAACTTAACAACATGACTTCAGGACTTCATAAGTTCCATTTGAAGGCAGTGTAAAATGTAACTGCTCACATGTTAGCTAGCTTATTAAAATATAGCAAAATGCAACTAGCAGTGTTAGCTAAATACCCCCTCTCAACAGTGTTTTGATGTGTGAATGAAGTGAATCCTGTTCAAGCAAAAATTTAACATACAAATTAATATAAATTGTTAGCTTACTGAAAATTACAGAACCATACTACAGTATGAGAGTGGTAAATCCATAGTGACAAAAAAACTTTTTTCTGGACAAGCAAAGACTAGATGCAATGGTAAACTTCATCTAAATCAAATTAATTGTTTCAAAGTAAATGTATTAAATCAAAATGTAAACTATCAAAAAATATATAAAGGGTTGAACTACACTGCTAAATATTTTTTTTAAAAGCTAGATAACAATAGATCACCTTCACTTGAGGTCAAAATCGGTTTTATTTACTGTGCAGAATAAGAACATGAGTGCCCACTGTATTGTATTGTATTGTATTGTATTGTATTGTATTGCTCATTATTTCCCTGTCTAAAGGCTGTGCCTGAGGGTGTTGACTGTAATCAGGTATGCATACAGAGTTGGTCTTCAACAGGCCTCTCATAGAGCCACACCTGCAACCAGAACCTGGTAGACCACAGTAGTGTGAATCATTAACCTTTGATCACAATCTCCTACCCTGGATCGAGGGGATCAAAGAGGATGCTATGTCTTTCCGACTATGTTTTAAGAGAAGCTGATTGCCTTGTTGTGGAATTGTAGAGGAAATGGAGATTAAACATATTCCTAGTTTTTTTTTTTTTTGCTGCGTGAAGCTTTGCAGTGAGGATTTGTTATAACTTTTGGTGCTTCCCCGCAAACAGACTGAGATGAGACTTGCGAGTCTGTCAGTGAAATGTCTTCTTCATGGGAATCAAAGGGATGTAAAATCAATGTTTATTGTGTTAGAGCTAAGAAAGTGCTGTAGCCTACATAAAGGAGCTGACCACTCAGAGTCAAGCATACACTGCTGTCTCCATTAACACACCCTGATATCTTCAATTTATCAAAAGATCTCTGCCGAATAATTTTGAAGTGCTTTTAACCCAGATAGGATCTCTTTGCTTTGAGAAATGACACAGCAAAGTGTGCATGCACACCGTTCCCGCAAGTGTATACTGTAGCTCTGATTAGGCACCATCATAGGTGGATGCAGTAATTACCATTGGAAAATAAGGTTCATCATCTCTTAATTTGGCATCTTTACAAGACTACATGGTAGGCTGCTGTGCCAAGAATAAAAGCAACCTTGACACGGCAAGACGCCCAGTTTATCAGTCGCTAATTAGCTTAAAAGAGCAACATGAAACCACAGACCAAACAACTAAAAGCTTTGATAGAGGCTGATGTATCATCTTAGTCTTTTTAATAGGCTTGAACTCACTGTGGGCTTGTTGAGTGGTCCAGCTTTAACCACAGTCTTAGCCCGTCAGTGTGTACTCCTGTCCCAGGTCAAAGCTGGAAATGTATGTGTAACCACTCATAAACATACGGTGAATGGTAGAGATGAGCACTAAACAAATGGTAACCAAGCAACAGAACTTTAATTTTGTCATCTGACGTAGTGGGTACTGAGCATTAAGTAGGTCTATTTGTGTTCCTGTGTGTCTGTGTGTGTACGGATGTGTTGGCACTTTTTCTTTGTTGCTGTAATTTAATGTCTGCACAGAGAAACACAAGGGAGCAAAAGTCATAAATGCAATATTTGCCAAGATGTTCAGGGAGAAGTCCAGTGTTGCTGCCTACGTTCTTTCTGCTGTCCTTCCTGTCGTTCTTTTTTCCCCTCTTTCATATCTCTTCTTCCTTCCTCCCCGTCTTCAGGCTCCGCCACTATACCTCCGACTAAATGTCAGGGAAATGTCACATTAATTATTTTCCAGGAGACTCCAGGCCCAATTTGAAGCTTCCCTCTTTCTGTTTACTTTCTTATTCAGCCATGGCATTGTCTGTGTCTTGCTCAAATCAGATCTGAGTCACCATTAAATAAGATTGTGTCTGACCATTGGCAAAGTGGCGCTTTACAGTCACATTGGTGCCAAGAAAATACTTTTTTTTTCACCTGCAATACAATTTATGTAACAGCATCCTAGATTTGCCGGATTTAAGCTATTCATATTCTCAAATAATACTACAGCTTATTACCACATCTAAAAACACCGGATTAGCATCATAAGGATATCAGTTAACAAGCAAAAATCCCTCTCTGTATAATTCGCTTAATAATCAATCTGTATTTTTAGATTATAAATAAAGATGTAGCATATTTATCTGTGGGTCTGGATTTTGGTATGGGAAGTGTTCTGGTTTCTGTTTGAAGTACATTTGTACTAACAGGTAGTGACCAAACCTGTATAAGCAGGCTTTGGTGTATGTAGGAAAAACACTGCAATTGGAGACACTGTTTCACGGACACCAATCTTCATTTCCTGGAATGCATCCACAAAGACTGATCCGACCTCCATGCAACAAACAAGTAGCTTAAAAGTTTTTTTTTTTTTCTCCACTTAAAGACTGACCTGACAAAGTTTGCACCTTTACTTGTAAACAATCTGCATTGTGATGCTGTTTTATCTGCAAACCTAAAACCTTTTAACTCCAAGAAAATCCAAAGAAAATCAGTTTCCTTTTCAGTTTCATACCACTGAAGTTAGCCAGTGTGAAGCATCAGTCTAGCCTACCATGTACAGTGAAACTGAGACTCACTAGAGACAGATCAATCAGCACTTCATTGAATGAACCAAGAAACAATAACTATACAGACTATATCTGAAAGATCAAATTTTCAAGTTTCTAACAGGACTTGCAATGCAGCACACATAAAATAAGTCCTAGCTTGAGGTTGTTTATCACCAATCACTCACTACAAGGATGCCCAAAAGGTTCACCATCACTCTTAGAGGCTATTTTATTGTCGGATAGTAGGGATTAGGTTCTGAGATTGCTCACCAGCAAATTATTATATAAAATAGTAGTGATGTTAGCTCCAGAATAATAATGACACGCAGTATGGAAGAAACATTTTTGAGGATAAATCAACAGGAAACTTCTTAATTTAGGGACTATTGTTTGAATATTTACCTCTCCCAGTGCATCCATTACTGAGGCGCTTCTATACACAAAGCACAACTGTGAAAGATCAAATTTGAGATACTTTTCACTTAGATTTTCAGATCATGCTTAATGGCTAGCGTGAAAATGGAATCCAATTTCAACATGGGTTTATCTTTCACCAGTTTAAAGAAGACATAAAAGCCTAACATGAATATTGCTGTCATTTTTGTCCTCCCTGCATGCAGAAATGGAGAATTACCGATTCCTCCTCTGTCAGTGGTATTGTGCATCAGATGGCAGGCAACAAATTCCAATTATTCTCCTCTCATGTCACACTTAAGATGACATATGAATGCAGTTTGGCTACCGTCCCACTCATAAATCAGTCCGCAGTGTGAATCAAAAACATGGAGCGACACAAGAGTAGAATTGATCACCATCTGAGACAGCCGGAAAGTTACTGCCAGTCATACGAACAATGACACAGAGGAGGCTGTAAAAGAACCAGTCAGAATAGGGTTGTGTCTCATTTCAGAGTTTAATCAACTAAAGTCTGCCTTTATAGACTGAATATATCTCAGGCATGACAAATGACCCCAGTCCTATTTTATAGCATTTCATAAACGTGCCTTTATTTTCACATATTTTGACTATATCCTATAAATCTTTTTACAAAGGCCGTAGCATTCATGCAGTCTGCATCAGCTCTCCTGGTGCCTGAGAGGCTAGACAGCCTTATTTAGGAGAGAAGCACAGGTTCAGACTGTGAAGCTCCAGCTCGGATTAATTTGAAAGATTGTGAGTTAGGTTATCACAGCAATGAGACAGCCTTTATCAGGGTCACAATTGGCCTCCTTTTTTACTTGTTCTGTCAGAATTTAGCGTTGTTCTTGACAGTTTCATCAAACTAAATTTACCTTTGGAAAAAAAACTCTGAGTCGGTCATTAGAATCCTGTTACATTTATAACTCCATGACTAAATCAGCTCTGTTTTAACAGATGATTCTTATACCTATGCTGGCTATTTAATTGTAGTGTTCCTCAAGGCTACTTCCTCGGAACACTGTCGTTTTCAGTTTAAATACCTCGGTCAGAAACAAAGCTGTGATGATGACACAAAATGTTTTTTTCTTGCTTTAACAACATCTAATTAAGGCTTTTCAATGAATCTTAACTGTATTGTTTTTACAATATGAACATTGACAATAAACACATTAGCAAAATCTGAGATTAAATGATGTGATAAGGAAAAATACTTTAAGGAAACAAGCAATGCTCTCTCACTTAGCATGTGTAAATTTTACTTGTGGGATAGAGACTTGGGTATAATATCCAAGCTGTCACACTTTTGTCAGATTTTGCCTAAGATACCTATGAGCTACCTTTGATGATTTGGTGCCAATTAAGTGGAGACATTTTTTTTTCTTAATTTTAGGAGGGACAAATTGCAAAAACAGGATTTGTGTAAAACAGCTGATAGACATAGAAACTTTGAGTCAAAGCTATTACATTCTAAATAATTGTCCCAATATTGAAAAAGGAAATGCAACGTTACATAAATCTTCTCACATCATGTGGGACTACATCTCACTTTTTAAAACTAGATGGTCAAAAATCTGAGATTATACTAATCTGGCCTCCAATTTCCATCTGTTACAGCAGCAGGCTGGGCTGTCCATCAAAAGATAATAAGTAGATTGTATCAGTTTGAGCTCTTTCTTCAATCAGCTTTTTAATGAAGGGATATTTAAATTCAGATCTGAAGGAATGATTGGTGAGTATATAAAAAGGTCCAACCCATGGGGAGCATTTATGTGATCTGGAATTTTTATGACAATCTGCCTTTTTCATATTATTTCTTCATGTGAATAAGTGGACATTATGTCAGTCATTATGTATTCGTCTTTCATAATTTTGAGTTTGTGAATATCTACAGGAAAGGGTTAGGAATTTTCATGAAAATCCAGCCCAGAGGCAATGAGTTGCCTTACTTCAGAGAACACAATCTCTATAAGTATACCACAGTTTGCAAGCATCAGAATTGATATACTTTCTATAAATAGGCAAAGTTGCTCGTGGCTTACACAATGCTTGTGACTTTCATCAAGGGTTTTGGTTGCATTATTTTTACATACTTTGTGCTTTCAAATTAATGAAAGCATTATACATGATACATTTTTCATTGTTGTTTTTAATGTAAAGATATCATGACCCTAACCCAAAAACATTGTTTAGAAAACATATTACTGATGACTTTGAGAAAAAAATAGTATCATTGAACCAAAGAAATTAATAAAGATGAGACCTACAGGAGCAGCGCTTCTAATTTCATTGAACACTATACAATGACAAATAAAGGCTCTATTCTACTCTATACTATTCTATTCTTCTCTATTACAAGTCATTCACAAAAATAAAACATGAAACATTATCTTGCATGGGTTCACTGTCACTGTTATGAAAATTAGAGACAAAAACACAAGCAGTGCATGTCCATGTGCAGAGTATGAAGTACATTCATACTTTCTTAAAACTGAGTCCTCATAACAGTTCCAGGGCACACTGATGAATAATTCAAACCCTTAGTCATATTTCTTGTTATCATCCAACATTTAACTCAGTGAAGTCTGTGCTCTGGTAGCATTGCTATAGTTGCTGTTCTTTGATAGTCCACAGTACATATACACACATGCATGCATTACTGAGAAGTGTGTTACTACACTGCATGGGAGACTTTATGAAACATGTTATTTTTTTTACCTTTAACCTACTCTACTGCTTTATTGGTGACTGGGTTGAAAGAAAGGGCGAGGCATGACCGCTATTATTTATAGCACATTTTGAACACAGGAAATACAAAGTGCTTCAAAGAGGCACAAACCACAACAGGAATGTGTTCAAAGACGAGGAGAAACAATACTGTGGAAAATCAGTTAAGATGGAGAAAATTGATTTTTATATCTGATGTAGAGGAAAACAAAACAACTGTTCCAGTGTAGTGATTGATTAAATGCATTTTTGCAGGATGCAAAGAATTAGATAAGACTCCAGGTACATTACAGAGTGCTATCTTAAGGTTCAAGTAAAGTGTCTGTAGCAATAGTAAGTATCTGTCTTTGAGCCCTAGTGTACAAACACAACAGAGAAAGAAAGCAGTGACAAAGTCATGATCATCATGTAACTCTGCAGCTGTTGAGTGACCATGCGATACTGAGGTCAAAATCTTTGCTTGATACGGGATTAAGATAAAATAACATATCAGCCTCCCCCAGGTTACTTGTCCTTGATATCTGGGCTTGTGAGCTGCAGAGATACAGAGTAAGCTGAGATCATCATGTGTACTTGAGTGCCTCAACGATTGCTTTCTTGGCGGTTGCTCCCTGTGCCTGTCACAATGTCTCCTTGTCAATGGCAGAGCCTCTGAGTGCTTATGTCACTCTTTACCTGCCAGGATGACAAATCCAAACTTGCTTATAAAAACTCCACTGCACTCTCTGAAGGTTTGGGTCAAAATAAACAAATCTCAACGCTGGTGTGGTCAATTTTTCAATTTCTCTGTAGTACTTAGCACATAGATTTATTGGCAGAGAAGAGCAAAGGGTATCGACCAAGAGCTCTCACCTCTGTCCTATTTTGTCCACATTATTAAGGGAACATGCACACACTCACAAACACACTTTCTTTCTCACACACGTCTGCATTTATATTGCATAATACATCATTTTTTAATGTAGTGGAACACTCCCTGGAGTTGATGATGGATTTTTATGTAGGAATTAAAATGCCTTGTTTGAAAATATCTCCCCTCCTTTTTCTCAGACCCCCCTCTTCAATACACACTAAGCTGACTCAGACAGACTGAAAACCTAGGGAAGTTAGGGCTGACACACAGAGTAAAACATTTTTTGGATTAATGTAATTAAGGGTGTTACACATTTCTACTACAGGATTCAAAAATGTATTAGGGAAAAAACTTACAGAGCCTGACAAACCTGTACATTCAAAGGCTTGATGGAGGAAATACTAAAAGATGAGCTGTTGTTTAGGCTCATAACATGAAACTCTTTGACTTTTCCTGGCAGCTGATTTTGCCAGCTGACATTAACAAGATCACATTTTTTTGGGACTTGTTCTGATCTATGCAACTAATTTGTTATTTCCAATGTGTCCAAGAAAGTTGTGAGCCAGAATGAGACCTAACTTTTGGCCAGATGGATGGCGGCACATAGAGGATTTGTATATCTGCTGAGCAATTATGATCATGATCTTTTAATACAGAGAGATGGCTCCCTTCCTGTCCTGCATCCTAATTGCTAATTCATTTGCAAATCATAGCCAAACAGTTTTGAATGCCAAATTTAGGTTTATTTGCCAAAATAAAGGCATTCAGAAAATGTTTCTCCTCACATATGGTGAAGATTGGCTCAGCTTTCTGGTAGTTTCCTGTAGAAGTTAGTTTTTGCAAATGTACAGAGCTGCGCCCAAATAAAATTGGAAAGACTGATAACGTATTTTGGGGATTATTTGTCTTTATCTAAGACGCTTAAACCTGCACTGTTAATATTTGAGTTACAATGGGGCAAGCTGAAAACACATGGTACTAAAGTATTGTAATCATACAAAGTTGATCTAGCTAACATGTTGGAAAACACTAACACTTACGGTGGCACAAAGTATCAATACAGAAATACACTGTCGTCCTGACTCTTGCAATATAAATATCTTACCCCTATTTCCTCACCACTTCACTACTTACTGACTCCTGCTGTTGCTGCTAGTGACATTAATCCTGCACTTTACCTTTAAGGAGTATTTTTTAGGGAGTACTTTTTAGTCTTCAGTTTATTACTGACATGATGCATCACAATGTTATTGTCTTAAACTATATGAATTGTCACAGATCGCTCTATGTTGATGTAATTGTTATCTTGGGAAATAATGTTTGTATCCTTTTGTATAGAATCATATAATAATAATAATAATAATAATAATAATAATAATAATAATAATAATAATAACAATAATAATAATAATAATAATAATAATAATAATAATAATAATACATTTGATTTATAACGCACTTTTCATTTACAGAAATCTCAAAGTGCTACAGGCACACAGTAAAAACAAACTTGAACATTTCTTAAAAGCAGTACTAATGATAAGTTAAATGCCTCTTTAAAGAGGAATGTCTTTAAATGTTTTTTAAAAGCATCCACAGTCTGTGGGGTCCTGAGGTGGCTGGGCAGGGAGTTTCACAGACGTGGTGCAGCAGCACCAAAGGCCCGATCTCCCATGGTCCGGAGTTTGGTTCTGGGAGGGTGGAGGAGGTTCTGATGTGGAGTGCGTGAGTTCCGGGTTGGGGTTTGCTGGGTGAGGAGTTCTTTGAGGTAGAGTGGGGCATTTTCATAGATGCATTGATGGGTGCGATTTTGTGGTTGATTCTTGCAGTGACGGGAAGCCAGTGAAGTGTGCGGAGTACTGGGGTGATGTGTTCATGTTTTCTGTCTCTGAGCCGGATCCTGACTGTGGTGTTCTGAATTAGTTGGAATTTGTGGAGATTTTTGATGGGGGTCCCGATGAGGAGGGCATTGCAGTAGTCGAGCCTGGAGACATGGTACCATACCATATTGTATGAATTATATTGTATCGTATCGTATCGTATCCTATTGTATCATATCGTATCGTATTGAATTGTATTGTGTGGTATGGTATGGTAGGGGATGGTATGGTATCCTATCGTATCGTATTGTGTTGTATCTTCTGGTATCGTATCATATTGTATCGCATTGAATTGTATTGTATGGTATGGTATGGTATCCTATTGTATCATATCGTATTGTGTTGTATCGTCTGGTCTCGTATCATATCGTATCGGGTTGTATCGTGTTGTGTCATAGCTACTAGTGTTGGTATGTAATGGTATGGAATCGTATCATGTGATATATCATTACGTACAGTATCGAACTGTGCTGTATTTAGTTTTTTCTATCAACTTGTCCTGTCATACCATATCGAGTTACCTTGTGATTCTCACCCCTATCCACACATCCAGTAGATACATTATATTTTAGTTACAACAGAACATCTTACATGTAAACTACCTTTTTAACTCTTTTTTGGTCACATCTCACTCCCATTGGAGATGACTAAATCTTCTTCTGATATACACTCCTTTAAGTTTGACTGCCAGTTCCAGAATTTTCCCTCTAGAAAGGCGACGCAACAAACATAAAGTAGCTGCTTTTGTGCTAAAAGAGCTGCTTTGGCCAGGAAACCAGAAACAAGAACTAACAGGTGCAAAAACTGTCATCAGGGCTGAACACAGTACAGAGTTATGAAATAACTTTGTTTGGATCTATCTCAAAGCAAATACTGATCATTTTCTTGGTCTTTGATCTATTTTTGATGCGTAGAAACTCTAGGGCTATTTACACAGCTCAGAATGATGTTTCCAGACTTGCTTTAACCCAAATCAAGTATAATTCATAGTTTGTCTTGAAAGCCTGCTTAGTTGAGTCTTATAATTACACCAAGAACAGCAGCATGAGTTCACCTTTTTGAACACTTTTTTCTTAAGGCTTAAGCATCTTGGAGTGAAATTACTCAGTAGAGTGCAGATGTCCACTAAAACCTGCTAATCCCCCCACTTAGCTCTCACTGTAACAGTCTGCAGTCTGCTGTGTGGATTACACAACAGTGGCAGAAGTTTGTCCTGATGGTAACAGAGAGGGAAAGGTGATGGGATTCTCAGTATCAGCGGGTTTTTCTGTCTGCTGGCAGCATCGCAAACATTTCACTTCAGGTCTGGAGACACACTCATTAGTTAGTCAGACTTTTTTGTGACTGGGGGGGATTTTCTACATAACAGGCGATGATCATCATAAAACTCTACACACTTCATCTTACAGCAACAGACAGAAATACACATAGCAGCACGCTGTAATGTCTGAAAACAGCATAAAACAACACTGGAAAAAAGAAAGACTGGATATTTAGGATCTCATAATTCAATATCTGAATGTCCGTGCCAAAACTGGAGAACAGAGATGATTACATAACCTCACTGGCAGTCATTTTTATGTGATGTGTTGTGGGTTTGTTGTAATGAAACACAAGAGTGGAGGCCACATGCCCAAGGACAGAGAGACAAAGCCATGATGATCAGAAGAATTATGATAATCAGTTCAAACTGTTTATTTCACTGACATTTAATGTGACTAATTATTTAACATTAGACTGGAGTTTTGGAGGGACTGTTTCGTGGCTGCTTCAGTATGGTGCTGCATATTTTAACACTCATTCACTGTTAATGCGATGAGGTCTGATTTTCGAGTGGTGGTGGGGTTGTGTTTGTGAGCATTTTACAAGTCTTGTCATGAATTTTGGAGTGGATAGTTCAGGATTTGTAGTGTCATCTCAGGTTTTTGAGCATGCACAGGAACACTGTGGGTGTGTTTTGCGCCTGCTAAACAGGTTTAGTTAGTGAATTGTTCATTGTTGCTGTTTTTACTGAAGAAGAACTTATTTCAGTGGACATATGTGATGATTAAAATATGTGTGTTATGAATTACACAACTCTTGTTATCAGATAAACAATTAAGAAAAGTTTTTGCACATATCTGGTCAAATTAAAGTGGTTAATTAAGGAGATTGAGTAGTGGACCTAATAAACGAAGCAGGTCAGGGTATGGCTGTGAAGCTAGACAGCTATGGCGTTCATTCAATATGGAGCTCTAACGTGAGGGAAAGATACTTCACTGTTTGGAGTGGACAAAGCCTGAGGAGTGAATGGTGTGATAGATGAAGAAAAAACAGAGAGAGAGATTAAGGGATCTGCTGAACTGGGAAGTGTAAAATGATAAGGTCAGAAAATTACAGAGAGATGGAGCTGTATGCTTATGACTTAGGGAAAATAGATTCTGGCACATGATATGAATTAAAGATTCACTCCTCTGTAGCCTTCAGCATGTGACGTTGTGATATTGCTCAAGTCTCTTCTGGAAATCAATCTGCATCATAGTATTACGTTTGCAGGACTCATAACAGCAACAGCTTAATTTTTTAATATTGCTACTATGCCAGGTAAAATCCATTCCTTAGATGATAGTACATGTCGAAAGTGTGCTGTGTTATTTGAAGGGGTGTGTCCAGACTTTTTTTGAATGGGGTGGCCAAGCTATGAATTTCGAAGGTGTGGCATGAAGTACTTTATGTGTACACTACAGGAATTCATAGCATTTATTTGGAGTTGGCGATTACAAGCTTGCAGGTTGAAGCAAGAAGTGGATTTTCTTACTCGTCATACTTTAATGGTGCACTTGAGCAAATCGCTGCAGTTGCTTCCACCAAGACTTAACAGTGATAAATTGTTGCGTCAACAGTGGAACAACTACTGATTTGCTTTGTTTCACAGTAGGTTTTTCATATTTTTTGTTCGTTGGATTGTTTCACCTGTGGTGATTAGGGCGAAAATGTTGATTGAGTTTGCATAATGCACTCAGCAGCATTTTTTAAAAACTAATAGCCATCTGGTTCTATGTTACAACTTGTACTGAAATAATGACTTACATTCATTCTGACTCTTGTTTGCTGCTGAAAGTAGCCCTTCTATATAAACCAGCATGCTGGTATGACAAGCAATACCAGAATAGACCGGCTAATGGCTTTAAGGGTTGCATTTCCCCCTTTTGCTCTTTGCAATTCAACTTTAAATTAAAACCACATTTCCATACAGGGTCTTGTCCACACTTATTCTGACTGGGGTGGCCAAAATGGGGTACAGGTTATAGACTGTATAAAATATGGACGTAGGATCCGGGACGTCACCCATCTGTTTCTGAAGCGCTGTTTTGAGGCCAATTGGTGGCGGCAGCAATATTGCTGCTGTCGAGCGAGTGCGACGTAAACAGGCAGAGTTTTGGCCTCGTAGCCAGCAGCTGCAGTGTTCCAGCCTGTCAATCATGTCAGCTGTGCCTCTCATTGAAAGACTTGTAATCTCATTATCTTTGAAAGTACCATGTTAGAAAAAATTCACCCCATACATTGTGTGCCGATCGAGAAATGAGCTATCCAGACTACACTCGTCTTTTGTACCAGGCTGTAAACATGTTTATTTCTGCTGTAAAGATCTCCTTTTTCCCATTCATGTGTATGTGACTTCCGGTACTTCCGGAGCCGGCCTCAAGCGGATCCTTGATGAACTGCAGTTTTTAGCACTTCCACGTTGGACTCATATTTTTAGACCGGAGGTTGCCGCTTGGTACAGACCAGCATCAGACCAGCATTAGACCAGCAGAGACAAGAATAGACTACAGGTGAAGATAGAGTTGAATCTAGATTAACACCCAGGACCCAGTTTAAGCTTGTCGTACAGCCTTAGATGACGACCAGTATGATCCAGCACTAGAACTGTTTATTCCAGCATAGACAAGCATGACACCAGCTGATGGCTTCCAGGATTGCATTTTCCCCTTTTATTCTTCACACAGACTGTTTTCCTACATCATCCAATGACCGCTGAAGTGCAAGTGGACAGTAATTATATGGATGTTAAAGAAAATCAGAATAGCTTCAAACAACTTGCTGAGTATATGAAATAAATTCATTTTAACATGATAAAAAGAAATATTTCATCTATTTAGTGTACGTATATATGCTCTTTTTTTAATTTTATACATGTAACATGTGTTTGTATTATCAAAATAAGAAGTTCTTTACATTACCAATTACAACTAAGTAAGAAAGTGACCAAGAGTCCAGACTATTTATCCTATATTAAATTGTGTATGAGTGTATTTGCAGAACCGACAGGTTTGAATGAAAGTGAATCTTTGTTTTACCTTATAGCAATCTAGAAAATTGACAAAATTGGAAATGTACTTTCACATTGTAGTTTAATTTAATAAAATAACTGTAATTTCACTATATAGTAAGTTGTAAGCCTTTTACAAGTACCTGAATAATCTCAAAACTTTGGGAAAAGATTGATTATCAGTTTCATGGATAGCATGAGCTGTTTGAGTTTGAGTTGCCTTCGGACCTGATTTAGTTCTAAAGAGAGAGGCTCATAGTTGCCACAATCACACACAACCCTAGAGGCTGTGAGAACAAAGGTGTGTGGTTTGTGTTTTGTTCCTGCAATGAGGAGCAAAAAACAAAAGTTCAGCTTCAAAGACAAAATCTTTCACGTGAATTCTCTTCAGGAGTTCTCTCATGATGAGACACGAGTTTGGCTGCAGAGTAACTGCATGTATAGTTAAAATAATCATGAAATATTGAACCTTTCGAAGAAGAAAAGACTACAAGAGCATTTTGAACATGGCCATGCAGGTTTATGTAACACTTTTTAATAACTTAGCTCATTTTTCTGCACTTGTATTGTCAGAAAGTGGTGCACCTGTCTCCTTAACATGAAGCTATCGACATTACGTGGTTCAGTTCATCTCCTCTGTATAAGAGATGGGTGCTTGGGTTGTGCACTAAGTTTATTTTATTTAAGACATGGCATCTTTAGTGTAGCAGTTAGAGTTACATGAAAGCAAATCGTCCACTGAAACACTGTCTCACTCATCAACCTAAAAGTAAACTCTAAGTCAGTACCAGTGAGAGATTAAAACTGGAACTGTGTCAGTTTCCCTAAATCAGTTCTAACCCTGGAGGAGAGTTCTCATGAACACTGTCACAGCTGCTGATGAATAAAATGCAAGCTGGGTGAGTGACGCAGTGTAATGTAAAATGCGGATGTTATTTGAGCAACGAAAAATAATTTGAAGCCTCAGAGCAACTTTTCCCTCTTTCAGTCAATCAGCAGGGAACACTGGGAAAATGTACAAACTTAAAAGAGTGTTTTAAATTCCAGAACAATTGAGTGTTAACAGTGTTGCTTCTTCTTTTTCTCTATCACTGTGAAATCGGTAACCCTGCAGAGTACAAGCAACAATCTTTCCTGTTTGTTGGGGTGCTTGCAGTTAAGCCATGCAGACAATCTTGTGTTTATGATCCCATTTCAAAGAATGAAGAGCCCCCCAAGTGCAATTAAAACAATGCTATCATCTGTTTGAACATAGAGAAAAATGAGGATGGAAAATTCAAGTGTCAGGTTTTCTGAGATTTCAATTACCGTCTCATTTACAATTGAGTGGTGTCAACAGGTTTTGACATTTACAATAAGTGTGCTTTATACCAAGATCACTGACCATGGCATGACAGCCTTCAAACTTGAAAGACTCCCTCTATTGACTAGCCTAATTAAGACCACCTCCTAAATATGAACCTATGGGAAATGGGCCAAATTTAAAAACTAACATACATGCCTTTTTTTTTTTTCTCAAAGATGCTTTCCATCGCTATAGTCAGATTGTATCATTCAGATTTATGAGAAGTTCAGTTGTAGTTAGTAATTTGATGCTATTAAAAAAAGTATTAAATTAACACAAGTGTCATTGAACCAGGTGCATCCACTTCCAACAGACACAAAAATCTGTTACACTGCGATCACTCATGTCTGTACCCACTTGGTGATCTTTGCAGCTTTATCCCAAGTCTAGTAGGCCTCCAAAAACATCTCTGCAACATGTCAGTGCCTGAACAAGAGTGCTTAATGAGGTATTTTGGCTTCACTTCAAGGAGGAGCTGGAGATGTGTCATCCATTAATCTAAATAGCTAATGTCATCAAACAACCCCACATTGACTCCACCCCTTGACTCTTTGCTGCACACCATCCCCAACTAACTCTCTCTTTAGCTGTATGTGTAGAAAGTCGAAAATGGCCTTGAGATCTGTCATTTCTGACAGTCAAAATAACTAGAATTATGACTAATGTTAAAAGCTGTTGAGTGAATAATGACTTCATTCAGGGTTTTTTTGCACTCATTGTAAGCTCACTTGGTTAAAACACCCACCATAGTGCATCTATATGAATCCAACTTGAGATCTTTCATACATCATCCCTCAGTTTCCCCATTGCACATGGTCCAGTGTTGTAGAAAGTAACCATTTCAGTCAGTTTACCTGCGTAGAACACATTTATTTCTGTTGAATACAGAGTGTGTATACTGAGTCGGCAATTGACATCCAGGCTGAGGCCTCTGATGCCACGGGCCTTTATCAAACTCAGCAGCAGATGTTTGGGAGGGTCATTGATAAAACTCTTCTACAGAACAACTTAAAAACCAGACAGGCGGAGATAGGGCTTATGTGATGTTATATCAGCTGCAGCAGCTTCAGGGGCAAGTGTTTGCATCATTGTTACGGCAGATGATGCAGCAGAAGCAGAGCGGGGGTAAACATTAGACGGGGCAGTTGCAGATAGTAGACTTTCTAGAACATGTTGTGTTGGACATACTGTCTGTGGAATCCAGAGCCAGCTCTAACCGACTTGGTGCCCTAGGCAAGATTTTAACTGGTGCACCTTTTATTGAAACCAACTCCAACAATCACATCACATATACACCGAAAGACAACTGACATCCAGCTTTTTGTTTTACAGATTTCCTTTGTTTTAAAATAAAAATAACCTCTAAAAGAACGTTAATAAAATGGTAATAACCCTGATATTTAGCAGGAAAATAATTATACAATTTCAAAATGCATAATGTAATATTAGCAGAATTTATTCAGTCATTATATAACACAATAATTTCCACAGTGCAGACACTTTAAACAAAGAAACAGTAATGTATTAAGTGATGACTGAAAAGCCAGAAGCAAAATGTTTATTTAAACCTAGCCTACATTTTCTATCTGATTAAGCTAACAGCTTCCAAAGTGTAAGGAAAAAAACAACAACAAAACAAAAACAAGTAAATTATGAACACTTAAAGACTTCAAAAGCTGCTTTGCATACCATTATTTTTAAAAACAAAAGTGAATCACAAGCTTTTAAATGTTTGCTAGCATCATTCTGCAATTTCATCCAAAATTAAATTAGATAAAACAATATTTTACTTCCTATTATCTGCAAATTTTCTTCCTCACTCATTTAGCGGCGCCCCCTATGGATGGCCGGCGCCCCTGGCATTTGCCTCTACTGCCTGCCACGGGCCAGCCCTGGTGGAATCAAATACAATGTGTAAGCTCAACTTGAGATGGATGCTTGAAGGTTTTTCTGCAGTATTTGGTAAACCTTCACTGGCTGGAAATAGTCAATGTTAATCAGGACATTTATCTGCATTCTGCAAACTGTGATTTGTTATTTTTAATTATTTTCTTCACAGTCTTGCACACCATGTCCATTCCTGAACATCTCAGTGTGTACACGGAGCAACGGAATCTATAAATTGATTCCCTCAGCTCCAGAAGCTGCTCTACTGGTTGTAGCTTCTTGCAGTGTTTCCTATGTAAGGATTCTACTCCACCGTGCAGGTTGTGTGTTAAGGTGAACAAATGACTTTGAGGAAGTGTGAAGGCCTGGAACAGAAATAGAAACCACTAAGGTGAAGGAGAAATCTTCATCAAGTTGATGGCAGACTGAGAGTGGGGAGAGCTCTTGACTACTGGAGCGAGAAGCCTTTCACCTTGATGAGCACTTTCACTCGAGTCTTAGCACAACACAAGCTGGAGTGCAGGAGCACACACTCACACCAGTTGCACTAACATGTCATTACACTTACTGTATTTATACAGTTATTGTCTTCAGGCATAACTAATGCACGTTCTAAATTTAGTATGAGTGTTTGCTATAGTACCCTTTCTCCAATGAGAGACAGCCAATCAAAGCTTAGCAACGGTAACTAAGAACAACAGGTCACGCTTTGAAGGTCTCTTCTTGGCAAAGATATGTACGTAGCTGTGTAGCAGGGGAGAAAGCTCTTGAATAGTTCCCATGTTGGTGTCATGAATGGAATTGATTTACCAATTTGTAAGTATTTTCCAGTGACTGTAGGATGACCTACCTCTCAGATGTAGAAAAGTGAAGCTCAAGTATTGCTCAAGTATAAGCACCTTGCACAAGTGGTGACCCTCTACCAAAATGTGTGCTAATCCTGTGCATGGATGGCCTCAGGAGCTACATTCGATCATGAAATCACGCTCCCCTTTTTGCAAGCATGAGGTAATGAATGAAAACAAGAACATTTTATCAACATTTGGGCATAAATTAGCATCATCAGAGCTAACTGTAATAAAAACAACATGTTTGAGAAAAAATTATTCAACCGTAATTTTGATGTTATCAATGGACCAAAGTCTGATCTGTTAACATGGAGGATTTCAATTGTTTTACAGGTAGATGTTCTTCCTGCATGGCCCTTGGCCTGCCGCACCTCCACCGGTGCCTGTTTTTCGTTAGCTGCAGGGTCATCAGCTTGGGACCACCGCTCATAGATGTTTCGCCCCAAAACATCTCCTGGTGGCGGGGCAGTGAACAGGGACGTCTCCCTGACACTCCCTGCAGCTAACCTTCTTCAGGAGCTGCTTGCTCCCCATATTTTGTTCCTTCTTCTCAGCCATAGCCAGAAGCTTGCTTTTTCGGCCTCCTCTGAGAGATCCCTGGTTGCCACACCCCAAGTCTTTGAGTAGCTGTGTTGTTGAAGCTCCAGCAAAGCCTCTTGCCCCCACCTCCACTGGGTAGAGCCTTACGCTCCATCCTCCTTCCCTGCACTCTGCCACCAAATCTGCATATTTTTCCCTCTTTCTCTCGTGGGCAGCCTCCAACCCCTCCTCTCCTGGCACTGTGAGCTCCACAAGGAGGGCAGATATTCCTGCCAAGGACCACAGGACCAGGTCTGGCCTGCAGATTTCTTCTGGAAAGTGGAGCTGTCTGCCCAGGTCCACCTCAATCTTCCACTCCAACCCTGGTCCTAGAAGCTTGGGTATTGGTGTCCTGTTGGTAGCAGTTGCAGGCTCCCCCTGCCTGAGGAAAGTCATCCTCTGGTGGCCCCTAGTAAGACTCTCTCTGTTAGCCTCAACTCTTCTTCCCTCCACCACTTCAGCTAGCTTCCAGAGCACTTGGTCATAACCTATACTGCAGCTTGAATGATGGCAGCCTCATCCTTACTTTTGATCAATTTAGAAACAAGCTAAGGGGTGGAGCTAAGGCAGGTCTTTAGCCTCATGGCAAACAGCAACAATGCGCCTTCTTGTCACTCTACCAAACTCCTTATTTTGCAATGTTATGCAAGCCTCTGAGCTTTAATTTAATCAAAAAAGTAATGAATAGAAAACTCAGCTGGATAGACCACTTTGATACAACAGGGGGGTGGAGATGTGTCGACCATCCTTATATTCAATCAATGTTACTGACTGTCCTGATATCTGTGGGAACTGTGCAAAAAAAGAACAGTACCGAAAGCAGAGCGACATCGATTAAGGGGAGGAGCTTAGTTATTGACTCATTCTTGCACATTCATTTACATAAGTACTGCACATGCTGTGTTAATTAAATGACACTGTTAATGTATACTGTGCTCTTCTGTGTTGAAAGCTACAGTATGTTCTCACGTGTTTCTCTTTGACTGACAGGTACTAACAGGATGGCTAAAGATTTTTTAAGGACCAATTAAACATAGGGATTTACTAAGTACAAATAATACACACACTATTAGCTGTCTGATTCCAAAACTTCATTTTTTTTATATCAACTGGACCATAACTCTCCAAGGGATTAACAGCACCGACATTACATGGCCAGTTATCTGAGCTCTCACAAGCAAAAATACGGACTCCCTGTGTAATGTTATGCTATTAGTGAGTAGAGTATCCGCAGTAAGCTTGAGTGTGCATTCAGGATTAATTATAATCTTGCCTTGTACGGCACTTGCTCAATAGGCAGAATATGTTGCATACAATTTTTTTATTCAAGGTCTCTGAACGCGTTGTTTCTCCGTTTTGTGCTCTAGCTTTTATTTCCTTTTCAACATCACCGTCACTAAAATGTTTAAAAGTTCACTGTCACCATGGCAACTGTCATTTTCTGTGATGCTGAGACTTGCAGCTGCCTTCTATCAGGCATCACTGTTCATTGTTTGTGTGCGTGGATTTGTGTGTGTGTACTGTCCTTTTCTGTCTTCGTTTGTCTGTAGGTTCCAAATCAATGCGTCTCTCGTGTTTACATTTCCCTCTTGTGCAGATGTGTGCAGAGTTTAACTTAGCACGGTAATAAGTTAGCCAGCATAGACTGCAAAACTGAGTGAACTGCAGTGTACATTAATTCCTAAACAACACAAAAGCATATCCTCGAACAACGTGATAGACGTGCCCCCTCTTTGTCTTGTATTATCTCTATAAATATAGCAAAGTACCTAAGTCTCTTGGGATATATGTGTCAATATGTAACTCATACCATTGCTTAGGGTAAGATGGGATGTTTTCCCACATTTAATGGACAGCAGTAACCATGACCTCTATAAATCCTCAATTTCCAAATGTAAATACCTCCATACACAAAACTGACTAAGCTTTATCTGCCTTCCTTCTAAATGCAGCAAACTTCTCTTGATGATAACAGCCTCCTTTGGTGTGCCAGACCAGACCCTATACTGTTTCTATTTATACAGCCACCATGGACCAGCCGAAGTTTAAATATAGATGCTGAGTCTGGATTCTCTTCTTCATCTGAAATGCATGAATAATTGAGAGGGAGAGGAGATGAGTTGGGATTCATTCAGGAGACGGATGGTCCAGGCATAGATTTCCTCTCTACATTAGTAGTTTACTGAATGGGGTTGTGGTGCACTTTCTGAAGAAAGCTGGGGAAAGTTTACCCCCAAACTGGCTTTTTGAGACTTTTTTATGACCCCAAAGAACAGGATGTTCCTGGGGACTAAATAATGAACAATTCAGATAAATAAATGATACTAACAAAAAGAAAGTGGATATATTGAATGTCAAAGGTCATGTGAATTCAACAACTCATTCACAGGGGTGTTTCCAGAGCAGCAGCCAGAGGTGGCATGCACCCCCCCCCTTCATATTTGATTAACCATCCCTGGATCAACCCAAAAATCTCAAACTTTAATTGGCTGTCTATCCCTTTAGATGATGTGTTAAAACAAGCTGCTTGAAGCTTTCTTTGCATTTTAAAGAAAGTGTTTAATGTTGTAAACTATTTTAACTGTGACTTTGGACATATATCATTTTTTGAGCCGTTCCAGCTCTCAGCATTGTAAGCGGAAATCCTCTGGTGTGTCAGCTGTATATTTGTCACTGCACTCACAGTGCTCTCAGTTGATATTTGTTCATATCCACTTTTCAGTCACACTTCACCCTCAACGACCAATCAAAATTGAGATTTGGCAGGAGGAGGAGATGATGTAGATTATGGCCCCCCTGAAATTGGTCTGCATTTGTGCAATGCATGGGTTGATCTCTTCCAAGATCTCATATTAGGCTCCACTGAGTCTGAAATAAGCCTTGAAATGGGCATCATCAAGGCAAAATTCATGTGCTATATATATAGTTGGGGATATCTTCCAAGTTTTTTTTTCAGCATGGGTTATTTTTTGCACCCAGACTAAAATTTTTTCAAGGGTACAATTTCCAGGTGTAGAGCTTCTGCTAATGCCAGGACTAATTCCATTTTTTTTATGCTTTCTTTGTAGAATATTTCTTGCATAAAAGTGTGCGGCTTGAGGCCCTAAAATATCAGCCTCTAGAGATGTATATGTACAAACTTCATGCCACCCTTGCATATATTTGTGCCCCAGGCTAATGACCTGTAATATGACTTAATCAAATTTGATAAAATCCAGTAGTCTGTAAGACACAAATCAAGGCTGTGGTTTTTAGCAATTTTTTTTGGCACACACAAGAAGATTATTTACAAAAATACTCTTAACCTTCATAAGATATTAAACAAAGCCTTCTGGGGAGTAGCTGCCAGTTGAAAAGACGCATGCAGCAGCTTTAGTGTTAGAGATGTGAGGTCGTAACCGGAGGTCACTGGTTTTAATCTATCCGGCCGGTTCATTTTTGTAGAAAGCTGAACTCGCAACACCTCCCCCGAGGAGCCACAAGATACAACTTATTCATCTTAGCGAGATGTGGGAGGTTAAGATAAATGAGACACTGCTCAAAGTTACACGCACAAGTGATGGAGGGCTACAGGGGTGGAGGCTACAGCTGAGCTGCTGAAAATGTGTATTTGTGTGTGTGTGTGTGTGTGTGTGTGTGTGTGTGTGTGTGTGTGTGTGTGTGTGTGTGTGTGTGTGTGTGTGTGTGTGTGTGTGTGTGTGCATGTGTTTCAAGCTATCATGCTTGAGGAAATGTGGAAGACAGTCTCCTCCCGTCTCCATGGAAACCCCATCTTGTTCACAGGCAGAGAGGCACAACCCGTCTACATTCAGAATCAGGGGTGTGAATGATTCCAAATGATTTAACGCTCATATCATTAACTCTCATATGGTCGATCACTGACAGTAACATTCTGGTGGAGGTGGAGATCACTGCTGTGGTTGTGCTGTTCATCCAATCAAACGTGTTGACATCTGAAGATGGTGTGTCAGTTTTACAGACAGAAAGGAGCAGCATACTGATTGAATACTTCCTCTTTTTCAAAAATCTATGAAATGCTGCACATGTTAGGCATGCAAAGAAGACACTGCACAGCAGACAGCAGTCTGAAAAGCAAACAGCAATCTAGCAGAGGAGGAAAATCTAAGGATAGAACAGAGACTGTGGCAGTACAGATGGTTCAAAGCTGGGTGAGCTTTGAAAAAGGTACAAATCAGGGATAGAAGGAAGCAGAGAGGGAGGGAGGGAGGAAGGGAGGGAGGGAGGAAGGGAGGGAGAGACGGAGGGAAGGAGACTATGTCAGACTTGCTTTTCACAAGCAGGTCCACGTAGCCACCTCCTGTCGAGCTTCAAGGGGGTTGTCATGGTGACAGTGGCTGGCAGTCGAGGCTGTAGGAACGTTGCATGGTATCCCTGTGGCCTCAGATGTGGCTCAAGGGATGATGGGAAAGTAAGTCAGGGGATGTAAGTGATCAAAAAAAACCTGGATTCACTCACCTGAAGATAAATATTCCCTCTAAATCCTTTCAGTTCACTATGAGGCAGAAGTTAAGAGAATTACCTGGGATTGTTAGTCCATGCAATGTGTTTCCCTGGGTGAGTGCTGGCAGTGCTAACAGGTAATGGTGTTGGGACTCACAGGAACAGGAGATTCCACTGCTACAGCACAGCGGTGAGTCTGTAGCTCCTGTTGCTGCTAATGAGAAAGGTGCCATCTGGAGCACAGGGACTCTGGGAGTCTGGGACTTCCTCACCTGCCTCTTGGGATGCCACCAAACTTCAGACAGTGTGAGGACACTTACCTGAGCTGCACGTAACTGAAGCCAAACCAAATAAACAACTAAATCATCTACAGACACAAACACATCTGACTAAACCATCAGTGAGAGGTTTTAACTTCCAAGTGATTTGCTCTGCACCATGTGGATAATGATACCGGCTAAAGCAAACACAGGATAGATGTTTCTGTGCATGTGACACTAGTTCATTTAGTTACTTCAAGACTCCTCTGTAATTCCAACCCTTCTAAATTATCTTTCACCATTTATCTTGCATCATTGCAGGTAATCAAAGTGGCTTTTGTGTGTTTGGTACATATTACACAGACATATTTCTTTACAAACAAATAATTGAACGACAAGTATTTGATAGAGAGGGGGCTTCAATTGTAAGTTACCATGTGACTTTGCAGTTCTATGCATTAAAGCATCTTTCTAATAGTTGTTTTTGTTCAAATAACTTGCTGCACTCGCAAATTTAGAGTTACAGACACCAAAATAATTCACCTCGCTGTGTGTGCAACAAATCTGCAGACAAAAAAAGTTAGCAATTAGCAAAACAAACATGATGGGGAGGCAAAAGAGAGTACAGTTCTCTTGGACTGGACTTGAAAAGATGCCATGTCCTCTTATTCGTACCTCAAGAGAGAGGAGAAGGACAGTGGACAGAAAATGCTGTGGCCCTCAAAATACTTGGTACGATAGATAGCTAGCAAACTAGCTAACCACCATCCTAAATGGGACTATGAATCTAGCTGTTGTCTTGCAGTTAGTGACCTTGCAAAATCCCCTGTCTTTGCAGAATCTTGAGTCTGTCGCTAAAAACTCTGCAACATTGTCTTTATATGTCAGAGGGTGTCAGGTGTTAGTCATTTTAAAGTTTTTTCTGTCTTCTAGTGTATGGAAGGCAATAGTTGTGCGTCTTGTGAGGAACATAGACTGTATGAAATATGGACATAGTATCCGTGATGTCACCCATCTGTTCCTGAGAGCTGTTTTGAAGCAAATCGATGGCGGCAGCCATATTGGAAATGCGGAACTCAACTAGGCATAGTGTGACGTAAAGGGGTGGAGTTTGAGCCTCCTAGCCAACAGCTATGTGTTCCCGTCCTGGAGTCAAGCCAGTCATGTCCTTATTTGGGCAAAAACTCGTAATCTTAATATCTTCTGGACCGTCGCGTTAAAAAAAAATATACCCCCGTTCAGTGTGTGCCGATAGAGAAATTAGCTACGTAGAGCCAAGCTGTTTTTTGAACCAGGCTGTAAACATGTTTATTAATGCTGCAAAGATTGTCTTTTTTGAATTGGTGTCTATGTGGTTTCCGGTGTTTCTGCAGCCAGCCTCAAGCGAATTCTCGATGAATTGCAGTTTATAACACTTCCGCATGGGCTTCATAGTTTGAGACCAGAGGTTGCTGCTTGGTGAGGAGCCAAAATATTTCCTTCAGGATTGTTGAAGAACAAGTGTATGCAAAAAGAAGAGAGTGGACTTTTATTCATGATGTTGCTTCACCATTTGAAAGAAAGCCAAAAAGCAGCAGTTTGCTAACGTTCTAAAAAAATCTAATCTGTCGGCTGTGTTCCATTTTGCTGACCCTCATAGCTTTAAATTCAATATATACTGCCATAACTTTTTTAACAGATTTTTATAACATATGTTCATACATATTTAAGTGGAGGCCTTAGTGATCACTAATTCCCCTCAGTACTACCTTTTAAATTCACATCAGGGATTTGATGGTTAATATCTGATTCATGAGAAGCTCCAGTATATATAAAAAGTGCAAAGTTCAAGGTGTCGACCTTGTTGCACGAGAGATGGGTTCACAGATGAATGCACTCGACCCTGAAAACACCAATATAGCCACAGACTATAAATCACTCCTGGGACAGAGCCAACATAAAATCAGGGCAGCGTATCTGAACCAGAACTGGTAGCAAAAGAAAAAGCGGGAACAAGTACAGTTAGACGACCAAAATGAAAGAGTTTGTCTCATTTCTAAGCCCCAGGGGTGCAGTCCTCTGGAGAGCAGACTTAGTTATAGCATGTTTTCTCTTTTCAATGACTTGACTTTTGGCTTATTCCCTTGACCATTCATGCAAAAACACAGCATTCTGTTGCTGTATGGGAGTGCCTTTCACACCAGTGGTGCCCCAGATATCTTTTGAAACATCCTAATGAGGGCTGGTGTCACCTTGTCCTGCAGAAGATGTGGGTCTGTGTGGATTATCTTATCTGTGGAGCCACATGACAATGTGCCAAGAAAGACACAAGCCAGTGTGATCCGGCTTTGTTTAGAGTCACAGTGGGATTTCCTGTCATTCTGCTCTCTCTCTCTCTCTCTCTCTCTCTCTCTCTCTCTCTCTCTCTCTCTCTCTCTCTCTCTCTCTCTCTCTCTCTCTTTCACACATGTTGTCTTTTCCTCTCCTCTAGATAAAAATATCCCCCCTTCATCTCGTCTTCCCTTTAGTAGGCCACCGAGAAGCATTCACTGTCATTTTAGTCCATGTAATCTAGTAATAATAATAGCCTATTCATCACAGCTAACTTGCATGACATAAAGGACATCATTTGGGTGTGGCGGCCATTAACATCTTTTTTTGTCATGTGCGCCTTTGTGTCCACTGAGGAGTCTATAAATAGCTCGTAATTGCATTGAAGCTACTGCAATTATGTCTGAGGCTCCATTCAACCTTTTCCTAGACATATTTATTTTTGGTCTCCTTTATGTGCATTGAAAGGTTTATCTTACATTTGCAGAGCAAATAATTTGATGAAATTAGCACCCGTGACACTAAAACAACTCAAGCTATAAAGAGATAAAGAGAATCAGGGCAGGATGAATAAGTGCATGGTGTGAAGAGGCAGGGGCAACAGGGACATACTGCAGGCCATGGGGGAAATGTTCAGGGTTTCCTAGTGGAACTTGACCTCATAATCATACTGTTACGCAGCAGCAGTAGAGTGCCTTCATTAGCGACCTTTTTATAGCTTCTCAATCCTATTACCTCTACCCTTTTTAGTCCTGTTATTCTGTAGTTACAGCCTCCCACATCTCGAAGATGTATTTTTTGTATTTCATAGCAGCATGTCTCCATCTTTTTAATGACTCATTGCAATTGACCGTATTAACAAAGCTACCATTTTCCTCCTTTTACACTCAGGATGGAAAGCTCAAGTGCCATTTAAATGTCATACTAATGTGTTCCAAGTTGTTGTGTAAATTCTCGGTATCTTATGAATCATCATTATCACAGCTTGTTTTTAGTTATTTATTTATTTAACCTTTATTTAACCAGATAAAAGACCCATTGAGATCGAGACCTCTTTCACAAGGGTGACCTGGCCAAGAGAGGCAGCAACATACATCATAGTAAACAAAAGAGACAGATAGCGACAACAAACATTAAAATATAAAATACAAGCAATTTGATGAAATAAAGTGCAGAAGTTATTTTACAGTAACAATTTAAGAACACAGGCACTACTCGAAGGATTTCTGTTGTGGTTTTCTTAAGATAGAGCGGAAAGATTACGATGAGACAAATGCTGACAGTTTCAGTTCAGATTGGAGGGCATTCCAAGCAGAGGGGGCAGAGACACTGAATGTTTTTTTTCCTGTTGCAGTTCGAACACGAGGAGTAGAAAGATGCAAAATGTCATTTGATCGTAGGGCATAACGGCTTCCAGTTCTCCGAAGAAAAGTGCATAAATAAGAAGGAGCCAAGCCAAGAAGAGCCTTATAAACCAGAGTCATCCAGTGTGTATATCTCCTTACATTTAAGGAAGGCCAGCTGTAGCATACAGTTCGCAGTGGTGGGTGAGGCGGCTACAACTAGTGATAAACCTCAGAGCACAGTGGTAGACCGGAACCAAGGTCTATAGGCAGCTGGATGAAGCACACATATACACAACATCACCATAATCAATTACAGGCAAGAAAGTAGCTGACATCAGAAGGTTCCGAGCTCTAAGGGAGAAACATGACTTGTTTCTGTAATAGAAACCGAGCTTCACCCTTAATTTAGAGATCAGGTTTCTGACATGCACTTTGAATGAAAGGTCCCCATCAATAATTAGTCCCAGGTACTTGTAACTGGTGACCAGCTCAAAAGGTCTACCCTGGATAGTTCTAATTGAGGGGATACCCTCCGAGGGAACAGATGCATTTGAGAAAAGCATTAGTTTGGATTTTTCCGCATTTAAAACCATTTTCAATGTTTCCAGGCGAATCTGCACTGCATCAAAGGGGGATTGCAAGAATTTAAAAGCCTGTGCAATCGAGTGTGAACAGCAGGAAATTACAGTCATCTGCATAAAGATGGTATGAGGCATTTGGCAAGTTTGTACACAGATCATTGATGTAGATTGAGAACAGAATGGGTCCTAAGACTGAACCTTGAGGTACGCCTTTTGTGACCTCAAGAGAGGCAGAACTAACTCCAGCCATCTGAACCCATTGTGTCCTACTTGCCAAATAATCGGCAAACCAAGAGGCAGCAGATTATTTGGCAAGTTGCTCAGCCGCTGATAAGATGATGGATAGGGAAAATATTTAAGAGGAAGTTAAAGCAACAGATTTGACATACAACACACACCTTACGTTAGCATTCAGCTACATACAAACATATTATTGCCAGCTACAAATTAGACCAAACTTGCATTAGGGTCTTCGCTGCAAAAAACCCAAAATCTTACCAAGTGAAATTGTCTCATTTTTAGTCAAAATGTCCTATCCCACTTGATTTAAGATAAATTTACTTAACAAGTAACATTTGAGCAAGATAGAGGGACTTGTTTTAAGAAAATGCATCTTAAATATCTTGTTAAGTCGAACAATCTTGAAATGATCTTGTTTTGAATTGTAATTTAGAAGAAACAAGGTTTATTTTACATTTCACATTTCATATTTTTCCAGCTGAGATTTGTAGAAGATGGATAATCTTGATTTAAGAAAAACCCTTGACTTGATTTAAGTAAATGTATTTTATTGGAGAATCTATCAGAAAACAGCTCCGTTGATGAAAGAAAGAAAGAAAGAAAGAAAGAAAGAAAGAAAGAAAGAAAGAAAGAAAGAAAGAAAAAAAGAAAGAAAGAAAAGTTTTTTTTTAAGGGTGGGTTACAGTTTTCAGGAACTGTTTCTTCCAAATCAGATAAAAATATACATCCTCAAACTACATGCACACAATAAAACACTTCCTTTCAGCAAAGCTGGCTTATCCTAAAAAACAACATGACTGAATATTAGTATATTCAGCTAACTATGAGAATACATTATATCTCAAAATGCTCAAATTAAACTTTGTAATCTTATTTCAAGTACTCTACGTGGTCTTAAACGTAGAGAAGTGCCGCTATAATACAACTCAAATGAAGGTGGATATATCTCAAATGAAGAAGTTGACATGAAATTTATTAGTGCAAAAATCTTTTTTTGAGTGAAAAAATACTAATTGTTATCATTCCTGGCTTATTCTAAGACACTAAGCTTTAAAATACTGGTGAAATAATGCTTAAAATAAGTTTTCCCTGCTAATTCATGATAGATCAAAGTTTTCTAAATATTATATTTTAACAAATCTTACCAAGCAATTTTCACTTGTTCTGTTGGCAGATTTTTTTTCTTATTTCAAGGTAAAAGTACCTTGAAATAAGTAATTTTTGCTTGTTTTTGGAGGGGCATTTTCTCCAGTGTTGTAGTTACACGATGCAGTACGAGAGCTAGCTTATGCAATGCTAGCAAGCAAAAATAGCTGTTAAAATGTGAAACAAAAACTAACCGTTTTGGTGGTGTTAAACCAATAGAAGAGACATGTTATTTAGCTAATGGTATGTTTGTAGGAAGCTACTTTCTAGCTATCGCAATACTAGCTAGGAAATGGTTTGTCTTACTGTTGATAGGCAATGGCAATATGGATGCCATGTTGGCTGTTCACTGTTCACCTGGTTACTTAGTGAATTTAAAATAATGTTGGGAAAATATTAAATTAAGCTAAAATTAGGAAAAGATGAGACCACTGCAAGTCTAATTTTGTAACATATCTATGACCAAAGATAGGCTGTTGTAATACATCCAACAATATACATTTTTAATTTTAGTACAGGGTCCAGTATAAAATGACAATAAAGTTTGATTTGATTTGATTTGATCTGATTTGATTTGATACAGCTTTTACAAGATGCAGTACAGCCAACAGTTTCACCAAATACAATATTTTTAAAAACTGCAATGACTAAATGTAAATTAAACTGGAAACCATTGGCCCTGTCATTTCTCAAAAACTCACCAGACAGGTCACAACTCATGAACTTGAAGTTTTCTGAAAATTCTGACATACATTGTTTTGAATACCATAAGAGGGGGGGAACTGATATGGTCTCTTCTTCTAAACACGGTGTACACAACCCCATTTGAAGGCCTCAGTTGTGTAACTGTAGCTCAAAGGTTTGATAGTGTTAATTGATATAATAGGAAAAGCATATCTAATGTTACAACGGGGTGTTGTTTCACTTCAGAATACGGCCCTTATGTCCTGCCAAATAAACACTGTCAGTTGTTCATTCAGTCATTAATAGGGAAGCCATGAAATCCCAGAAGCTATTATATACCTTTCATTAACATGTCCTTAAACCTGCAGCCAGTCAATTAGTACAAAAAGCATCTGAGACTGCTATCCGGAGTAAGATGTCAGAGGAGGAAAATGCCTGATGTGAGAATATAGCAAATTATTTTATTCTGCCTTTTATTGAGGTCTCTTCCAGAGCCTCATACAGGTAAAACAGCCTTTTGTTTGCTTCAGAGAAATTATTTTCTCCATTAATCATTTTATATTCCCTCTCCATCCCCTCTTTTGTGCTGTACTCGTAAGCTCCACCTTTACTTTCCGGTCCCAGCACCTTTCTCTGCTCTTGAAGTGTTTGATTCAAATAGATTTTCTCCAGGGCAGGAGGAGGGGAGCACAGAGGGTAGAAAATAAACAGATAGGGTCATTATTCCCATCTGCTGTGACGCTATAGCAACAGTGTCCTCCTGCTCTGATTGGTTGTAGATAGGGTTGCCTCTTTAGCCATCACCTTTACTCATGGGAGTGGACTCCAAGTTATTAGGCCGTTGTCAAGGCTTCTGCTATCAATCAGCACCTAACAACCACAGCTAATGCCATATTTCTGCTGCTGCCGGGCTTTAATTTCCTCAGTGTGGAGGGAAACCCTGCATCACTGGTTCTGCATTGGCCTTTGCTCTGTTTGTTTACACATACACCTGTGTGTAAATCCAGTTCATGAATGAGGTTTTGATTAAGCCCAGTGACAGAAGAGAGGATAAATGTATTAGTAATGTTTTACTCATTAATTTTAATTTAAAAAAAGCACATTCAAGTAGTTTGTTCTCCATCTAGAGGTAATCTTACACAGGTGTTTAATGATTGTGTCTCATGCCTGAATTACATTGTGATCTGAAATGAAATCATCTCCTCGGAAACATTTTTCAACTCCTCTTTGATTTATTGTGTCCTCTAACATCTTAACAACATCCATGTGGGCTAGTTCTAAAACAAGCTCTAGATTCCGGCTACAACCTCCTACACATTTGGTGCTGTGTTTGTATTTCTTGCAGTCACATCAGTCATAGCAAACAATTTCAGACTACAGTTCATAAAAAGATTCACTCAGTAAGTCATCAAAACTTGTAATAATTTGTGTTGTAAGAGTAATTAAAATGATTAACCATACTAGCAGAGTATAAGCCAGTTTACAATGTAAACAAACTGCTTAGCTTTATCATGCAGCCTCTTTGCATGTATCAGACAGGATCTTATGTTCTAAGGTAAGAAGAGTGCTGTGTGGCTGCTCTTGAAATATTGTAATAAAACTATTAGGGTGCAAATAGGGCTGCCAAATGTCTGACATGGATATTTGTTTTACAAGACAAATCAAATAAACAGTTTAAATTAAAAATTGCATAACTTTAAAATGTCCATCTTCTCCTTACATAGCTAAACTGGAGCTCAACAGCGTGACGAACATTTAAAAAGTTAGTGTAACCAAATCATATTAAATAAAACTAAATTAAACTAGGTCAATAAACACAGATAGATTTTAAGCCGTATCCATGACTTGTACTGTATAGATCCTAAAGGTTTATCCACGTTATACTTTTCCAGGTGTGTGCATCATTCAGATTGATCGGAACACTTCAGGAAAGTGGCAAAATTAGAATGCTGTGTCTTTTCCAGAGGCTACTATAAGATTTTGTTAAAACTGAATTATCTTAATATTGATTTCTCCACCTTTCTGTAAATGTGTGCTGAAACGAGCCATTTCAGTTTTCAGTGTTTTTCATACTTCACAACGCCATCCGGTCTGTAACGGAAGTCAGAGCTCGGAGCTTGTTCAGCCCATAGACTGTATAAAATACAACTCAACTCCTCCTCCGTTTTTCATTACCTGCACACGTCTGCTAACAAGGAGCTCAGGAGGGAGGCATGCTAGTTGTAGGCTTAAAGGTCTTAATAAACACAAACTCCCCGCGTCTGCAGATTTGAAGATCTAGTGGATGATTTTTATTTTTCATGGAAAGTG
The DNA here is from genome assembly GCF_009762535.1 of Notolabrus celidotus. Lineage (NCBI taxonomy): Eukaryota > Metazoa > Chordata > Actinopteri > Labriformes > Labridae > Notolabrus > Notolabrus celidotus. The sequence goes on along the minus strand of NC_048272.1, from coordinate 9,032,421 downwards.
CTAGCACTAGTTAGCATAGCAACATATCTACATGTTCATAGCTGTGTACCAAGACACACGTCGACACACTGACAAATAAAACAACAAGAAACACAAAATCTGTGACCAATCCTTCAGAAAGGTCCTGCTGCAGGCGCCTCTCCGTCAGGATCAGATTCTGGATCAAATTCAGAGGGTTGAAGTAACGCGGGTCTGTGAGCAGCCGTGTATATTCAGCCAACATGTAAACATTAGATCAACGTGTTTGAGAGCCGAGGCCACATCCACTTCCTGAGGGGGCGTGGTCAGAGAGCTCATTTTCATTAAAGGCACAGACACAGAAAACAGCCTGTGCTGAGCAGGGCTGAAAAAGAGGGGTTTACAGGCATGCCAAAATCTGATTTCAAAGTGTTTTTTTGAGCAATAAATGTTAAAGACATGCTTTGGGGACCTCTTAGACCAATATATTTTGATGAAAAAGAGCATAATATGTGACCTTTAAGGCCACCATTAAATGTATGATATTTTAATTTAATTTAATTCATTTATTTAATACAATAGTCAATCTAAAGAGTGCCCATATTTAAAAGTAAAATACCAATGCCATGTCTTGAGCTACAAGTTAAATCCTACTAATTTAAAGACACCCTGGTCACTCTTTCAAGTATCTGGGCTGTAAGGATAATGACCAGGCTGGACAGCAGAGCAGCATTTCCTCTGGCATTTCTCCCTGTGGTATGGAAGCAGTCACTCATCAAACACCAGCTCATGCTTCAAGAATAGTGTTCTTCAAAGCAAGCTTAGTGATGTCTTTGTTTACAGTCGGAATGCTGGTGGAGAAGCTGGGAGCTGTCACATAATGGTGCTAATATACAGTAGGTGTAGTCTGCCAGTGCTTACTTGCTTGTTAGTTTGGTTGGTGGAGTACGAGTAGGGTAGTGGGCTGCTCTGTGTTTGTCAGGGTGCATTTTTCTGACGGACTTCCCAGCATTCTGTACTGTGTAATGAGAATCTGGCACCATTTTGTGCAGTGGATTTTAATGAGGACATCCTTCTCTTATGTGACATTTCAAATTTTCATTTTTAAAGTGCAGCTTGCAGGTTAATGTTTCAACAATAATACATAACTTTGTTTGAAAATAGCTACTAAAAAGTTTTTTTTTAAATTTATTTGTTTTAAAAGAATTAATGGTGCAAATTTAAGATCATGTCGTCATTCATAAAGTGGACTCGACACTGAAATACCGGGGAGATTGGCCCCTTGTAATAAACAAAGCATGACAATGACAGTTACACGGATGGACCCATGTTTTATCTTCTCATACCCCCTAAAAAACTGCAGTATCTTCACTGCACTACAATAAACTAACAACCTGTGACATGAACAAAGCACTAGATATGGTTAGCTAACGCCACGCATTCACCACCATTCTCTGCTGGGTCTCATTGCTCCTCGTGTGGCCATTATTTCTCCTAATCCTGACAGTTCCTGCTCTCTTTGACTTCTAACAGGCTTGCAGTTTAAAGCTTGTGGTCCATTGTATGCAGATAAATAAAAATGTTCTTCTCTTTTATTGACAAGACTGGCATTTAGATCCATATTTATTCATGTTGAACATTAGGTTAACCAGAGGGGAGTCCTTATGCTTCGTAAAACTGATTCACTTGGGTCTCCAACCTACAGGTTACAATTTAAGTATTAAGCCTTGTTTATACTTCTGACACTGAGCTGTAGTGGCTTCGTTGTGTTGAAATTGTGTTGAATTGCACAAGATTACTGCTTAGTAACCCAAGTTCCCTGATTAAACACCATCCTGAATCATTTTCCCCCTACTATTTTGTCTACAACTTACCAAAAAAGCTATAATTGACACTGGGTATTGTCAGTTTTATGTTAAATCATTAGGCTAAACTGGTAAGAGCAACTTTGTGCAAATTTCAGAGCACGGGAAAATGGTCAACAGCCCATTCAAATAATTATCCTATGCCCCAGTCTGCTGTTATACTTTATGAACTGTTTTCATTAAACATCTAGTCTCAGTTTGGACACACTTGTTGATGAGGTTTGTCTGTAAGTCAGCTCATGCTGATTCTTGGCTGTTCCATAATCTTAAGGCAATACTATTAGCATCAAAATCATTGTACTGCTGCTAGTGTTGGCATGCTAATAAACTAACCTATAATTGTGCATATTCTAAATACTAAACCTGCTTAATAGTGTCATTTTAACAGTTTATTTGTGAGCATGTAAGCCTGCTTATTATGGCTGCACAGCTTTAATGGTAACGGTGATTGGGGGAACATTTTGGGGGTTCAGTATCTTGTCGTACCACTGACCTTCCACTTGTTGGATGGCTCACTCTACCTTTGAGATAATGACCCGCGGCAGACATTTTTATATAAAAATACTTACCTTCATTTATTAATTTCTTTAAAAATATATCATTTGGAAAGATCACCATTAAGAAAAGGGTTTTCTACATTTAGCTTTGGTCTGATGATTGAAGACATTGGAACATTTTCATAACAAGAAACCAACTGTATTCTATGGAGCTTCTGCTTTTCTTTACCCACCACTGAACATTAGTTTCCACTCAAGCAAACTCCCTCATGTGGATAAGCCTGATAAGTTGGTCATGAATAAATAAGTGGTCCAAGTCAATCCAATCCATTAGCTCTAAGCAATCACACACTTAGTCAGGCATTTATTAAAGGTTTGATTAGACTTTAAATTTATTGCAATTCTCTTATGGTCATCACTTTCATACTGTCATCAAAACCCATGTAGTGTATAATTGTCTGATTTGAATAGAAAACGTCTGGATATATTTGACTTTAGTTGATATATGTAGGTGTCAAATACTATTTTTTTCTCACGTTACTTTTTCACATTTCTCTTTCAGATCCTGGCCATCATCTCCATCCTCTTCATTGTGCTCTCTACCATTGCCTTGTCCCTGAACACTCTTCCAGAGCTGCAGGACACAGATGAGTTTGGCCAGTCCACAGACAACCCCCAACTGGCCCATGTTGAAGCTGTTTGTATCGCTTGGTTCACCATGGAGTACCTGCTTCGTTTCCTCTCCTCACCTAACAAGTGGAAGTTCTTCAAGGGTCCACTGAATGTCATCGACCTGTTGGCCATTCTGCCCTACTACGTCACAATCTTCTTGACAGAATCCAACAAGAGCGTACTTCAATTTCAGAACGTCCGTCGGGTGGTTCAGATTTTCCGGATCATGCGCATCCTTCGTATTCTGAAGCTGGCTCGTCACTCCACAGGTCTTCAGTCTTTGGGCTTTACCCTCAGGAGGAGTTACAATGAGTTGGGCCTGCTCATCCTTTTCCTTGCCATGGGCATCATGATCTTCTCCAGTCTGGTGTTCTTTGCTGAGAAAGATGAGGAGGACACAAAGTTTAAAAGCATTCCAGCTTCTTTCTGGTGGGCTACTATTACAATGACCACAGTAGGCTATGGAGATATCTACCCAAAAACTCTCTTGGGGAAAATAGTGGGGGGTTTATGTTGTATAGCTGGAGTACTGGTGATTGCCCTACCTATTCCCATTATTGTAAATAACTTTTCTGAATTCTACAAGGAGCAGAAGAGACAGGAAAAAGCACTTAAACGGAGGGAGGCCCTGGAGAGGGCAAAGAGAAATGGTAGCATTGTCTCCATGAACTTGAAAGAAGCATTTGCTCGAAGTGCAGAGCTGATGGATGTGGTAGTAGAGAAGAGTGAAAGGCCACATGACAACCACCTGTCTCCAAGTCGTTGGAAATGGACCCCCAAAAGGGCTGCATCAGAGACGAGCTCAAACCGATCCTTCAATGCCCAGGAGTTAGGCTCCCCCAACAAGACCAGAACCACCAGTCCCCAGAGGCTAAATGTGCAGAAGCTAGAGGAGATGTACAACCAGATGGCTAAGACACAGTCCCAACCAAACCTCAATGCTAAAGACAGGATCCCCAGAGATGGTAAAAACAGGGATGAAATAGAGCTTGGGGCCATACAAGATCATGGGCAACCCGCGCAAGGAACCAGAGAAGGTGTAGGGGACATGAAAAGTTTGTCCAGCATTGACAGCTACATCAGCTGTGCCACAGACTTCCAGGAGAATCCACGCTTCACCCATAGTCCAGCAATGGACCTTGGTCCTCAGGAAAGCAACCGGTTCTCCCACAGCCCAGTTTCAGGTTTGTCCCAGCTTGGCAGCACAAAAGTGGGGCAGCAAACCCCTGGGGAGCACGAGCCCATGCTAACTAATCCTGTTCCTGTTACAAAGCCCTCGTATTCTGAAAATGCACGGAGATTCTTCTTTTCTGGCAACTCCTCAAAAACCCTAACCCCCAAGGTTAGCTATCGCAGCGAAGGGGAGTCAGGCTTGTCGCCACTCTCGGACAGCTCAGTCCTGTCAGACAACTCTCTCTTAAGCCCTGAAGTTTCCATCTACACCACTGCCAGCAGCAGAACCCCACCAAAGTCTCCTGAAAGTACTTCCCTAACCCCAACTGTCTTCACCTTCCACGACTCCTCCATAAGTAAATACATAGATGCTGATACAGATGACGACGAGCACCTCCGCGATGTTTCTGACACGAGTCCCTCAGAGCGGCTTCTAACTGGTTCAAGCCCAAAACGGAGCATCAACACCAATTATCAGAAAGGGATGAACCATTTAGAAGCAGCCCAAAAAATGCTGGGCCAGAATTGTCTGTTCCCCATCGAAGGTATTCGTGGGGTAGCTCATGAGAATCATGTAGGACCTGAGTTGGCACGTAGGTCAAAGGTGGAGAGGGGACGTCAAAATACTTTGGATAAAGGCCTCTGAGGTTCAAGAGGAGCAGAAATAAGCTCGAAGCTGGGGACAGAGTGTGTGTGATGGAGACACCAAACAGACTGAATACACTCAGACATAGGGCCTCAGACATAGGAAGAGGGAGAGACAAAGGTCTCTGGGAAACAATTCAAGTTACTACTTACCTGAGCATGCCATTGGGCACTACGCTCAGGAGCAACATGCTAGGCGAATACTCTGGGAGAAAAACACTACTAAATTGGAGAATGTCACTGCCCCTCCTTCAACTCATTCCTACAAGCAGGACTACACACCCTCAAAACAAGAGAGCACTCCCAGGTAGCCAACTGACTGGCTCAGAGATCCTCATAAAAACAGAGTCATTGTAGATCTTGAGTTGCGGTTATAAAAGGTGTAACCCAACTTTATGATTGTTTTAGCAGCAGGTGGTTATCTATATGTTCTCCAGAAAAAGAATCCCAGCTGCCCGCTATTCCATTACAGAATCCCAGTTCATTTTGTAGTCTTGGAGATACAGGAGAGGACCCAGAAGCCTATAAGCTACTTACTTGTGCCCTCCATTCCGAAAACTGGCCTTAGTCATTTACATTTGTAGGAGTGTGCATGTTTGCATTTTAGTGTGTGTATGCATGTGTGAGTTAGTGTGAAAGTTGATGGATGACCAAATGTTAATTCTTGTGTGCACATTTTTGAGATTGTCTCACCTGATTTATTTTTATATAGATAAGAAGAAAAGGTTCCTTATAGAAATGTGTGATTTGCTAGTTGGCTGTGTCATTATCTCATGTAAAGAGTAATCCTGTTAAAGGTGCAATGTCATGGCACAGAGGCTGCAAATAGAGGAGGGGATCCAGCCCATAGTTTGTTATATTTGATGCTCCTTCTTGAACAGTATTTTGCTATTCCCTATGTTATCATGTCATGGTGAGAATGGATGATACTTTTAAATCGTTTAATATTCTTTAAAAACCTCAGTATCATTTTAAATGGATGGTAGGGGACCAAGAATTTTTGATACGGGCTAATACAACAACAAGATGTAACAAGCTGGATTGCTGCATAAAGGGCAAAATTATGAGGCATGCATGCAGCCAACCGACAAAACAAAAACATGGGACACTAAAATCTAAATATTTAAATATTCTGTCGTATAATTTTTATGTTTACCACAAGTTATCACATAAATGATAAGGATTAGCATCCACTGGCCGTCATTTAACCAACATAAAAGCAGCCAAAGAGACCTCACTCTCAGATAGTGGAATATGCATGCGTTTGGTACTGACAGCAGGGTACTTTTTCATCTGTTTTTATTCCTTTAATGTCAAAACCGCACTGAATTTACACAACTGAGTTATTTTTCATCACAATTCAGTTGTAAATGCCCAAACTGAACCCATGCATGAGCACAAACACCCACTGAAGATACATGCAGGTACGGGAGACTGTCTTCAGGCTACATATATACACTTAGTTTCCATGGAGACTGCAGCTTTTCTCAAAGGCTGGCAGCAGCTAAGCAACCGTTGTTAATTTGGGCGTAAAGGTCTGGTTGCATGTAATGTAAGTTAAACACATACACAAGAAGACACGCGCACACTTTGGCATGTATCCATACAGTGACAAGTATGCACAGTAGTCACATGTTAGCAGAGCCACTCCTCACTGTGCATATTTATGAATACTGTGTAAAGGCAGCATTATGGTGATGTAAAGACCTTGTACTTTGTTACGTTTATGTCTAAAATCTCTGTAGCACTCCATAAATACTACAATACTACAGCTCCCATAATGCATTTGCTATTATTTGTTTACATAAGCACTTAGCAGATGAAACAGTCTTTCATAATGAATTAGCTCCAGTATTAAAAGGACATATTACAAGACTGACCAAATGCTTCACATAGAATATAGAGCAACAGATGCTTCATCATCTGAAGAAGCATAATAAAACTGGTCTTTGTCATTATCCAACCTTTGAGAACTATAACCTTACAATAAGATTAACATCCATATAGATCTTGGCAACACAAGATTAATTAGTATGACGACTTAACCTACTGTTTACTGTTCAAATGATATGGATCTTAAATATCTGAAGGTTCAATCTGTTTGCACTGCCGTTATGAGATTCAAGAGCAGGTGTCGTACTAATGAAGAGAAACATTACTGCCATTGCAAACAAAACAAATTGTTAGAGAAACCTGACCAAACTGTGAAAGGTTCCCGTCACAAAATATTTATACTGTATAATTCAAGAGCCAACAAAAGGTGATGACATACATTTTTTAGTGTTTGAGAGTCACACAAACCCTGATTCCATTTCCTGTTTTTAATCACAGAGTTGAACCGTCTCATATTGCTCCTCCATAGTGAGAGCAGCAGAGGTGTGAAAGGAATAGCAATGACAGTGAGAGAGGCAGAGGGAGCCATGTGTGTGTAGCTGTATGTGTGCCTGCTGTGAATCCAGGGCATTAGAGCAGTAAGGCTGCCGCTAAATGGAGAAAAAATGAACAGTTTCCAACATGAATGTATGCATGTCGGGGGAATCCTGCTTTTGTTTGCGCCATACTCTATCTGCTGTTCTCATTCTGATATGCAGCAGTGACACAGCCCGTAACACCAAGGGGACTCTGATCATATGAGAAAACAAGATTACTTTTGCACACATTTCATATTTGAAATGCAGCTTTGTCTAAAGCTGTGAAGAGAGGGATGGAAGGAGTGTTCTATGTATGTTTCTCAGCATGCATAATTAGATATGGACGGGTGGTTGCAGCTCGTGACAAATTAATTTTATGCAGCACCATAATCTCAGCCTCTAAATACATTATCTAAAACAGCGTTCCTTTTTTTATTTTGTATTCAAGTGACACTTTTTATCATTTACCTCTGTTGCATATGTACAGCAAAAAAGGAAAACAATCACACTTAAACAGATTTTGAAACATACGCTGGGGTATCATCAGCAAAGAAGTGTTCCAAAATCAAAGTTTTTTTATTTAAGGGAAGACAAAATGTCCCATAGGATGAGACTTGACAGTTTCAGATGGGATTTCAATTTGAATTATTTTCTTTAGTTAGTCATACCCCATACCTGCTTTGAATTGCTGCTCATTCGGTTCTTCCTTTTATCCAGTGGTTCCCAAACTTTTTCTGAAGGCTGAAGTCTGTGAAAGTATTTCAGCCCCCCCCCCCCTCCTCACCATACACTTCAACACATAAACCTAGCTGATTTAAATTAAAACACACTACCAGACGCATACATTCCTAAGAAATACCTGCATCTTTAGATTTACTTGGAACATTATCTGCAAAAAAAATATAGAATTCAGTGTGTGATACTGAACCGTTGTCATTAAGCCTTGCCAAGCGCCCTCATCATAACTGGAGCCCTCCCAGTTTGGTAATCGCTGCCTTAATAAATTCTTGCCACAATCAAATTGTATGAATCTCATGTCAGGAGGTATGTATGGTACAGATTAGTTGGGAAAGCTTCACAACCATGAGAGCTTATTCCATTAAAATTTTTCCTTTATTTTTTTTTTCTCGGACATCAGTCACTGGAAGAAAAACATTTGTTTCATGGGCAACCAGTCTGATGTTTGTTCCTGATTAACTTTGAATTGCACATCTACATCTAGCTTTATAGAATGAAAAGTCAAGGCCAGTGAATGCCAGACAACAACACAATTTCAAAATCTTTTACCTAAAAGGCACTGTGAGGAGTTTTCATGTTGTATGGAGTCTGGTGACCTCTTTGGAAATTGGTTCTGTTTTTCTGGGATGAAGACTGCACCTCCCATGAGCACCATCACCCATTGTTGTAAAGATGTGGCTTTAACCAAAGCATGCTTTTTTTGTTGTGGAAGCAAATAAATTGAATACAGACCATCTTTTATTATATATATTTTATTGTTTGAGACAACTTTTAACAGGATGAAGAGCAATGAGGTAATGTATTGATTTAGATCTACTTAAAACTATTAACTGCAGCAGGAAAAAGAAAAACTCTGATGTATCGCCGTTAGTTGGCTTACAAAAGGTGACAAGACAATTTGATGTTACCCGTCTACTCTCTTGTCCTCAAAGAGAAATGAGACACTCACACGCCGGCATCAACATAAAATCACGGTCATAACAAGTTTGCTGTTTAACCTAGCAAAGCTCTAGTTGTAGATTTTCACTGTATGAAACAGTACTTTAACAAAAAAAATGTCTTTTTGCTTAATCGGCTCCAGTATCAGCCATGAGTTCAAAATATTATGAAAAAAGAAAATTATCCACAGAAGAAAAAAAGAAACCTCCTCCTGCTTGCTCACTGCCAAACTATACCAGCTGAGTTCAAAACAGAGCCACTTCTGGGGGAGAGCCGAATAGCAACTGATAATCTCATTTTACGATGTAGGTCATATAAAGACATCAGTATAAGAGTGACAATATTTCAAAATCAGCTAAAAACTCCTCACAGTGACTTTAAAAAATGTTGATGAGATTTTTTTGAAGCTCTGAAGAAACAAATATGAAGACAGACTAGCATGACATTATTTTTAAAAAATGATATGTTTTATTTTCTACACAAAACCTTTTATGATTTAAGTTTTTCTGGTAGTCAGGGAGCATATTCCACTCAAACGTCTCTAAGCAACAATGACAATCAATATTCCATGAAAAGACAGCAAGCACTACTGTTGGAAACTAAGCTTTGCTATGGGGAAATTCTACACAAGTGTATACAAACACACACACAAAAAAAGGATTAAAATCTCTACACCAGTAATGACACTATTAAGCTAATACACAATGAAGTTAAAAAAAAAACACAACAGCATGGTGTGCAATTTGACACCTAGACTGTGATACTGTGACATGATTCCACCATAATACAACATACATGTTTTATTCTTTCAATTTGTCCTTATTTTTATTTTATTTTGGCGCTTTATCACCTTCACGTATAAGTGAGCCATTTAAATTAAGAATATTTCATAGTTTAAAACAGCTTTTTTTTTCACTAAATATAAAAATTGTGATGTGTATCATCATGCTTTAAGAAAGAAAAACGATCAAGTGGCTTCTTACATTACCCCTTTATTAATACAAACAAAGATAAAGAGCACAGATTCTGAAACCTCTCAACTGTACAGTAAGGGCATTTCATTGAAACCCAAAATAGAATTTGGTTACCTTGCTAGCTGCTAAATTTATCAGTAAAGAGGTTGAGGTCTTTTTTATTTTTGCTACAACCCCACAGGACTCCATTCAAGGTAGTGTCCAGTGGGAAGCACTGCTTCAGCAAGTAGCCCTTTTAAATACTCTGAATCTAATACTGTATTACAGGGTTGGGGTCCATTCAGGATGCCTTGATGGAGTAAAACACATCACACAATACACTATGAAAGGAAGGAGTATTACAGCATGAGATAAATTAAAACCTAGTACCCATTTAAAACAAACTCTATTTTTTCTACGCTTTAAGCTCTCAGTGGAATCGACCCCAACCTTGCCTAAGCCATCAGTCTTTGTAAAGTACACTGTTTCCAGGGAATTGAAAAAAAGATCTTTGAACGACCTTAGCCAGCTCTTATACAATGTTGTTTGTAGGTCCCGAGGCTGTCTGTTTTGTAAAAAAAAAAACACACATTTTTACCTGTTGACTTTCTATGCTGTTGTTTCTGTATAAATGTTCTGTTGTTCAGTGCATGTTGTAACTTTGGCGTTGTGACTGGTTGTGATTCACACCAGTAGAGCCAGTTCTTGTCATGTAAAAAAAGTGTCTCAATGTCCCAAGATATTTCTATTTCTTATGAAAGCGAAATTTCCCTTGAATGACTCAAAATTAAATAAATCAGATCACTTTACATTTTGATTAGGAATTTCTGACTTTCATTTTACTGTTTGATCATCAGCCTGCAGTTTTCATGCAAACCAAAACATGAAGATTTGTTCTTGACGGGTTTTTCTGTGCATTAAGAAAAGCTAGGCTATAATTTGATTGTGAAACACTGTTTTCTTCAGCATGCAGTCACTGTTTTACTGAAAATATCCAGAAATCTGTCTGGTATCAAACCATGCCTACAGATTGTTCCTTGTGCATGCGGGTGAGTCAGCGTGTACAAGAGGGAGGCTTACAGAAGGAAGGAGGAGGTTAGATGAAGAGGAAGCTGTGGGCTGTCGGGCAAGAACACACCTCCACCCTCCCCACACGCCTCCACGCTCCCCTGCAACGAGGGTTTCCCACTGCCTGCCACTGGAGAGACCGACTCCTGCAGGATGAAGAAAGGGAAGAATCTGAAAGTGCTGAGATAAAGCTCTTTAAATCCAAGAGGTGATTAATACTGCCATCTAGTGGTAGTCCTCACTGTTACCATTCACATTGAAGAGCTAGGGTGTAGACGCATACTATACTCAGAAACATGCCCCCTGATGTTTTGCTAAGGGACAAAGTAATCTGAGCTTGTAGAGATTTTTACCTATGGTAGCACTATGATAGCAGCTTTTATGTAAACATAGATATAAATATTAATTGAATACATACTTGAAGAAACAGTGTGACATTTTGGTTTGTATGAAAGTTGGCTCTCTGTACTCTAGTTGGAGGAAAGGATCCAGGAGCAACTGTTACTGGTTAGCTTAGTTTAGCATAGCACAAACCAGAAACAGGGAAAAATGGCAAGCCTGGTTCTGCAAAAACGTGAGAAAATACTCCAGCTTTAGCTACTTTCTGCATACACCCCTGTAAATTTAGTAGATTATTAGGTCTAGGACATATAATTAACATATTTTTCTATCTGTGCATAGCGCATCAAATAAAAATGTATTTTGCAAATGTTTTAGTACGACAAATATATTCAAAGCATTCAAAGAAAAAGTTTTACCACCAACAAGTTGTGTTTTAAAAACAACTTAAAGCATCGCAAATTACCTGCGTGACTCATTTATACTGTTGTAGAAGGTAATTAGCAATAACTAGAAGGTGGGAAATAAGGGTTGCTTGTATTTAAAAAGGCAAGTTCTCTCCAGTGCTGAGTTTCTATAACCAGCAAAATAATTTCCTGGCTCGATCAGTCCTTAGCTTGGCTTTGAAAACAAATATCCAATTGATCTCCTACAGTCAATTACATTTCCCAAACAAGACAAGCTAAAATTTAGTACAAAGTTTTAAATTAAAAAAATTATAACTCTTCAAACATTTCTTTTCTCTTCATCTTGGTGAAAAAAAGGGAGTGAGTTCTGTTGTGACAAATCCTTTTCTTACCTGTCTCCTTCGTCTTCCTCTCCGTCTCCAGCACAGTGTGTCTGTCCAGAAGTGAGAGCAGGAGGCTGGCACTCCACGCACACACGGTGTCCCTCCCTCAGGTCCTGCATCCACTGTGTGTGTGGGTCTGCACTCTGATTGCACCCTTTTGTCAGAGAGGTCAACTGAAACTGGACACAATACCTATTTCACACAACCACACACACACACACACACACACACACACACACACACACACACACACACACACACACACACACACACACACACACACAAAGACACAGGATCACACATTCACAAGCCAAACTCAGACTAAATGTTTAAAGAGAAAGGCAAAAAGAGTGTCATTTGATATTTTTCTACACCCTCTGAACGTGTTACCCAATAATGTCACTGCTGTCCGGGATGTCTCGTTTCTTCCTTGCGTTGCCATACCCACCGCTTATAATAAGAGCTGGCACTGCAGAGGGAACAACCATGATAAGAACATTATATATGACCATATGCTTCATGTTATAAGATACAGTCCTTGTGCATTACAAATAAGTGTTTGCTAGGAAAATGCAGAGGATTCCCAGGCATGTCATTTTCTTAAGATTGACTGATTTATTTTTAGAAGTGAGAGTAAGTAACAAGCTGTTCTAGTTTATAGAGCATAATATTGTGGAGGCTTATCAGATACGTATGTGAAATACACATTATTGCAAAGGATGTTTTCAGGATTGTCTGAATATGACTGACATGTCTTTTTACAGATACATTTTTTTTCCCACAGCAAAGGTCAAGGACATGGCTGTTTGACTTAGCTCCAAACTTTTGATGTAATGAGTTTGATTAAAAAATAATCTTACATAAATTGCTGGACTGTATAACTCAAAAGGTGAACTGTCATCACAAAGATAAAAGCACAACGCATTTATCCCATGTCTAATTTTTTAAAGATGTCAGAGTACAATATGATGATCTCATGGACCTGCAGAGGGATTCCTGATTTTTCTCACCCAATGAATTGTGACAGTGCCCATCATGCGTCCAGTACTCTGCACAGCCGGCGTGCTCCTCCAGGTGAGGACAGGGTTTGCCTGCATTATGCGGCTCCTGCAGAATCCTCCTGCTCCTCCTGCGGACTGTAGCCTTGCATGGCTCGGCACAGCCTGACCACTGAGTCCACTCACTCACCACGCAGGACACAGCTGAGGTAAACAGAGACAGAGCACAAACAGATAAGGGTAAAACAAAAGTAACATTGTAGAAATCTTTCAATAGACTTGAGTTGAGTAAAGATCAAGATGGGATTTTGAGATCACATGTAAGCACAGGAAACTGCATGGATTGCATGCTATGTGGGTGACACTCCATTGGAATTAGAACAGAATGCCTTTATTGTCATTGCATGACTTGCATACAATGAAATTAGGAATTAGTTGAGGTAGTACAGTATGGGGCCTTCAGTAATCAGCGTGTCTTCACTTTTGTCATTTGCCATCAGAAGGATGTTTCAGCCACACAGCTTCTCTGTGGAAAGAACTTTGCATTTTGATACTAAATAAAATAATGAGGTCTAGTAAAGGATTGTTTACTATTGTTTGATACAGCTGCCATGTTTTTCATTTAGATGTGAATGGGAAAGAAAAGAAGCCAGTGAAAATACAAATTTGACAACTACCATTACTCTATATTTTAATAAAGAGCATGAGTTTATGACGTTAAAAAATCAAAGTTATTTCCAACCCACCTGGACAGGCTGTCTCATAGTCGTTGCAGCAGTCCATGGTGGACACGCAGGTCTGGTCGCAGTAACAGGTCCCGTAGGAGCGGTCAGACCTCCATCCTCTACTGACACAGGACGGGTCCCGGCCGGTGCAGCACAAACCCGAATCCCGACAGCCCGACTGACCCGGAGCCATCAAGGAGAAAAAAACTACGAGGGACACTGAAGTAACGAAACAGCTGCTCCGGCGTAATACCATTACGAGGGGCCACCGGGCAACATATACAGTGAAAAAATTAAATGAGAAAGCACTGATCTCCGTCTCAGGGTTTGGAAGTTAAGTCCTGTTGAAGTCCGTAAAAGTGTTTGAATGAACTCTTGTATGTGGTCAGTGAGGTCAAAATATGCTTGTTATGTCGGAAGTTATCCATGTGTCAACTGTGCATCTCTTAAAGGAACAGACCACCAATTTAAATAAAAGACTAATTTCATAGTAAACTTAGTTTCAGATTTTTTGTCTCATCAATTTTGGGATTGTTAGAACAGATAGGCTATATCAGACGATTTGTCTAGGACATGCAACGAAAGAAAGAAATTGCTGCTCCAACAGAGTTGACACCATAGAAATTAAAATGTCACCCGTCCTGAGCAGCATTTGCATGGCCTTACATATTTAGTAATGAGTCATTAATGGAATTTGAAGAAAAAACATGAAATGCAAATATGTGCAGTAGAACAGCAAAGTATATTTAATTCTCTCTCTCTCTCTCTCTCTCTCTCTCTCTCTCTCTCTCTCTCTCTCTCTCTCTCTCTCTCTCTCAGCTTCCCAGGCCCATGTGTGCCTCAACATGTGAATGGAGTGGATTAATGAAACTCCTTTGCGGTAGGGTTATTCATGCAAAAAGAACAACAGTGTGGACAGTGCAGGCCTCTGCTCAAACAAAGTTTGTGACCTTCTATTGTGTGTGTGGAGGAAGAATATGAACATCAGAACCACTGATTTAACAGCTCTAAACACTATGAGCAACAGAAATGTGTAAAGATGCAGCAAAAGCACAAATGATCCCAGAACTATTTCCATTTGAGAATGCAGAAAATGAAATGAGAATGTATTTCTTTAGAGAACAAGTTTCAACATTTTGATATTTTGTCTTTGCAATATTTTCAATTAAATTCAGGATTTAAATGATTGGCAAACCATTCAATTCTGTTTTAATTATAAACATAATGAACATTCACCTCTTTTTTTTATAATTGGGCTTTTAAAACTGCATTTTCTTTTGCTATCAAAAAGGTGAAGTTATGTCACTTTAAGAGCTACAGTAGCTTTAAACCACTGATTGCACCCCAAAAATAATACACACTCAAAAAAAAAAAAAGCTCACATAAACAGGAGCTGCAAACCTGTACCATTTTTAGAGCATTTCAACAGTGAAACTTGCTGGTAGACAATCAGACACAGCTCCACAAAGCATTCCAAGCAGTGTTAGGGTATTAATCTTGGCTGCATTTAAACTAACCTCATTCCTAGTTCTCTGGCCCATTTCTGTAAATATATTTATTTAGTGGGGGAAGAAATATTTACCTACACATTACAATGTTTTGAGACACAAAGCTCCACTAGCTAAAAATATGCCTTTGTTCATTGCATATTATCTTAAATCAGGTCATCTCTAAGGTAAAACCCACAATTCTAAATGTACTTTCAACTAAGTGACAACTGAGGTTTCAATTCAAGTTGACTGTATTTTCTATGTAGAAATAGAAAACAGTTAGGAAAAGCTATATATAGTGACAGTAATTTGAAAAATCCCATACAGACCCTTTAATCATACCCCGTATACAGCAAGCGTGTTTAAAACAAGGCTGGCAGTGTTCGAACAAGAACAGAACACATGAAAGGGGACTTCTTGCAACATAAGTAACAATCCAGAGATTTACCACTCACATAAACATAATCTTCTTGTGTTCTGGGTTTATATGATTGTGACTGCTACACAGGGCACAACTAGGACCTAAACTTATCCTTGCTGAATAACTCACCCAAAAACTATAAAAGCTGCACGTCACCGCGTAACTTCAACTGTACGACAGACACAGCACTGTCTTAACATACAAGATTAGCTGGATGAGAAGGATTATTATTGGAAGTATGTCACTTTTAAACACATACAAATGTTGATTTTTGTGGTGCTCTTTTAAGTGGTGCTCCGGAGTTTATTAACGGACAAAAATCCTCTGTTTTCTCATGAGAGGTTGGACAGTGTTTACATATTAGGATAGATATAGAGCCTCAAACTAACCAAAAGATGGTCAAAAAATCCTTACATTCTCATATTTCAAGACAGCTGATGGCAATGAATCTCTTCACCTCAGTGTACAATAATCCTGCGTTATACAGTATTACTAGTAGTACTAGAAGTATTACTGTAAATGTAAAGTTGTGTTTCTGCTGAAAGGCTTAGGAGAGAAGCTGAGTCATTAACACACATAACATGCAGTAGTAGTTCTGTGTGGATATAGTATAAATAATTAGCCTGTTTCACATGTATCTCTTTAAAAGCTTACATACATATTACTCACTTGTACGGTATGCTCACGCCTTGAACTTTGGATATGTTCCACTAAGACCCTCTGACACTAGTAAAAACTTAAACCCAGTATAATACTGCGTGACACATGTTATTTTCCACAGTAATGGTGAAAGTGCACATTAGGTGCTTAAAACAGAAGTGGGTTTATGAGGGGCTCAAGGTATTTTTCTCTAATCCTGTAGGAGAGTGTTTAAATAAACCAGGGATGGTGGCTGAGAGTCACAGAAGGAGGGAAACACCAGCTTGGCTGTCTGCATCCTCATATAAATTTTTAGTTAGTCGGTAGGGAACACACCTTCACGGGTAGCAGGTGTGAAATCAGATTTGCTGTAGGCTGAGAGATATTTATTCTGACTATCAAGCCCACCAGCGGTTAATAAAAAGGTCACCATGATTTTTCTAATGGACCTGCAGATGATGCTCCTGGATGTGATCTACTTCATCCTGCGTAACTCAGTGCGTGTTGTCCTACGCCCTCGCACCAAACCCATAGATGGTGAGCTGGTGCTGATCACCGGGTCAGGTGGAGGCCTGGGTCGTCTCTTTGCTCAGGAATTCACCAAACAGGGGGCAGAGGTGGTGCTGTGGGACATCAACAGCAGCTCCAATGAGCAGACAGCCAAGCTGGTGCGGGAGATGGGGGGTAAAGCGTACACCTACACGGTGGACGTGACCAACAGGGAGGATGTGTATCGAAACGCAGACCTGGTAAGGAAGGACCTGGGCCGGGACGTTACCATACTGGTGAACAATGCTGGAGTGGTTGCCGGGGAGCGCATGTTAGACTGTCCTGATGAGCTGATGGAGAGGACCATGAAGGTCAACTGCCACGCCCTCTTCTGGGTGAGAACTTTTTGGTCACATGAAAAGTGTTAAAACATACCTGACAGGAAGTTCAGCTGCCCTTTACTTTACTTATTTTCCTGTTCCTGTGTCACTTTGCTGGCAACACACTGGTGTTGCTTTTTCTCAGAAACTGTTTATTTTGTTGTGTTAACTGGCCATGGCTTCAAATTGATGCAATGACTGACATAATCACAAATAACTGGTTAGGTTACTTTATTTTTCCTCCAGGTACATTTTGTGAATTGGTTGGCCTTTTCACACACACACAGCAAACAGTGCATGACAGACTTGGTCGACATGCCAAGTGACAATACTACTAAATACCAAAAGCATAACCCTTGATAAGAAAAGAAGAAAATTACAAGGTGAATAAAAACAAGGTAAAAGTCCATTAGCATAAATAAGAAACATTAAAGAAAGCTAGATTATGCTAATATTCATAAATAGTCACTCAATAATACATTATTTTGCTTCCACAGCATTGGTGCTGTGTTGTTGTTGATGATACTGATAAGCTATTCTTGCACCTCTTGGTTTTACACACTGGTCTTTGACATTTTTCGGACAGTAGAGGCAGATATTCACCATCAAATGAATGGAAATTGTCTTTTAGATAAGTCAGCCATCCTGCCTCGTGTATCTACTATACCTGTCAATGTAATATAATAATAATAAGACCAGCTAAATATTTTTTTAACTTCTACAGGGGACAAAAAATCATTTCAATTTGGGCTATACTTTAACATCAAATAAATTGTCTGGTTTTAATTGGTCGTTTTTTATATCTTTTATTTGCTTGACATCATTGAAAATGAGGGCTTTGCTCCCAAAGATTTCAAGTCTAAATTAAGACAATTATATTCATTATTATATTCATTATACAGCATTGTACTGAACAGAAATATTTGATCATGTAATCTAATATATCGTAAGTAAATACTTTACTCAAAAAGATAAGGGAAAAAGACATGTATGTCAAAAAATCAAAGAGAAAATGTGACTAATACACACTTAAAATACTCTCTCAATAAGAAACTGTTCAGTAATTCTGATACTTTGGCAGAAAAGCATTATAAGATTGTAATAACGTTTAGCACAAACAATGATTCAGCACTGACTGAACTTAACATAGCTGTACATGCACTTTTGAATTTTACCACATGTAAGCTTTTCCGCATCAGGGCATGTACAGAGCATGTCATTGTGCAAACATGCCATTAATAGCTTTATCCCCTTCATACTATGGACCAAAGGATTCCCTAATAAATCTTCTTAATAAGAAGCCACTCGTGCAGCATAAGCTTCCCTCACATTGAGCAACATTTAAGTCACTACGAGTCATATGAACTTTGCTTGTTTGTTGCCTCATAATAATCTGCTTTAGTATTAGCATAACACATGTGTATTCATGTGTGTGTGTGTGTGTGTGTGTGTGTGTGTGTGTGTGTGTGTGTGTGTGTGTGTACCTCAGACAGTGAAGGCCTTCCTCCCTCAGATGAAAGCTAACAATCACGGACACATCGTGACCATCGCCAGCGTCCTTGGTCTTTTCAGCACAGCTTGTGTGGAGGTGAACCAGGGAGGGAGAAACATCACTGAAACACTAAGATATGGCAGCTTTATTATCACTGTTTTCACACAACGAGACCCCAAACACTCACATTGGAACATGTCACTATGAATTTCTTCCCATTATACTGGTTATACATGCTTGTAAAGTTTAAAACTAAAAAGCAGCCTTTTCTGCTATGTAGTCTTTGTACATCCAATCCAAGGCAAGGCATAGAGCGGCCTTATACTGTATGGTTAAAACTAAGGGAAAGTGACATTTTGAGGTTGATAGCACAACAATGTGATGAGTTTAGAGCCATGGAAACAGGTAAAGATGCTTCTTATTTTGAGAAATTCTTTAATTCTTTAAAAGCATATACCTGCCAGGTTTGAAGGGGTCCAACTGCTTAAAAGAGAATAAACTATTTTCTCTATGTCTTGTGATACAGTTGTAGGGAATATTTTCTCAAAGAGCAGAAACATTACCAAATAGAAGTGAGAGACAAAAATAAATCCACATTTTTTTTAATATGGTGACATTATGCTACTTTAGTTTTACACACCAATGTTCTAGTAATAAGCATAAGTAATTATGCATTTAAAAAATATATATACATTTTGATTTTTTTTTTTCTTTTAAACTGTATTTCCTGTTCAGAGATAATGCTCAATTTTTCTACTTAGCCAATCCTGTCAAAATAGCAGAGAGGAAGTAAAAATGCACTCTAAGCAGTTTGGATTAATTTTCATATTTACAGACATATCTCAAAAACAGCAGTCATCATTAGCTTTGGGAAGTCACCCAGCACTTTTCATATTCAATATATATGTTAAGAAACACTAAACAAGTTTTGATGTTTGTTGGAGACAGGATTACTGTGCCAGTAAGTTTGCTGCAGTAGGCTTTCATGAGTCGATGGCCCACGAGCTGCTGGCTGACGAGATCGATGGAGTGAAGACGACTCTTGTGTGCCCCTACATCGTCGACACGGGCATGTTTGAAGGATGCAAGATCAGGTATGTCAATAAAGTGTTCACAAATTTAAATGCGGTGGCTCAGTGGAAGAGTTGGTTGTCTTTCAGTCAGAAGGTTGGGGATCTTAGGTCCTTTTGTCCACACACCAAAGTGTCTATTTAACCCATAACTGCCCCCAGTGGTGTGTGAATGGGATTTTATTATTATATCGAGACTAGAGAAAGACAGTCCATTTACAAACATTTGTTTTTGCTTGATTCAACCATAGACTGTATAAAATATGGACGCAATATCCGTGACGTCACCCAGCTGTTTCTGAAGCACTGTTTTGAGGCCAATCGTCAGCGGTAGCCATATTGCGGCTGTCGAGTAATTGTTGTCGTGGCAGTTTTTCCCGTTACTTCCCGTTACTGGTGAATAATGAAATAGAGATTTCTGCCGGCCGACAAGGTTTTCTTTTCTTTGCAAGGAAAAGGTCGGTCAACACCCCAGCAGTTAGAATGAAGAAGACCACGAACATGGGGAAAGCTTGAACATTTATACCTGAGGACCGCCCCCTAAGGTGTGTTTCACACCCTTTGTCTGCTGCAGGTATCTGCAGTTGACCACAAAGGAACCAATTTTACCATTACATTGTGACGTTAAGGGGCGGGCTTTAAGCCTCCTCGCCAACAGCTACAGTGTTCCCGCCTGTCAATCAAGTCAGCTGTGCCTCTCATTGGAAGACTCGTAACCTCAATATCTTCGAAATTGCCGCATTATGAAAAAAATCACCCCCCGTACAGTGTGAGCCGATCGAGAAATTAGCTATCCAGACTACACTCGTCTTTTGTACCAGGCTGTAAACATGTTTATTTCTGATGTAAGGATCGGCTTTATTGAATTGGTGTGTATGTGGTTTCCGGTACTTCTGGAGCCAGCCTCAGGCGGATCCTCGATGAACTGCAGTTTTTAGCTCGCATTGGACTCATATTTTTAGACCGGAGGTTGCCACTTGAATTCAACCATATCCTGTCATTACAATAGATATTTCCAGGTATCTAAACAAAGTAAGATAAACCAAATGAACTAAATAAAAAAAAAACATTTAAGAAGGATAGCTCCAAGATTGAATACAACCTGTTTATACGACACAAAGTATTCATCATTTATTGAGTAGGCAAGACACCACACAATCAAAGATCCTGCCAATGTTTGAGCAGGGTCAAAACTCTGCATACAAAGCTCATCCATGACAACCACTCTGTCCTCTGGTGCCACTGACAGGGATGAAGTGGAACTGTTCATCCTCCCCCCTCTGGACCCCCAGTACTGTGTGGAGCAGGCCATGAACGCCATCCTGATAGACCAACCATTAGTGTGCATCCCCCGCCTCACATACCTGCCCTTCCTCAGCAGAGCGTAAGTTATAACAAAAGCCTGCTTTGATTACACTTCTTTATATGTCAGTAATTTACGCTCTACATTACCCATTCTCTTTCAGATTGTTGCCATGGGAATCCAATGTGGTGACATATCGTTTCATGGGGTCTGACAAGTGCATGTACCCCTTCATTGACACCAAGAAGAAACAAATGTCTGCTGCCGCCATTACGGTGTCATAACCCGCTGGGACTAACTTTGAGAGTCACGATCTTGAAATTCAATCATATGTAATTTAAAGGGTTTAAAAAAAGAGAGAAAAAAAACACATCCCTCCAGGACTCAGCAAGTTATGAATGATACAAGGCAAAGATAAGTTAAAATATGGGGAGCTTTAGACTAAGAGTCTGATCATACAGAAGTGTGTACTAGATGACGACTCAGCCAAGTGTTCATCAGAGCTATAAAAAGATTTCTGTATGTTCAGACCAAATCTAATGTCTCCTCTAACTGTTTCCATCATCATACTGTGAAAAATAAATATAACATAACTAAATTTTCACAGTGATTGAATCCTGGATGGGCCTAAAGGGGAAATGGGTCTTTATTATGTGTTGCATCATCTATGTCCCAGATGTATGCATTAATGTGTTATGTTTACATGGAATAAATGACTGAAAACATTTCCAGGACCAACTGATTTGTGTGCTGTGTTGTGATTGTGTTAGTAGATAATAGATAAGAAGCTAACTTTGAAAAGGAATTAAATGCACTCATACCATGACATCTCTATGACCACTGATGCTTGGGAAGGAGCCTACATCCCCCTTTCTCTAAGGGTGCACATCATGCATGTATTTACACAGTATTTAAGACAACTAAGTATTGATGAGTGTAGCTTTTCTCACTTGACAGCAGTAACTAGTGTTGTACTACTCAAGACTGGTCTTGGTCTCGAGGCCACTTATAAGGTCTCGGTCTCGTCTCAGAATCAAAAGCATTTTCACTCGGTCTTGTCTCGGTCTCGGACTGGGCGGACTCTGTATTTTATATCAAGACCGGTCGAGACCACCACTGATGCACTCTGTGTCCCTGTCATTACTGTGATAAGAGAAAAAATGAAACTTAAGCAGTCAAAAGAAAGGCAACAAAGGCAAAACCAAACCTTGTTTGTTGCTGTCAATAGTATTAAAAGCAAATTTAAATCAAATAAACAGAAGTGTTTTATTTTGTTAACTCTCATGATGATTTTCCATTGATATATATGGTCTTGGTCTTGTCTCAGTCTTGCCCTGCCTTGGTCTTGGTCTTGACTCCTAAATGTCTTGGTCTCGTCTTGGTCTCAGGGCACTCTGGTCTCGGACATATCTTGGTCTCCGTTATTGTGGTCTTGACTACAACACTAGCAGTTGCCATATTTTATTCTATTCTATTCTTTTCTATTTTATTTCATTCTATTCTATTTTACCTTTATCATTGCTATTATTATCGTTATTATATTTTTAACTATGTTAGTACATTGTTGTATTCCCCTGTCCCGTATTGTAAGCTGCTGTAACAAAAGAATTTCCCCCAATGGGGGACCAATAAAGTATATCTTCTCTTATCTTAACACTGTAGAATGTTTGCACTGCACAATAAAATATATCTCATGTCACCAATAAAACTAATGACGAGGCATTGTCTTAAGCATAATAAGAAATTTTGTTCAAAATGTTTCCAGAATGAGCACATCACCGGTTGTACTATGTGACCTCTTGTATAAAAGAATATTTCATATAGATGATTAAAAACTATATTTTCACAATGTTATTGATTTCCAAACTCAACCTAATAATACAAGAAGCAGAAGAGAGTTGAGTCATTATCGGACCTTATCAAATTAAATTCATACCCAAACTGCATTTGACCACATGGCTGTGCAATAATCAAGCATATGTTTTTTAGACCAGGTAGGAAAATTATAAGTCAAATATATATAAAAAATAATTTTGAGTTATCAGTTATTTAACACAATTACTATTTTTGAATTGTTGTGCTCAGACTTAAAAGTCTAGTGAGGGTTTATTTCCTAAGCTTTCTATAAAATTGAACATTATTTTTAATGCTATTTCTAAGCATTTTTCAGCGATAGTATTTATGCTGTTAGTAACTCACTAGATTTTTAATATTTTATTCTGTTTTATTTTGCTGTATAATACTTTTAGTGTAGAATCTTAGTTTCTTTTAGTGGTTTAACCTTTTACTTTTTTAATATCTTATTAATTAATTGTATTATTAACACCTTATTTTACCTCCAGTGTTTCCTCATTAATATGTCATGACAGCGTTTTCTCAGTTCGTTCAGAAACTTCTTTTTTTATTTTTCATTTATGTATTTTATTGTTATCATTATCATTATCATTATCATTATTATTATTATTATTATTATTGCACATATGTTCTCAACCTTACATATGATTGTGGGGTGGGTTTGGGGTCAGAGCTGGGGTTGGGATTAGGATGCGGGGGGCTTTTTATTTTTTAAATACTTTTTATTTATTCTATTTTTTAATTATTTTTATGTACAGCACTTTGTGTTATAATATCATTACATGAAAAGCACTTTCCAAATAAAGTATGATTGATTGATTTCTCTGTTAGACATTTCTGGATCAAGATTGAAACCCCCTGCCGAAGCAAACAGGACTTACTAAAGGTAATGTAATCCAGCACCAGTTTTTCAGGGTTATTAACTGAATCAGAGCAAAAAAAGATGCTGAGGTTGACATTCTCTCTCTTCTTTTTATTTATTTTTTTAAATTAGAATTTCAAATAGTGCTTGCTGCTGTTCTTAGCTGCACTGAAACATGAAATAATTTATTTTGAATGAATAATTATAAAATGTTCACTCAAATTGTGATAATTTATTTGGGAAATTGAAACATGTTGATATTATACCAAAGAATGTTAATATGATGGGACTGTACGTGGTAAATATTTGTTTTATCTCTAATGAGTTCAACCTTTTTGGATGCTACTGGTAAGTTAAGAAAAAGACAAGATAACGGGAGTGTTTGTTTAGTGCAGGTATGCACAGAAGTTTAATTACCATGGGGAGCGGAGAGGGAAGGGATGTTGACATGGGAGGGTATGCAGGGTTACTGACGCAACAGGGAAACGTCCCCACCTTACACAGCAGAGACAACGTCACAAAACATCAAACACTACATAGTTGGAGTCTTTCCGGCCCTACATGGTAATGTTAACACTGGTTGTTGATAGAAAGCACTCTAGGAAAAACAACAAAGGTTCGACAGCTGCACCCTAGACAAAGATGAGGTCCAAACCCTTATGAGATGTTGTTTATAAACTACCTTGGCGGGGATAAAAGACTTAAAAACCACAGTTAGAGGAAAACAGACAAACTAGGAAAAGCAAAAGCAGGTTCACAGTTATTTTCTTGATTAATTTCTCACCAAGTAAACCTCTGACTCGTTGACTAGGATGCAGCTACTTTTTCTACAACTCAACAAAATAAATAACTTGTACAATTAAACAACATCAAGGGGAAATAGCTTCTTTTTTTCCTTTCAATCTTGTTTAACTGTGAACATTTTGGTACAATAAGAACAGTGAAAGTTTAGAGCCTACAGTGCCCGAAGCTTCCTGCAGCCTTCTAATGCTGACTAAGAACACAGTGTCGGAGTTTTCTCTAGTGCTTTTACAGACAACCAAACCTGATCAACTAAACAGTGCCATCCAGGGTCTGTGCCAATGTGCTTGAGTTAGCCTGTTTGAGATGCAAATCGCCTTCCACTTCCTGCTTGCCACACCTATGGGAGAATAAAGGGCACAAGTAGAGTCAATTCTTACTACCTTTTAACCCCAAAATATTCCTGAAGGCTGTATCTATGTGCACCAGTGTGTTTCAAAGAAATACTCAAATGCAAAGACAATAAACTCGAAAACACAAAAGCCCTCTGAGAGTTTGCACAACACAGAATCAGACTACAGAGTTATTATAAAGACATAAAAACAGACGTTTTCTATTTATGGTCTCAATGTTAATAAATTATCTCCATATTTCCCCTGGGAAGCACACATCACTCTGAACATTGGGTTGAATTACCATTCAGGAGTAAACAATAATCCATTTCATGCTGTTAAGTGTTCAAAACAGGCGTTATTTCTATGACCAATGAACCACTGTGATCAGTAATAGAATGAAAGGTCTAACAGTCATCATTGAACAAATAGACTCAGTGTTGGTCACAGCTTACCGAGAGACTGCTGCGTTTCCTGTCCTTTCATTTGACTGCTGGTCCAAGTCTGAGAGCATCTTTAATATATTCAGTGCAGCCTGTGAGGGTGAATAACAGCACATGTTACTGCAGTGACTATACAAGAGAAGCAACTAGTATTCAATGGAATATAACCCTGCACCATTGCACCAGTTGTGCTTCCTATGGTCAGCCTCCCACATCATTATACTCGCACTATTGACATTCTTTATTATTGCATTTCATGGAACAATATAAAAATAAAAATTAGAAGCATGCTTTGCTTTAAAGGAACTTAAAACAAAAAGACAACCAGTCACATTGATGTCACTGAGTTCTGTGCAAAGTCATTTGTACTGACTTTGAGTAAGAAAAGCTTTTTGAATTTGAAAGTATGTATATGAGTATATGAAGTAGCTGAGCAGGGTCATGCATGGGCTCATAATGTAGAGCAGGGGTGTCAAACTCATTTCAGTTCAGGGGCCACATACAGCTCAGTTTGATCTCAAGTGGGCCGGACCAGTAAAATCATAACACAATAACCTATAAATAACGACAACTTTACATTTTTCCCTTTGTTTTAGTGCAAAAATGTACAAGTACATCCTGAAAATGTAACTATCTTTCTACAAAAACAGCTGTTGTATTTTTTGCCATGATGCGAACACACTAGACACACAGGTTTCCTAGTCACCTGACACAGTGTGTAATGTTTACTGCAAAAGGACAGATAGATTTGAATAATGAAGAAGGTTAAGTTGACCATTATAGAGCCCCCAGTTCCAGCGTGAACAGTTTGCTTGCTAGACATTGCTTTATGTAGGGGTGTAGTGCTAGTGTTAGTAGTGACAGGGCGCACCTGCGATGTACGCACGTGTGGTAAGCAGACGCACAATATGTGGCTCCTTTCGAAAAAATCTGGATGAAAACTTTACATATACGAAAACTTTAGTGTTGATTGGTTCATGAAGAGCTCTAAAAAGTCGGAATTTCCAATGAATTATGCCAACTGCAAATATTATCTCTCCTCACTTTGAGAAAATAGTCCCAGAGCGCCGTTCAGGTGCGCTTTGTCAGCACTATCATTGTATGTGACCCTCAGAGGACAGAATTTAAATAGCAGTTACTTTTATTGAAACATTGCAGTTAATGTCTTTTATGTATTTTTTTCACTTTGGAAGTCATCCGCAGGCTGGATTGTAACCTCTAGCGGGCCGGGTTTGGCCCACGGGCCGCATGTTTGACACCCCTGATGTTGAACCAAGTGACAGATGGTTTTTTTTTACAGATTTTTGTTACTGTGCCTGGTACTTCCTGAGACTTTTCTTAGCTGAAACATAATACTTAATTTAAAAAAGAATTAGTTTTATTTTTGTAGCTCACCATGTCATGACAGGATTCTACATCTTTCCCAATCCCATGACTGATGAGTGGCGGCTGGGCGGAGCAGTTTATCAGTGATACAAACTCATTCTTATTGTTTTTGGGGAAATCTGTGTAATCCACCTGCAAATCATTAAAAGATTTTCATTATTGTTTATTTTGTTAATTTCTTCAGTCTGTATCAAATGAATGAACACAAAGAGCCACATGAGTTTACCAAGGCAAAGGGGGTGAGGTTAGAGATGTTACCTGCAGGCATTGCACTGATGCAAGATAGTCGAGCTGCTCTGTGGGCCTGGTGAGGGGTCCGTGTGGCAGCTGGTTTATGTTGTTTTTGCTCTTCAGGATAGTCTCAGCAGTCAAGGATGTCCCTGCGTAAAGCAGCTCGTTGGCAATGATAGCAGAGATTGTGGCCTTGCCCGGGATGGGTAGAACTCGGTTGTAGTCCTTAGCAAGGGATCCTTGACAGGCTTGAGCCACCTCAGGGACCATGGGCAGGATTCCTGCAGGCAGCTGCTGGTGGCTCAGGTAAGGCAGCCGGTAGTCTTCCTCTTTGGAAGCTTCAAAGGACAGGCAAAGTTGTAAAAGCTTCATCAGTGTGACAGATAAACGGTGATGAATTATTCATTATGACTGCAGCCATATGTTTGAAATCCAGTTACCCAAAGCCACCTCCTCTGCTGAGCCAGGTTCAAAGAAGGTCACTTTGCGTCCATCACCAGGTTTCTTTACTGGGGTCTACAACAACAAAAAAATAACCTTACCCAAAGGAATGTAGGTTTTTCAAAGAATAAAAATAAAAAGTATTTTCCCCATGTTTACAGGACCTGCTTACTTAAGATGCAGAAGTACCTTTTCATCTGTCTTGAGTGCCGGTTTAGGGGGCTGAGGCTGAGGCACTTTATATCCCAAGAGGTCTAGCATTTTCTCTGCTGCGTTCCTCTTGGCCACCTTCTTACTGGGTCCCATCCCCTCCGCAGACTGGCCACACACCGTCACCTGCGCCAGAAGACACGAGACATGTCAGAGGACTGAATGGAGGAGAATTATACATGCATGAAGGAGGAGAACTCTCAGCTACTGTCAAATCACCTGCATGACGAACTCCCTACGTCGAGGCAGACCTCTCTCAGTCATCAAGCTGTACTCCGGTTCCTTCTCCTTCTTGGCCTGCTGGATCTGAGCCAGGCGGCTGATGGGATTCATTCCCTGCCCGTATTCTGGACTGGTCTGGAGCTGTTGAAGTGACAGGCTGATCATCAATAAATGAAGAGTCTTTAGATCTGTACTGATTGTTGCTATTCCAGCTGACTGGTTACATTACCTTAATAATGGATTTGGTTTTCTTTTTGATGCGTGGCAGCGTCTTTTCCACACTGGGTATGTGGGGCAGCCTCTTTAACTCTCCCAGCACAGCAGCTGCTGCCAGCTTCTTGGCAATCTTTTTACTCTTTCCTTCGCCCTCTCCAGTGAATTCCCCGACTGTAACACGCACTACAAAACTCTTCATGTGGGGAGGGCCTTCTTCTTTTAAAACCTGGAATAAAAAGGCAGTGAGCAAACGTGATGTAAAGGAACAAATGTGTAATGAAATTGGAAAGAAAACAAGGACAAGCCATTGATTTTTGAACTGATGTTTGAATCCTTAAAAAGTAAATTATAAATCACCTCAAAGTTTACAGGTAAGTTGCGTTTAAGTGCTATTTCAAACACTTGACTGATTTCTGACTTGTTGAGGTTCTCCTCCTCTGGCTCTCCGTTCACCTGTCAGCAGCAGAAAAAACATTAAAGAAGAAGTATTAAAGAAAAGCAATAAGCCCGAGTATAATGGCAACAAGGCCAGTATTTTTTTCATGCTGAGTGTGTGCTTCTTCTCTCACCTCTGGCATCTGTTGTAATATTGGCTCCTTGTGCAGCACCTTCAGGGCCTTGGCAGCAGCCTCGTGCTTGGCTAACTGCCGTGTGCGTCCCTTTCCAATAAACTGCTGGCCTCCGATGGAAAGCTCCATGTGGTATATCATTGGTCCCACTGGAGGAAAAGGGTAGTAGTATCTGGACACAGAAAAGGAGATGTGCAACTGTTTTTCCCTTCTAAAAGGCAGCCTTCATGTAGTTAAATAGAGGATGGCACAAATTAGAAAAAAGGCTTTTTTTATTTCCATGTAGAGGAAACTTACTGTTGCATAGAGCGCTGGTAGGGTCCTGGAGGCCGGACGTTATAGTTGAAGTTTGGTGGTCTCATCCCCGGGTACGGGTCGATGGGTTTATACATAGGCTTTTTACCAAGCTTCATACATAGTGCATTTAACTCCATGGTGTGTGTAATGCCATCTGCTGCAAGGCAAAGACAAAGAAAACAAACAACATAAAGACAATGCTCTATACGAGCCAACCCTCTTCTACAAAGAATTTACTCCATAGAATCTGTGGGAGGAGCCCACCTGGGTGCTTGCCTGTGTTGCGAGGCGATCTCACGGTGGGTTTGGGTAGTGTCGTCTCAGCGAGGGCTGATGCAGCAGCGGAATGCTGGGCTTTCTTGATGCTGGTCCCCTCCGCCTCCCAGTGCTGATCTCCCAGTGTGAGCCTGACTGAGAAAATCTGACAGAGACAGGAAACAGTGGGATTACTTTGGACTCTCTGTCACTGCTTCAAAAAATGTTTGGTTTGTCTGTTGTGTTAACTCTCAAAGTACCTTGGAGTGAGCTGGTCCTTGCTCACACAGCAGCTTATACTCGGGTTGGATCTTGTTGAAACGGGCTAACTCATTCACCAAACACATGGGGGTCTTCTCTTTAGGGTTTGCCATGTTAGATACTGTGCCAAAGAAATGTCGGTTGAAAAATAAGCAAAGCAAATAAACAAAGAAAATAAAGAAAAGAACAAAGGTTGCTCCTTTTTCAAAGTCTGACAAAAATACTGAGACCAACTTTTGTTATTACCCAGCTTTCTTACTGATCTTCTGGTTGTGTAAGAAGCTTGATTCTGATTGGTTGAAACCCCTTGACAACCCCTTGACAGCAGTTATTAAGATTCACTAACATGAGCAACACCAGAGTCAAACTGATCGCATGCATTCATGTCAAAACAATCCACTGAAAATAATCAATCACCATGGAACGCTAACTGACATGGAATCACTGGAATTCTTTTTTAAAACTGTAAGTATAAATCGTTTTAAATCAATAAAATAATATTTTAATCAAGGTTTCTGACAACGTGTTTGTATTTTAAGTTAGTGGCCAGGTAATAAGCGGGATAATGTATGGTTAGCAGGTTGTTATGGGAAAAATAATCCCTTAAGGGTGGTCAAGACCACCTGCTAACCATACATTATCCCTTATGTAATTAACACAATAACTCAAACATTTCAAGAGCAGTGACTATGATAAAGGGGTTTGAAGTACAATGTGTCTAAGCTAATACAGCACATTGGGAATTTATGCAATCACTGCTGAAAGTTAAACAAAAATATATATGCAAACAAACCTATTGTGGTATTGTAGGGAGTGGCCGAGCCTGCAGGGAGAGCCGAACTCCTCATAGGCTGGCTGGCACTCTCTGAAGGTAGGGTGCCTGAGGCACAAGGGATGCTGTAGACAGGTTGAGGCTGCCCTATCTGCAGTGGGGCTGGGGCTGGGGCAGCAGGCATGGGGCTAGCCGGACACTGAAACTGGATCTGGGACATCTTTGTAGGTGTACTTCAGTCACTCGTGGGCTGAGGTCAAGATGAAACCTTTGTAGTGCAGCAATGGTGAATGCCAAAGTTGTAGGAACTGCTTCTTGAGGAGGTTGGAAGGTACACTTTCCTGCAAATGATGATAAATGATATATATCTTAGATGTATCCTTGACCTAGTGGTGGACAAAGTACACAGCTTCATTACTTAAGTCAAAGTATAGACACTCCAGGTCAAATATTACTCCAATACAAGTGAAAGTTGCTCTGTCAGATCATTACTTGAGTTAAATACTGAAGTACTTCATTTTAAAAATACTTAAGCATTCAAAGAGCTTCTTAAAATATCTCTAAACGTTGTATTTTCACAATACATAAGTGCAGTCAAGAATACATAGGAGTACATTCTTTTACATCATGTTTATTTAGAAACCCTTACTTGAAATCTCTAAAAACTATACCATGGAATAAAAACAGAAACTAAGTTACTCTAAGCCCAGACAACTTAGTTTGAAATGTTCATCTGGAATTAAACAAATGTTACGTAGCTCAACACGCTTTCTCTGGTTGGATAGTGAATTTGTGTATGTTTGGGCAAAGTGGGACCAGGGAGAACATTTCAAACGATATGAATCATTCTTCATTGCAAAAACCTCTAACACGCACTGAAGATATGGCCATGGGTGCTCAGGTGGAGAATTATAGCCATCATTACCACCTCTAAATGAACTGTCTGATCTGAGTGAAATCTGCTCTGTGTTTGCTCCACATAAAACCTTGGAGAGGCACGATATACAGGTATGTCTAAACCACTGAGACAAACAGAACTACACACAAACACAATTTACTGTCTTAGAGATCAGATTTCAGAAAAGAGAAGGAAATGGATGAGCTGACTTCAAAGCTAAAGTAGTGAGTATCTAGAGCATTGATAGAAATGTAGTGGAGTAAAAAGTACAATAAATGTCTTCTAAATTTAGTGGAGTAAAAGTATAAGTATAAGGTCCCCCAAAAAATAATACTCAAGTAAAGTACAGATACTCAAAAAATGTACTGAAGTTCAGTACTCAAGTAAATTTACTCTGTTACTGTCCACCACTGTAAATGAACAAGACACAGGGTGTTCCCTAAACAGGTTTCCTATCACAGACTCCTGGTTATCAATCAATGCTGCTGCTGATGGGAAGAACTCATGTAATTGCTCTCGTTGAAGGTGCACGGTTGGGAGGTGTCTGGCTTTTTACAGGGCCCTTGAAGCCCAGTTCCACTTGCGATTTTACACAACGAAATTCAATTGCATCGACTTCAAACTCGTATCCAGGGTTGCTAAATGTCGGCTTCACAAAACGGACTGATTTGTTAAACAAATATCAACCTAAGCCATTGGTAGTTTTAAAAAGAAGATTAGCCGGTAAGCTAGTCTCACAAAGACAGAGCTCCAGCCGCTTGCAAACATGTATGACAAAGAGGGACTGTCTCTGAAAACAAAGATGTGTTCATTTACCAAGATGATAGACTAACAGTACATAAAATCAGACTGTCACTACGATTTTAATCTGCTCTTGCAACATGAAACCGGGTCGCCGGTAAGCTACAAAACCTTTCCCAGAAGACCCCACGTTAGCTTGTTAGCTACAGGGGCAGGGATGGGTAGACCAGAAAGTCAAAATGCAATAGCAATGTAGTCTTCAAGATAATGCACTCCTAACTCATATACAACAGTCCATGACATTACTGTATTTGCATAACAAAAAAGTCTCATGTTTAAATGTCTCAGCGAGTCTGGGAACAGCCGGTGATTTGCTAGCTAGCTAACCCCCAGAAGAGTCACCGCACAAACCGCAGAATAAACCTCACCTCGTCGTTCCTTTTGAGCAGCTTTAGTTACTTCATAGTACGGGTGCATTTACTTTCGTTTGCTTTTGTTTATTGCCAGTTTCAAGAGCCGGTTAATGTTAGTTTTGTATCAAAATGCGGGCTGTGTGGAGATGGACATTGGGAAAACACGGCAAACACTAAAGAGAATGGCCCGAGCTTGATTGTCTCCTCAGGAAGTGACGTCGACTCAAAGGAGGAAGCGCTTCCAAAATAATTCAAGATAAGTCAATAATGAAGAGGCAGTCACACATATCTTCAAAATACTGAATGAAACATAAACACTGGAAGAACATGGAGTTCGAAAAGTTTATTTTTGTAGCATTAATAAGCCAGAAATCACAGTTTTTGTAGCATAATTAATCCAGTCCATAAAAAAATGAAATGCACACACAGATAACTATTAAGCTCATTTTTTCAAGCTAATAAATATAAAATTGATCATGATTCACTATAAAATATTGCTTCTATTGTCTATAATCCTTCCTAAAACTCTGTAGCTTGAGGATAAGAGCAGTGAGTGAGCTGGTTATTGTGGTCAATGTCCTTGTAATAAGTTACATATTGTGCGCCTGACAGATGTTCAGAGAGTCTCTCAGCATCAGGTCACGCAGACGCCACAGTGCATCAGCCATTGTGGTGTGGGCTCCTTTGCTTTTCAACCAATGAGCTGGCAGCCGGCTCTCCTGCTCTTTGGTCAGGTGAGCATCACGCCTTTGAGCTGTCATGGGGAGGGAAACAAACAAGTTTTGATATTGTTTATTCAGAATTTGAAAGGTGGTAAGTTCAATTACAAAGACAAAATCATGAGCCACACTCCAAAACGGAATCAAATAATATGAGGTATATCCAGGGCGTAAAATTAACTTTTAACCTCATCTACAATTGGCTAGTTACCTCCAAAAATGTACCGGCCAAAAATATTTTTCACCGGCCAATTAAAAAAGTCATGCCTTATTTGATTTAAAATAATTACCATTTGTTTTTATTATGAAAATCCAACTTAAGCATCAGACCATTTAAGGACACTCACCTCTGAGGGTTTGGTCCCACTTGCTGACAGTGCTGGACTCTGAATTCAAGCCCTCAATGTACTTCAGGTAGGCCTCGGAGTGGAGGACCCTCTGGGTCTTTGGTGGTGGGGCCACAAACATGGGGGTGGTGGGCTGCAAGTGTGAGGGCTGGCCCTGTCCTGGATACGGTGGAGGAGCATGTGGACCTGGGCTGTACATCCCAGGCTAAAATTGAAAACAAAAATATGTCATTTATTAGGTGAACAATATGAAGTACTTGATAATCACATTTTGAATATTGTATCACATATTATACATAACAACTATGCTTCAACATTTTTTGTAAGTCATCCTGTCACATTACATTAATGAAAACACGGTGGCTGAATGTCTAAAGCAGAACACCATTGATGATTGATTATTCAGGGAAAACAATATTATTAATAAACATGACCATAGTTTTACATATATTATGTTATAAAGTCCTATTATTATTATACAGTCCTCACCTGTTGCATATAGTTTCCTTGTGAAGGACTTCCTGCCATGCCATTCATCCCAGGACCCATCATACCTGTTAGATAACAAATGTGTTTATTTGACTTAAGTAACTGCAGGTGGGTTGCTTCATGTTAAGATTTACAACATTGTAATAACATGACTTTTGAAAATGTTAGCTATTGAATATCAGTTGAATGTTAGTTGTTTGTTTCTACATGCACTATGTCTATCAATGTGTATGTGGATGCAGTATGTTTGAGTTGTGGCATGTGAGTACACTTTTAGAGAAGGAGAGCTTTGACTGCTCAGTGAATAGGCTGCACCGCCTGTGGACCAGGTAAACCCCTCCAACAGGAGAGACACGACTGGGTGTGACTGAGCAGGTGTAGCTGGGACAGTGGCCCTTACCCTGATGAGGCATGCCAGGGTAACCTGGCATACCTTGCTGGAGATGGTGAGGAGGAAGGTGGAGCCCCCCTGCAAGGTGAGGTGACATTGGGGCCACGCTCAACAAGCCCTCATGGGGGCCCTGCATGGGCATGTAAGGTGGGCCGTAAGCTCCCATCATGCCTTGGGGAAGAAGGCGAGGAGAGGACAACAAATCCATGCATAAGTGACATGCAGCTGACTCTAGAGTAACGTGCACTACTGCTTCACACAGTAGCCCCTTTCACACAGCTGCCTTCAGCCAGAAGTGCTCTGGAAATGTTTGGTGTCCTTATTTTTTTCTTCACATTACCATCAAGCTAATGGTTTATTTTATTAAACAGTGATATCATCACTGTCAGGCAGAAACCTTGTCTCGCCATATTTAGACATATTGATTTTTTCCCCCATTATTCAGTGCTTTTAATCTTACTTTATGTCTGTTAGTAGGCTTTCTCAAAAATAACAGATGGCAGTATTTTTAGAAAGCTTGTGGTTGAATCTAATGCAGTGTTTAGTTATGTAAATACATAGTTTGGTATTACTTCCTGGAAAGTAGTGGTTTTGGAGATACAAGGTTTCTGCCCCACGGTGACGATGTGACACTCATCAAAATGTACCATGAGGCTGTTTTTAAAAAACCCAAATGGCTTTCTCCTGTGGTACACTTTTTCCAACCTTCTGTTTTGAGTAGGTCAAGAAAAGGAGTTGGAAAAAGGATCACAGGTGGTCCCAAAATGTGAAAGGAAACTTTGATTTCAGCCATGAGAGACCAGTATGTAAAGCGAAACAGCTGGACCTTACAATGTTAAAGGCTAGTGTGTGAAAGAGGCAGACAATACCAATGGATCTGTGATGTTAGCAGGCATAACAAGCAAAACAGATAAATGAAATAATGAAGGTTATTCATGGTTAAAAATAAATCATGCAACTACTGTCATGCAGTTCCAGGTATGAAGCTAATAATGAAAATAAAATGATAAAAAAAACAATATGAAAAGGCAGCAAAAGAAGAAAATGTTGTTTTAGGAATGTAGCTTCAGACATGGTTAGGAAATTAAGAGGATTACGCTCTTTAAACAGTCCAGCCTGACTTCCCTGCTGCCTTGCTGTCAAACACTCGTGCTGCCTCTGAGAGGGGTTACCTGACACAGGTGTCATGGTCTGGTTTATCATTCCCATAGTGCTGGGCGAAGGCACCACCCCCATCAGTGCCCCTATGGGGGTACCTGCTCTAGGGGATGCTTGCTTCTGGGTTGGTCTATCTCGATCCTGTTGTTCCACTATTTTGGCTGCACGCTCTGCATGAAAAAGAAGAAGCTTCTGTCTTTACTTCAGTTCACATTGGAGACCTTTAACACGTGAATTTGCCTCTTCTCACCTTCATACTCTGCTTTCTTGGAACCCTCGAGGTTCCTCCACTCTGTGCCCACAAGTCGACTCAGCTCCCCAAAGGAGTAGTCTGGATGTCGAGCTTTGATGACCGCTCGCATTTCACTGCTGAACAAGATATAGCCACTCATGTTCATCTTCCTCTTGGCCCCTTCTTTCTTTGATAAGCCTTTCACCTTGGGAGTAGACTTAAGAAGAACAACACAACAGGTTATGTGGTGATTTTCATTTTAGTAGCAGAGATTGCAAGCCTTTGGGTTAAGGTCTTTGGATTACCTGGGAAGGTGTGTATGGCATCACTTCCATATCACTTGTGTGTGGGGTTTGCATCTGAGGCATAGAGGGCGTTGCTGGAGCCTCCTCATCATCATCCATGTCATCCATATCATCCTCGGCATCCTCCAGATCTGCCAATTTTAACTCAAGCTCATCGATCTTCTTATTCAAGAAGGGCGATGCTTCCTTCTGTGGAACTATCAATTTTCTGTTCAAAGATATGGGTAGATTAGTAAATAACTAAAAATCCAAACATGGGGTAAAAGATGCTTTGGAACAGAATCCGTGCTCTGCTCTGCTCACCAACCTGAAATAGTAGATTTCATCCTCCACTACTTTGGAGGAGTAAGAGAAGCGTTTCAGACCCTTGAACTTCTTCATCTGCTTCTCAGTATCGATGTAGCGGCTCTCGCACAGCAGGATGTCATCTTCTGAAACCTCAGTGGGTCTGCATGACAGGAAGTCCTTAAAGGAGGACACCATACATTTGCCTGGAGAGCAGATGGGAAGAAAAAAATAAGGTAAAATACACTAGAGAGCACAAAACCTCATATATAGAAAATACAGTTTCAACAATGAGCTGTTTGGCAGATTGTAGTCATTGTTCTAAGTTAATGAACATCCAACTCTCAGCCACAGATCAAATGAGTTTGTTTCCTGTAACTTTAAAATGTTTAAGTTTCTGGGATGCTAATTAAGCCATACCTATGACACAAGTCATGGGCAAAGTCTCCTCCAGATGGCTCAGAAACACTTCTCTCTTGTAGAACATCTTGGTGGGCTCGTGCTCCGTTTCCTCGGGATGAATGAAGATGGGTCCAAAGAAAAAAGTAGTTCCATTCTGCACCCACAGCTTCTCGATCCTGCAGCCAAGTCAAGACAGCCAGTTAACTAATAATAATAATCAAGTCTATGATATCTATAGAGCACTTATGTCATACCGTATTCCTTGTGAGTGATAAGCCTTGTTAATAAAGGGGAGTTCATTCTTTTTTTAACCTACCTGGCAACCCTGGGTTTGGACAGACCATGTGACTGGATGTAAACACAGTCTCCGACTTTGACCCAATTGTTGTTGACGCGTAACTGTTCGTAGTGCTGACAGTCGGGCTCAGCTCCACTCATTTCCACAGGGACATCCTCTCTCTCCTTTAAAACAAATGAACCCAAAATGAACTCAGGTGTTTGTTTACATCGTGACAAACATGAATGCTTTGTGAAACTACATACTGCTCTGTGCTGGACCCAGTACTTTGTCAGGACATGCCTGCTAATACTCAGTGAGTAAATTATCATTCTCATTTAGCCCAGTTTCCACCAAGCAGATCAGTTCGGCTCGCCTCGGTACGGCACACATTTTGTGGTGTTTCCATTGACTAAAACCGGGACAGGTCCCCAAATTACCGAGCCGTACCGTCCAATATTTTGGTACCCTTCTGTTGGGGTGCCAGAAATACCGATCCGACCCCAGAAGGTGGAGATAGAAACACTGCAGTCTGTTGATTGGTCGAAAGAATCGCCACTTCCCGTGCAACAGCGGTAATAAACAACAACACATAACCCCGTCATGTTTAAATCTCCAGTGGACTTCGGGAAGCTAACTTTTTTTTGTTTGGAAAATAGCAGCTAGAAACAGCATTCCATGGTTGACCGCAGAGGTGCAGACTTTCCTCGCGTTTTTCTTCTTTGTTGCATTTATTAGCGGGGTACACTGTGTCGCGCTGCCATGACATCACACTATTACGAGCTGACGCTGCTATCAGCATCAGGCTTACATGCCGCTCACCAAATAGGGCACAGTTGGCTGTGGAAACGCAGGTTCACAGCCAACAGGATCAGGCGTTAGCGATCTGACCCGTACCAAACTGTACTGATCCATACCAGACCGCTTGGTGGAAACAAAAACACAAGTCCAAACCCTAGAAAATGCACTGTCAGCCCACCTTGTCCACAAAACTGCCACCCTCTGTGTACGAAATTGTCATTTTGTCCAAGTCAGGCTTGGCGAACATGGAAGCAACACGGACAACAGGCAAGGGCACATCCCGAGGGACCAGCTTCACTGAGCTTGCAGGCAATGCCCAAATCTTGATCTTTTTGAAAGACTTGCTCCTGGCGGTATAGCGGGATTCACAGATGTACACGTCCTCAGCTCTGTGGCCCTCAGGCTGCATTTTGAAGTAATCCTGCAGAGAGCAGAGAGATAAAGCCATGATTAGGTGAATAGACAGAGGCGTCGAATGAATTTACACTGATTTCTCTCTGAGGTTACAGCTTGGTTCAGACTCTTACCTTCACAAACAGCACCATACATTTGCCCAGAACTTTACTGATGGAGACTTTGTTGTAGTAGTCGCTCTTGAAGACTTCCTTTTCCAGGAACTTTCGTGTTGCCAGATGGAAGGTTTCACTTGGTCTGTAGAACCAGCAGCCATAGAGCCACTTCCCACCTTCATACACAGGCAGAGTAAAGCACATACACACATATATTTCATCCGAGGAACGATATAATTTTCTGTTTATGAACACATAACTGTATGTAAACTGGTGTGAGTTGACAGATATGTTGTTTCTCACCTGCTTCATCCTCCCACAGACGCTCAATACAAACAATGTGTGGCTTCAGGTTCGGCTCTGATGGCTCCACATAGACAAACTCCCCGACATGGTAGGTATGGTTCTCAAAGCTGCAGTTCTGACTGTACACACGCTCCGACTCAGACTCTGGCTGCCATGATTCTCCTGGCTTGTCTGCTGCTGTCTCGCCCTCTGTAAGATACAGATTCATCCCAAATGAATACCAAATCATTGTTTATTTTTCAATACATGGGTAATAATCACACACACGCACACACATACACATACCTTTGGCCCCTTCCTCCTCCTCTTCTTTCTTCCTGTCCTCCTCAATCTCCTTTGGGATTTTCTCCCTTTTCTCCTGGTCCACGTCGCTATGCAGGTGTTTTACCGTGTAGTTGAGTGCAACGGAGAGCAGAATCTCTCCATTCTTGCACAGCTCATCCCTGATCTTGATGAAAAACTGTTGAAGCTCCACAGCATCCTCGAATATTTCAGAGTCAGTCCTGCAAACAAGAAAGTAAACTGTAAACAATCACTTCTGAAAACAGATAAGTTTTCTGTGTCAGCTGAAACCCAAACCCTGAACAATTTACTAGAATTAACACAAATAATTATAAAACTATAAACCAAATACTTCCATAATTTGTCAAAATTTTTATCTCAAAACAGAACCAAAACCACCAACTATACATCTCAACACTTTATACTATCAGGATTATGTTAGATAGGGACTCTTCATGTTACTAAAAAGCTTTTCAAAGTAAGGTGCTCTACCTGTGTAGCCTCCGTGCCTTCTCCAGAACCTCGAACATGTGCTCCTGGAAGACATCCAGTCTCCTGTAACGGCCACGGTCCACGTTTATCCTGATGACATCAAAGTTAAGAGGAGGTTTCTCAGGAGCAGCTGGATCCACAGCAGGAATCTCAGCCAGCGAGTCACTGTAGCATCTTCCCTCTTCATCCTGGTGGCCCAGCACAGACACAAACAGGTTCCTGATCAGCTCTCGTACCAGAGGTCCAACAGCGGAGGCCCCAGAGTCCTCTCCTCCCTCCTGCTGCTTCCGTGTCTCCAGAAGCACGCGGTGCAGCACGAGAGCGTCCCTGTAGATCAGAGACTCGGGCTCGTTGTACATGCAGGCGTTGTTGAACATGAGGGAAAAGTCCTCCACCAGGGCTTCCACGTCTTGGAAGCGGTTGGCTGCCATATGGCTTCGGATGCGCTCCATATCGATGGGTTTCTTGATGGTAGCATAGTAGTCGGGCAGCTCGGCACGAGACGGCAGGCGGAGGAAGATTGTGCTGAGACGGCGACCTCTGCGGTCTGTGAAGTTTCGCACAGCATCATAGAGCTCGTTCAGCCTCTGCTGGAGAGGGGTGAGGTATTTAGACTTCTTTGGAGAAACTCCACTCTTTCCTAGATGAGAAAAAACATATAGATACAGATGAGACAAAGTTTCAGAGCAAAATGAAAGCCTTAAAAAGTAATAATGATAATAATAATAATAATACATTTTATTAATCACGCACTTTATATTCTGGACAAATCTCAGAGTGCTACAGGACATATTAAAAATGCAGTAAGAATAAAAACAGGGTAAAATGTTAAAGACACTTGTTAAAGCTGGGGTTGGTAGTCAGATTTAGATACACTTTTTGTTATACTGGTTGAAATTATTTTTATGTCCCGATGGCAATCAATACATAATGTGTTCCTAAAAAAGAACCAAAAAAAGCTGCTATCTACAGCCGGAGTAAGCCTGGGAAAACACCAAGCAATCAGCATCTTTGGGTCCCTAAATTTTATACCAATCAAATCCCGTCCTGCCGTTCTGCCTGCCTCCTGGCGTACATTTCCCCAGCATGCACTCCCCGTCTCCTGTCTCTGCTTCCCCTGCCTCTATTTCCTGCCCCTCTCGCTCTACCTTGGGCCTGTCCCCTCTGACCCTGCTTTGCTCAGGACTGGGTCCGGATCAGAGTCCTGTGTGAAACCGGGAGCCAGTGGAGTGATTGCAGGATGGGTGTGATATGTTCATGTTTACGCACTCTTATCAGGACCCTGGCTGCGCAGTTCTGTATGAACTGCAGCTTTTGCAGGCTTTTGCCAGGGATCCCGATGAGAAGTGCGTTACAGTAATCTAGCCTGGAGGAGACAAAGGCATGGACCAGTTTTTCTGCATCGGGGAGAGAGAATGAGTGGCGGAGTTTGGAGAGGTTTCTGATGTGGTAGAAGGGTTTTTTACAGATGTTTTTGACGTGGGCCTCAAAAGTGAGGTGAGGGTGAATTTTGACACCAAGATTTGTAGCTATGGATGAAAGGGGTGAACACAGACATTCAAAGGAAACAAGAGTGTCTTGTCTAGCTGTTATTTCTACTGTTGTATGTGTGAAGGGCTGAGGCCTAATTGAGATCTTTGGCTCATTTTAAGTGTGCAAGGAGAGATCGCTGGGTCA
The DNA here is from genome assembly GCF_009762535.1 of Notolabrus celidotus. Classification (NCBI taxonomy): domain Eukaryota; kingdom Metazoa; phylum Chordata; class Actinopteri; order Labriformes; family Labridae; genus Notolabrus; species Notolabrus celidotus. The sequence continues at coordinate 8,991,490 of NC_048272.1, read as the reverse complement.
CCAAATACAGGAAAAAACTTGCAAATAATCTTAGTTTATATTAAAGAAAAAGGCCAGCCTATATTAAAAATGGGAGGATGAAGGGCTGAAGTGACATGTTGAAAAAGGCGGTTTTTCCCCCCTCTTTGCTGCAATTGGCTGTTATCAAGTTGTTGTTTGAAGCCTCTGCCGATACCTTTACCTCCACCATGAGAGAAAATGAAAGCAAATAACAGCTGTCACTGTTACATTGAAAAGCATTCAAAGAACTATTATAACCAAACTCACTCAGTTTCAGTTTGGGAGATCCCACATCCTCCTCCTCAGGGGGAACTCCAAGCTCCTTGCGCTTCTCCTTCAGTATCTTCTCCAGAACATCGGCGTCATTATAAACCTAAAGCAACCCAGGGGGAAATAGTCGCATCAGTAAAAGGGATCAACATTATTTGCATTCACTTACATCCGTTACATTTTCTGCTCTGCCTACCTGAGATCCCTCCTCATTGTAATGCCTGGCGTTGCGGAACATCAACTTCATGTCGTCCATCAGGGCCTCCTCTGTGGTGTAGCGCTCATTTCGAACGTTGTGCTCGATGGTCTTCATGTCCATTGGTTCAAGGATGACTTTGTAGTAGTCCGGGTAGTCCTTTTTAGACGGTTTGACCATGAACAGCTCACACAGACGTCGACTGGTGTTTGCCTCTTTAGCCTCAATCACTGCAGCGTATAGTGCCTTCATTCTGTTCTTTTTCACATTTTTCTTGTGGCTAAAAGAATCAAGCAGAAAACAAATAAGCTTTGAGTGCATTATCATGTCATTTGCAGGAAGACTACATGTTCTTATTTATGAGACAAAAAATGAATGTGTCAATTAAGAAACCCTGTGTACCTTTTCCTCTTAATGCTCCCTGCATCAGATGACAGAATGCTGTCTCCATCCTCATCATCCCTCCTCAGAAGCTCCCTCTTTTTTGCCTGTACAATTAAAACATATTATCAGGTATTGATATCTACCTGACTGGTCAATCACCCACTGAACTCTTTCTGCAGATGTGAAAACATTTTAAAGCAATTGTCTTTACCTGCATGATCTGCTGAAGCCTAAAGGCCCGTTTGTAAATACTTGAGTTAGGCATGTTGTAGCGCTTTGCATTCTCAAACATCAAATGAAGGTCTGAATCCATCTGTTCCACACTTTCATACTCGCCATTCTTCATCTTGGCCCTGAAAAATAACGGGACAAATGGTGAATCGGCAAATCTAGAAGTGGTGAATTAAGCATTTATGACTTTATAATTCTGTGCCATTAAGCCGCCAAAGTGTTTATACCTGCAAAAACTCCTCAATGCTACTCCCTTACCTGATCTGCTGCAGAGCAAGAGGCTGTTTGATCTGCTGATAATAGTCAGGGTATTCTCTGCGTGATGGTAGCTGCTGGAAAGGTTCAGAGAAGACCTGACCCTGGTTGTTCCTGGCCCCCCGCACAGCTTCATACAGCTGGAAGATCGGGTTACTCATCTCCATACTGGAGCTCTGACTCTCAGCTTCAGACTCCCCCTCGTCATAGCACACAGAGCCTGCAAACATTTTAGTTTTTACATTAAAAAACAGAAGAAAGTAAGGTAAACATCTCTGCGGGATTAACTGGTGATACTTACCAGATAACACGGGGTCGTCCTCACTCTCTGAGCCATATTGAAGAGCCACGCTGACGCCAGAGAGTCGATCCCCCTGACCAGATCTGCGATTCCTTACCAGAGGCAGGGTAGAGATAAATGATGTAGACCTCAAACAAAGATTTTTTTTCCCAATAAAAGAATAATTAGCAGATAATACAACGCTTAGAACTAGGAACTGTCATTAATACCTGATGCGAAGACTAGACTTTGTTGGTTCAGCATGTTCAAGTTCAGTCTTCCTCTGAATGAAGACTTTCTTTATGGTGTTAGCATCCTGTACAATAAGAAAATAGCTGTTAAGATTCAGATTGTTATAACTAACAATAAATAAATGAGTAAATAAATAAATAGTTACCTTAAAAACCTGAGATCCTGGTTCGTTGTATGTTTTGGCATTTTTGGCCATCAGGTCGACATCCTTCGCCATAGCATTGACACTTTTGTAGTATCCAATCTGTGAAAATAAATGTATTTAAAACAAAATTATGAAGGTCTAGGATCTAGTTTTCTTGAAGAATAATTCACAACCAAACAATATGTTGGTAATTCAAATGACTACCTGTATTCTCTGAGCAATTGCCCTCAGATCTATTGGCTCCTTTATTATGGCATAGTAGTCTGGGTAATGCTGGGGAAGACAGACAGGAATGTAAATGTCAAACATGTAACAATTTGGGAGGAACCATTTAAACGTTTAAGGACTCTTAAGGTACTCACCACTTTGGAAGGCAATTTCTGGAACAGTTCACTGACCAGACGCCCTGAGGGATCAGCGTGGGACACCACAGCCTCCAAGAGCTGCTCAAACACCTCCTTCAAATTTCCAGATGAGGTCTATAACAGGAATGTGTGCATAAATAAGTTCTTCTGGAACCAATACAACCCCAACATGTGATCCCTTTGTTTTAGATGTGGCTCAGATGAAGGAAAATTTCTGCAATCTGCATGGCAGTGCTCTAAACTTCAGGGTTTCTAACAGAGAGTATGGTGGTATCTCTAAAATTCACATAAATGTCTTTACAGTGGTCCCAGAGATTGGTCTGCTGGGCACAGTAGTAAAACATTACATAATTCAGCAACCTTCTCTGGATTACACAGAAAACCTGTCATCTTACATGTTTGACTATCCACTTGTGTAATAGAATTGTATCAATATGTGTCTTTGTGCTGTTCATTAATGTGCTTAGATTTGAGAACACAAAATAAAATAATCAAGAGAGAAGTCTTCTGTAGTCTTATACTCTATGTTGTATTTTCAAAAAACACACAAATGCTCTGTGAAGATTGTTTACACAGAAAATCGTGTATAATTTCACAGAGCATCTTTCCTGGAAATGTATTCCCCCTAATATAAAAGAAGGAGCAGCGACTCAACAGTACATCTGACGGAAAATGAAATTACCTCATCCTCAGTTGACATCCCTGGATTATCCATCATGTCGTCACCATCTTCATCATCGTCATCTCCATCGCCGGGTTGAACAAACTCAGTTCTTGTTTGCAAATACACCTCCCAAAGTTTACATGCAGCTTGGTACTCCTCGCTGTCACTCTGAATTATTAAACATGGAAGGAAACATAGAATTGCCGTGGGAATAATACGCAGCCATACTTGCAGCTGAATTTTGAAACAGATCATCCAACTGCAGTGACAGAAATAACTTAGTGTAGTTTACTCATCCTACCTTGTAGAAAGATTTGGTGTTGTTGAACATGAGCTGGAAGTCTGAAGTAAGCTGCTCCACATCGCTGTAATCTTCTGACTTCAGTTTATACTGGATCTTTGACATGTCAATTGGCTGAGACACCACTTCATAATAGTCAGGCAGATTCCTGAAAAACAATAATAAAGATCAGACATCACTACTTATGTCTGGATTATTTACCCAGCAGGAGCCACCCACCAATACATCACTATAACACATGTACTGTTTATGACAGTTCATATCTAAAGGTGCATTTCGACTAAGAGTTCTGGGGTCTTTTAGCCCCCAGAACTACTTTCCCTGGAACTAAGAGGTTCCTGTGCCGCCATCGTTATTGCCTGCGTTTCAACCGCAAGTGAAGTCCTGTGTAGATTGTGCAAATTAGGCCAGTGAAGTATTGAGCAAAAATATATATATTAATTAATATTTTGAAATCTTAACAAAAAACTAAACTAGTATGCATTCCCAGGAACTCCCTGTGTTTCAACAACTGTGTAAACTCCACAAACACTGTAACGTTCAACCGAAAGTCCCAGGACCTTTGAAAAGTACTACCCCCCCAAGCAGGGGCTTTTCAGGGGGGAGATTATCTACCCCTTAACTAAATTTAGACCGTGGTTCCTCCAGTCAAAACGCACACAGTTCAGGGTTCCTGCGGTCGCAAAACGCCTAAGTCAAAGGTTCTGGGACTTTCGGTTAACCGTTACGGTGTTTGTGGAGTTTACACAGTTGTGGAAACACAGAGGGAGTTCCTGGGAATGCATACTAGTTTAGTTTTTATTAGGATTTCAAAATACGATTCTTTTTTTTTTCCCACACGTCCCTGGTCTGATTTGCACGATCTATTTAGGACTTCAGCCCGAGGTCGAAACGCAGACAAAAATGGGGGCAGAGGAACCTTCGAGTTCCGGGGAAAGTAGTTCAGGGGCTAAAAGACCCCAGAACTCTTGGTCGAAATGCACCGTAAGTGTATCAAAGTTGCAATACCTTCTCTTTGGTACCCTTAGGAAATGTTCACTTGGTTGCCGTCCTTGCTCATCCTTGTGGTCCCTTACAGCGTTGAACAGCTCATGGCAAACAGCAATCTAGTGGGAATAAGTAATCAAAAATCTTTAAATGCCGTATTTTTAACCCAAACATAAAGGGTGCGTGAATGTACCAAATCAGAGTGCGAATAAATACACAATAATAATGTGCTTTTACCGTATCTACGGGAGGAACATTAGAGATTCTCCTTCTTTTCCTGCCACTTCCAGGTGTCGAGGAGGCATCATCGAGGTCGCCGCCTCCACTGATGCTGCTGGAAGGTGAGGTCGCTCTCCTCCTCTTGGAGTTTGCGGACATCATTGGCTCGATTAACGACAAGCTAGCCCGCTAGCTACAAATTCCAAAAAAGGGAGGTCAGGTTTATTGTGGATTTTGTCCTGACTCATAAGCAACAAGCTGAATCCAAAGAGAAACATTTGGTGCTAATTGAACCAGTTAATAGTCTATTACTGTTTTAAGATAACTTCACCGGCTAGCCTTAGCACCGCTTAGATGCATGTATGAAACAAAGCAAACAGACGCTATCCTAGCCTAGTTGCCGCTTTCCTCAAGCATAACCAATCAATATATTCACAAAATCCACAGAAAACGCACGGAATATGTAATAAATAAACAAAAAGTATCCCTTAAAGCAAAGCTTACCCGAAATTCAGCAGAGTTTGCTGTTTCCCTGAGCAAAAATATGTAACGGCTAGCTGGCTAGCTACTGTTGTTTGAAAACTCCTGTCCGGAAGTTGATCTTCTATTGTGTTCGTGTGCGTGTAAGGAAAGCGACATCTGACACAGTGCTGCCCCCTTCAGTGCAGGAGGAGTACTGCAGCAATAGTTTCAGCTAGCTGGATATATGTGGCTGTAGATCATAGACCAGTGGTGTCCAAACTTTTTTCAAAGAGGGCCACATTTGATGTTGTAAGAATACGTCAGGGCCAGTGGCTCGTACAGAGACTTAGTAATCATAAAAGTTATACATGAACCCTATTTAATAACATTTTTTTATCAATAAATCAGTAACTAGGTAGTCCTCAGTTCTCCACCAGCCACATAGACACGGTCAAACTTTATCTTCTTCTGGAGGAAAATGTTTTTCACTAGGACAATGTAGGAAAAATATTGTCTCATTATTTTATCTATGGACGGATCACGATCTGGATTTCATCACACTTCTTTTTCATGTTGTATTGAAGATTTCTGACCAGGAGACAACATTTTTAGAACAAAATCATTTGTTTTGAACATTTTTTATGCACCAAATTTGGCCTTTTCTGCACAATTTCTTAATTTTGACCTTGTCTTGTGTCCTTTTTTGTGTCTTCTGAATTTTTAGTGTTCATCAACAACATTTTCACATCATGATAAAAACATTCATTTGAGAACCTGTCAACTTTAAGAGTTCTTGTGTTACTTCTTTATTGCTGTCTTGCAGAATTCCCAGTGCTGATGATTCAGAATGTGATTAATTTCTGTGCTATAAATAACAAGTTTTAAGATGGAAACTTGTGAAACTACTATCTGTACAAAGAAAGGTATATAAATACTTTTAAAGACATGAAAAAAGTTAAATTAGCCTAAGCCAGAGTGCACATGTAGTCGATGAATATAACAATAAGATATGTTATGGAGTAATTTACAATATTGCACATAGATATTGAGGTATTGCACTGGAAATCAAAGTATTGCACATGTATGTTATCTGTCACAGGAGTCTTGAGTGGTTTACAGTATGATTGTTCATTAGGGATACGGCCTGAGGGAAGAAGCTGTTTGGTGCCGGGATCATCTGGTGCTCAGAGTTCTGAAACGCTGGCTGGGGGGCAGCAGGTGAAAGAGGTGGTGACCTGGGTGAGAGGGGTCTTTGAGGATTTTCCCTGCCCTTTTCCTCATCCTGGAGGAGTACAGGCCCTGGAGGGAGGGCAGGGGGGTGCAGATGAGAAGGTAACTTCAGCATGAAATAGACAAATAAATGTTTTATGATCCATAGGAATACGCCAACAGGAGGATTCATTTTTTAGGTAGTAGTGTAAAATAACACGCAAAATACAAAAACAATTTTACAAAGTGTTCAAATGAATACTGTCAAAAGATACTGGTTACAGAAGCCCAAAGCAGACATACAGCCATACACTACATATGTCTTAAGATAAAAAATGTTGTTTCACTGGTGTATCTGGGGACTTCAAAACAAAAGGTTGATCTCTGTAATGGGCAGAACACAGTATGTCATGTTGACATTGTCCGGTAAGTTAAGCCTATTTTCATGTTTGCTTTGTGATTATTATAATCATCTGACAGTTGTCTCGATCTAGAGAAAATTACTGAAGTGAACTCATTATCACAAGAAAAAGGAGTGAATACAATTTTTATATGTATGTCCACTTAGGTCCTCTGTAGCTGGCCGTTGTATTTTAAATTTGTGGTCAAAACATGCATGTGCTTTCTGTTGAGCTAGATTAAACCAAGTGTCAAGAATTGTCATGACATGATAACTTCAAGGTTCATCAATCAGTGTGTTCAACTGAACCACTGGAATCAATCATTTTAGCTTGAATTACATCAATTTATAGACCAACTGTAAAATAATATCTGTAGCATTTTCAAAAGAGGACACTGATGTTGCTGCCCTGATTTTCAAAGGAGAGATGTTACAGAGCTTTAAAGCTAGTGGCAAATGATGTACTGTCTCCAGGCCTAAAATGACAGAAAACAACCAGTGGTTTGAAGACTTCAGGCTGCTATCATGAGTGTAATGAGAGAGAGAACACAACAATCTTGGATGGGGCAAGGTCTTTGTGGGCCTCAAAACAAGCAGTCAAACTGCATAACAAATCTGCTCAGCATTAGTCAGATTAATAGAAGTTATGCCCTCTGGTTAGGGTCAGGGCTCAGATGTTGTGTCTCACTGATGACATAATTATTTCAGCGAAATTATGCAAATATTATTTGATCATAGTACAAAATGAGCTGTGGAAACTGCATCTATTACAATAGTTTATCAGAAAAGTGGTTAGTGGTTTGGTTTGTGAGGTAAGTGGAAAGTTTTGGAGAGTACGATCAGAGGATGTATATGATTGCAGTTTCTACAGCACAATGTGAAAATGCTCTCTAATCATGTGGTGTGTTCAAGTTAAGGGTTACGTTAAAATTTTCTTTCATGGTAAAGCTACATAAGCATTTCTCTGTAAGCATTCTTAACAGATGCAGAAAATAACAGCACTAGCTGTATAAGGTCCTCATCCCTGAACTTCTCGTTTCTCTCAACCAGTCCTGTAAGCCAAAACTTTGTTATGGATGATTTTGAGTGTCAGTTTTCTTCACTTTTGTCGACAACTGTTTACTCCGCTTTTTGCAGCCTATGTTTAAACACCCCTTGCTAATATCTGTAATGTTTTCACACTTCTTGTCTGCATACATGTACTACTAGTGTTATACTTTCCAGATCAATTGAGATTAATAGCCTATAATTAATTATCTTCCAAGTCGTTTTCAGATGCTTATTGGAAGTTGTGTTTTTATCACATTGTCAACAGGTAGAGGTGAAATCAGATGACTAGATGTACCGATAGAGAAATTAGCTATAGCGCCATGCTGTTTTTTGAACCAGGCTGTAAACATGTTTATTAATCCTGCAAAGATCGACTTTTTTGAATTGGTGTGTTTGTGGTTTCTGATGTTTCTGCAGCCAGCCTCAAGCAGATTCTCGATGAATTGCAGTTTATAACACTTTGTACTGGGCTTCATAGTTTGAGACCGGAGGTTGACGCTTGGTGTGATCAGGTTGTTCCTAATATCCCATTTGCTCTTCAAACTGTTGTAATGAGGTTTCGACCAATCAGTATCAAGAATTTAACACAGCACTATTGTAAGAAATTGTATTGAATTACAAAAATTGAAATGTCAGTGTAATTGATAAAAATATGTATTATTATAATTATTCTTTTTTGTTTGTTACTCTGCTTTGATAATAACTAAACTGTTCATGCTAATAAAGCAATCTGAACTTAAACTTGAATTTGAAAGCAAAAATTGCTCCTGGGAGAAGGGGTAGGTAAAACAACACCTTATTAGGCACTGTACACCTCGTCGTCGTCAAACTGATGACTGGCTGATTTACAAAGCTTTATAACACTTTTTGGTAAGTAAGTTCCTAGGTGTGTGTTTGTGTTACATAACTCTTTAACTTGGAATAAAACGTAATTTTGCTGGCCGGGCTCTAACACTTTCAGGAGTGTCCCATGAGTGTGACAGTGATGATGCTGAATGTAGGAACAGGGCGTCGCCTTTTAGTGAGAACTGAGAGCATTGTAGTGCACTATAAGACAAGGGAACAATTTTTGGGTTATAACGCACTTCATTCGAACAGAGCTTATGTTACATCTCACTACTGTATTATACGTGGTTCTCAATGATATTTTAAACCACCAAGAGAGTCTGCTGCAAAAAGAGCAACTATGCTGCTGTAAACTGGTACAGAAAACGTGCAGTTGTACCACACGTCTTTTCACCTTTAACAAACGGTAGTTGGGCTTCCAGAATCAGAGTCGCACATCACGTTGTTGGGAGAACAGTGAGTGATTTTATGCTGCACTACGTCCACAGACGTCTGCTATTCTTGACGTCAGGAGGAGAAGTCTGAGCGCACGAGCACAGCAACCACATCGCTCCCAGCGGGAAGGAGAGCACATCACAGCTACACATCGCCATTCAGGTACCTTTTTATCTTTTTATGGCATCACTTAAATGTATGATCAGTCTTCTTTTGGTTGGTAGAACTTGTGCAGCGTGTCCAGGGTCGCATGTCTGCAGCCTCCAGATTTCACCCAAAGATGCTGCCTTCCTTTGACTGTCGTACCCTTGAGCGCTGCAGCACGGCTCGCACACCCACACTACCTTTTCCTCTCTGTAGCCTTTATACTCATATGATTACCAACACGAAAATCGAACTCGTTTCACTGTTGCAGACCTATTGCACCGACAAAACGTTTTAATTCACACTCAGCCTCCTGCTTGTCATTCACGCCCTGCAGCCCTTCATGCAGAGCAGAGCTGCAAAGGTTTCTCAGAGGAATTGCTTGAGTGCCCTTAAATTACAGCTCTTTTATTGGTAGATTTTGTTCATTATTCAATGAGAAGTCTAATTGTTGAAAGCTTCAGATGTTCAATCTGAAGAACAGCTCTACTAGCTGGGTTCTGTCTCTACTGATCATGCATATGTTTTATTAGATGGTTTCACATATGGTCCTCTTCCCTGCTGCACTGTTTACTATACTTTGAAGCTGTTATTAGTTGCCTTTTATTATTTCATGAATGGTTCAGTGTTGTTGTGGGTTGTGGCTTTCTGCTGAGGCAATGGTCATGTCTTTTTGTAAGCATTGCAAGTCTATTTTTACAAGATCCATTTCCAAATGATGGTTTCACCTTATATATTATTGTCAGTTATTACATTTTTCTCAGGCATACAAAAGTTAATGATCTATTTGACCCTGAAACAAAGATCTTGGATTAATAAGAACCTACAGCACAAATCAGGACTATACAACTTCAGTTTCTAGGTTTCTAGTCAGTCGTTTTTCATTTAAAAACTATAGCACTTACATGTCTTAGCATCCAGTCCAATAAAATGTAGGGTTTTAAAAATGCAAGCAAGAGCAGTAAATCACACTTCATAAGAAAAAAATCAATGCTTTATTAAATGGCTGAACGTTTTATGCACTAATCACATCAGTCAGCCAAACTGTAATGGACATATTGAACTATTACTGAGGCAGAATACCACTCTCATTCATTCAGTTAATTGCATTAAGCAGTGCATGAGTGCACATGTTTTACTGACTGTTGTGTAATATATCAAGTCAAGTCTTATCTATTGTTCCCCTCACTGTGTGCTGGAATGATGTTTCATCTTAGAGATAGCATTGGAAAGTAGTCAAAATGTCCCTATCACTCAACACAGAACCCATCATTTTCATTAAAAGCCAGCAATCCCATCAATATGTCAATCACTGGGTATATTTAGCACAGTTCTCCCGATAAAAGATCTAAATTTCATAACTAATTGCAGCAGGTCAAGACTTAATTGTGAGTCTCTTTTTAATTCTGTTCTCTTTGCCCTGCAGCTGTTGTGTGGCAAATCCTCTCTGCATTGTAGGATGCCTCTTGGAGAGGATGGAAACGGATGGAAAAAGAAGACATCAGACATCAAAGAACATTATGACTTCAAAGAAGTGCTGGGAACGTAAGTTGCTCTGAGAGGTAGCACTGGTTTCAGGGTGAGGCTGGATTACCTGAGGGGGTAAAGTGGGGCAACCGCACCAGAGGCAGAGTCCCTGAAGGGTCCTGAACACATCAGCTAGTTTCAGACTGTACTTTAAATGAAAGAGGATTGTTTCATCAAGGTGCAATGCCCTGACTGAAAGTTGAAATAGAGGATAACTTTAGCTCAATTTTACCCATATTTCACTTCTTGGTTGATTCATTGTGTTAGAATGGCTGTGGCTGTGTGATGGCTGTTTTGCCTTGAAGTGAAATGTATCACAAAATATCATCTGCATTGCAACAAACCCAAATTTGATTTGCATGAGCTGGCTCTTACAAGTTAGTCGACAGAGGCCTTTTCAAATCTGATCGTTACCAGAAGAGATGTGGTTCAAACACATTTTGCTTCAAATTGAATCAATTAAAGACAACAGTACAGCTCAAGCATACTTGGCAAAACATTATGCTGCTCCTGTGTGTAGTAGTTGACGGTGTGGCCTATGAGTATTTGATACTTGAAGGTACACATACAAACACACACAAGAGAAAGTTATAGGGTCCCAGGAGCTACAAAAACTACTCACTCTTTCCCCGTCTGTCCATGTTGTCATTGCTGAAGAATTTGAGTCTGGACTCACAAGAAACATGACTCACATTTTGTGCCTGTCACTTTTTTTTCTGCTTAGACTAGTCTTATTCTTGGCTTTTGTTGGATGCTGCTGACTCAACTATTTCCCACTTGTCTAGAAGCATCCAAAACTGAATATTTTCCTGGTCAATGTGACCCCGTTCTGAGAAGCTTAAATAGTGCACAGATTTATGTTTCTACTGTTTAAAAGTGAACAGCAGATAAGTAAAAAGAGACACTTGAGTTGGTTTTCAACATGGTTGTGTTCTGTCCCTACATGCTTTTATGTGAGTATAAATGATTGCACATGAATGCGATTGGACAGAACACCGTCATCATCATTTAGTTGTTTATCCCTCCTCTGACATTATGCTATCATTTGTGAACCCGAGCTACTTTATTTCAAATTTCCCACTAACCCAACATCTAACAGCAGACTCATATTTAGAGACTTTGTATAACCATTCAGCATAGATGCTCTGTATTGTGTAGAACCAATCACAGGTCGACGTCAATCCTGACAGACTGTGTTGCTGTTGTATGGTTATGTTCATAATGTAATATGTACATGACCAATATCACTGAGGTAAGAACATTCTGGAAGCTGTACTCACTCTGACATCATTTCAGGAGGAAAGTTAGAAGAGTTGTGAATGGATGCAAAGCCTCTGCCAGAGCACAATCATTTGTTTTCAAGCTCTTGTTTCATTCTGCCACTTTCCCTGAAAGTACATTCAGCGCTTCTTTCCTTACCGCCCACAAGTTACACATCTACAAACAACTCTAAAAAACACAATGAAACCTGTAATTTTTGACTATAATACGTCTTCAACCAAATGTGTCAGAATCAGCTGTGCTGTCTTCTTCCCATGATTGATTTGAGGGATAAGAGAGAAAGTGGAAGCAGAGAAAGCGTAGACTTGGGACTATAGTAAAGATGACATAAGACAAAGAGGTAGATAGAAACTTTATTGGAATTACATGTCAAATACGATGACATTTTGTCCTGCATCATAGCAGTGTCTTGATCTTGCAGCTGTTACCTCAGATGTATGAAAGCTGTTCGAACATCATGTATACCACATATATGCCAGTGGTCTAGTGGCAGCTGTTAGGTTCTTGTTGCCCTTAAACTGACCATGCTGGCTTCATATATTTCAGCTCAAAAATAGAAAACATTTAAATACAATGTTGGATTTGAAACACCTTAACTTTGCTATAAACTACAAAATTAATCACCATCCAGAGTATGGATTTAAACAGAAATTTAAACTTGAAAAATAGATCAGTCTGAAGTTAAGAAAACCGACAAATCTTAGCACAACTTGTTTACCACATCTAAGCACAAGGTTGCAAAGTCTGCGGGTAAACAATGTCAATTTGGTTTGCAGAGTAATGATATCAATAACAGAGCTAGAACCACCAGCCTTCATTCCTCCTTGCAGGTCAATGCCCACGTTCCAGTGCTGGTTATATGTATAGCTCAGGTCGAGTTGTTAGTTGCTAGTTTAACTGGACACAGCCTATATACAACTTAATCTGCATTTTCTAAATCAAAGTATTGCCAAATTTCACTGTTTTACATGATGCCATCTGTCATCTGTGCTTGTTTACATCCTGTTTTTTAGAGCATTATGGTAGCAGCCATTAACTAGAGCTACAGTCCCATGTAGTGGCATGTGGATGCACTACAGCTTAGACACACCATTTAACCAGTATTATAGACTCACTTAAATAAAAATACCAGTGATTTGTTTAACTGACTAGTAGTTCCTGTGCCGAGTCTCTAGAGAGGATGTTGACGTTTAATCATTTAGTCAACTAAACACGATCATCCCTAATTCAGAGAAGTAAAAGTTGCCTTGGAGCCAGTAACGGTGAAGGCTGGTCTCACACTGACCTGTGACTACACTCTCCAGGGACACAGGACTGAGCCCAGATGGCCAGGCGGCACCCCTCCAACCACCCCCAAACTAAGTACAAGTGACCTCGCACTGGTCCACCTGTGATGACATGAGTGCGCCATATGGAGTGTGGTTGTTTTCTTTCTTCCCTAAATCACACCTGCTTCCCCAGAGAGGCTGCCCAGAATCAGATTTTAATGACTGTGCTACTCTGGTTCCCATCCAAAAAGTGGAACAGCAGTGGGTAGATGACTAGGCTGTCTGGTTCAGTCAAGTGCAGTAGGAGGACATCAAATAAGGCTCTATCAGCCTGTGTCTGTATATTGGAGTATTCATATCTGCTGCTAAACCCTGATAACTTCTGTTTTGATTCCACTACGACTCACAAGAACAACGATTGTAATTTGAAGTATGATATTAAGGGTTATGCAACATGGATTGACTGAGTGTATTGCCAGGATTGTATGTTCCAATATTCCAGGAAAAACTAAAGGGGGAAAAAGCTGTAGTAATATTCTTTCCCTCCTGTCACTATAGCTGGACCTGGCAGAGGGCAGAATTAATGTGTTGACGGAAAGCTCCTTATGCTCGTAGAGAAGATTACAGAGGAGCTTTATCTAGGAATTCAGAATGTGAAGTTAATTGATTTATGTTGAAATATTATATTCAGATCCAGCTAATCCTCACAGTTCTACTTCTGTTTGGAGTCCTCTTCAGAACGAGCCGTCCTCTAGGTGGCCTTAGCAGATGAAAAGAATCTCCCCTCTCTAGAGCAATCATGTCTGTCACCCTTTGGCCACATGTTGTTGTTCTATGATTTTTTTTTTTCTGTTAACACTTGTCTCCTTTCACAATGCTATTTTCTGAAGATAAAAGAAACCAAACAGACAAAGTCTACAGCTCTGAAAGAAGTTTGTGTTTGTGCGACCATTTCAGAGTTGTGATACAATTTCTTTGTGGAGTCATCGAGTCACTATGCATATCTGTTGCTTTATTTGTCAAGTGAAGACATAACACTACAAACAAATGTAACAAGCTCCCTCTGGATATCCTGTCTATCTTAAGTCTTGAGTCAGAGACGTTTTATGATATAAGAAGAGATTAAAGCATCTCACCCATTACCGGTTATTGTTGTAGGATATAGAAGTAATCCATGTAAATACCAGAAGGGTTAGCTTCTGTAAAAGCCTTTCATTGTCGCTCACATTATGAACATCTCTTTAACAGTGATGCATTAATGTATCAGTCTAACATTGGTATTGGCCGGTATTGGCACTATACATTAAGGGTGGGAATTGATACGTTTTTATTAATGTCAATGCCATTGTCGATTCTGCTTATCAATCCAATTCCTTTTCAATTCTCCTAACGATTCCTGAGTATTTTTTTGAGGAGGAAAAAAAGTAGCTCTACACAGTCTTCCGCACCAAAAGGAACCATTTTATTTTTTCCAAAATTATGTCTGCACAAGACTGAACATGAACATATTCAACTTGAACATACTGAACAATAGGTTGACCTCATTCTCGGCCGCGTGAGTCCGGACGTGGCCCCTCGAGTCTGGATGAAAAGACTTTGAGTTTGGAGAGGAAAAATGCTTTTCCTCCAGGGGTCATCGCAGAGGTATTTTACGCGCTCTCAGTGCCTCATTTTTGGCTGCGTGAGTCTGGACGTGGCCCCTGGAGCCTGGAGGAAAATACTTTGAATTTCCTCTCCATGTTTCCTCATGGTTGAAGGAGTTCTGCGTCACAGAGTGTGTGACGTAATGCAACGTACCAGGACGTGACGTGACGTGACGTGACGTGACGTGACGTGACGTGACGTGACGTGACGTGACGTGACGTGACGTGACGTGACGTGACGTGACGTGACGTGGCATGACGTGATGTGGCATGACGTGATGTGGCATGACGTGATGTGACGTCTTGCTGGGAAATGAACCGTTAACAAGAATCGATAACATTTGAGGTGTACAATTCCGATGGAATTGATCAATTGGAACCGGTTCTAAGTCGGATCCGGTTTTCGATATCCACCCCTACTATACATGAACATCAACCATTAGCAAATAGAGTGCCATGAATTGATGTCAGGGGCAGATATTTATCTGATGTGCCACATTAATTTAATGCTGGCTAGCTAGTACATCTAACGACTGATTCAGAGAAGAGGTGTTTTTATTGAGTACAAAAAGTCCTCTGTCGGAGACACTCTTTGTTTTCATGGGCAAATGTGAAAGAAAGTGTCAGTGGTGTGGGGTTATTAAACAATCTCCCTGAGAAAGATCAGGGACACACATGCATCCCTACTTTTTATTTTCATGGTGTGATTGAACACAATGTAAAAGTACTTGGAGACTGTTCCTTTTGTGGGGATCTTGATGTGATGTGCATTACTTTCTCCCCATTGACTCCCTTCCCTCTTGCTTGTTCATGACTCTGATCTGGTCCAGTCTAAAATGAAAGATGTTCTTCCTTGGCCCCTGTTAGACTTATCTACCAAGTTCGATGACAATCAGGCCAGCAGTGAAGTGGCACCGAAAACATAACCTCTTCTGTGGAGATAGAAATTCAAGAAAGATACGAGGGAGGTCAGTGTTAAGAGTCACTCTCCTTTCCCTGTGTACATTGTGCATAAACAGTGTGTCTCTGCAGCTCCAAACACTGTTGGAAAGCACTCATGCTGGTTGATGTGTTTATAGTGAAGAGCTGAAGAGTTCAGAAGTTTGACCTATACAGGGTTTTAGAGGAGAAAAAGGGAACGTACATTCAGCTTTACTTTTTTTAGTGAATGGTCGAGTCCCAGGCTTTCCTTGCTATTTTTTTTTTATAATGAAGCCGTTTTGAGAATGAATCAGGATAATATTTGGAGTGGTGGTGTACTGTAGCTTATGTCCACTCATCTCCACTCTCAGCTCTCTTTTCCTCTCTTAGAAACACAAACAAAAGCACGAAAACACACACACACACACACACACACCTACACACACACACACACACACACACACACACACACACACACACCACACACACACACAAAATGGATTAGGTTAAAAAGAGAAAGCTTTTTTGGGACTTGGAGGCATGTTTGGCTTGATAGAGGTAAAGAGAGAGTACTTACAGCAGATGAAATCGATAGACTGATATATTTGTGTTGCTGTCTACAACAGGTTCAAGGGGCCTGACTTGATTGATAGTGAATCCGATTATTAAAAAGTGAACATTATGAATTACATTTACCACTGCAGCGAACATCAATCATTTTGAGTGTGATGGGCTTCATTTCTATCACAATAAAGACTCTCTAGTTATCGTGCAACTAGTCCACGAACCTGTTGTTCCAGCTACTCAAGAACTATCTTGGCCAATTGCAACATAAAGATCCAACAAGTGTTAAAATGAAGTTCCACAGCATGCTCCAGGTGTAATACATTAACCAACACATCCATTTGATGACATAGATTGTTAATGTAGAATTAAATATATTGAAGAAATGCTATATTTTCTTGTCTAATGCTTTCAGATCGAATGCTGCTGAAAGTATTACTTAATAGTAGATAAACACAGTCGCACAAGCTTTGCTCGCCAAGACATTTCTAACATCTGACTATTGCAGCTGAATTTAATAACTCACTGGTTTCAAACTATCGTATAGGAACACATAGCTTGAAACTCGAGCAGCTAAATCTTAGGCTACTTTTACCATAACTACATAACTTCACAAGTCCAAACTTGCACAATTCCAATATGTATATGAGTAGATTTTCATGACACAGCACTATTACTGTTTTGTAGCTAACCAAGCTAATGCTAGTTTGCTAATATGCAACTTGACTTAAGTTAAAAAAAGAGGATAGCTTATTTCTCGATCGGCACACACTGTAGTGAGGGTGAATTTTTTTCTAACGCAGCAATTTAAAAGATGTTGAGATTACGAGTCTTCCAATGAGAGGCACAGCTGACTTGACTGAAAGGCGGGAACACTGTAGCTGTTGGCTAGGAGGCTCAAAGCCCGCCTCTTTACGTCACAATCGTCGAAGATTGGCCTTAAAACAGCGCTTCAGAAACAGATGGGTGACGTCACGGATCCTACTTCCATATTTTATACAGTCTATGGTACATACATAAAAAGTACATCCATAAAAAGCACAGTATATTTCAAATTATGGAATACTATGCTTGTGTTTATTTTTTTATATCCTTTGATAGGCTAGATAAAACAGGTACATTCCCGCTCTTTCTGAACTGCAAACTTTGAGAACCAAAACACAGGAGTCATATCTAAACCTACAAAGGACTGAGGGTTTAAATGTTATGTATTATTCAACACCTCAATTGTTTTTATACTGGGAATTTTTATCCAAGGCTAGTGTTGTTACAGTGACTTTCTGCCCACATGGTTTGATGCTTTTAATTGGTTAGCACGAGCAACTGATGTACGTTTTACAGAAGTCCCCTGTGTTTTTGATCTTTTAAATATCCAATGTAATACAGAAAGTCCTTGCTTTGAAAAAATCACGTAGCTACTAAGAAATTCAGAAGAACCAACAAACGTAGCTTATGTACAAATAGGTCTGGTTGACGCAGCTCAATCCTGGGCCTCTTGAGTGCTTGTTAACAGCGTACATAGCTTTATTTCAATGTAGCCTCATTAACTAACAGCCCATCGTGTTAAAATTCATAATGATATGATGTGAGGTGATGTCTCTAAGACATGGAAGACAGAAATAGGAGAAGGCTTATCAAAGTGAAAGCACTGAGAGGCTCTGACAGCGATATGAGAATGTGTGAATCAATATTTTCCCATAAGGACAGCTGGGATTTCAGTGTCTCCAACAACAACTTGTATTTGCGTGTGTTTTGTGTGTCTGTGTGTGTTTGTGTATAAGAGAGGAAAGGGTTTGTGTGTGTGTGTGTGTGTGTGTGTGTGTGTGTGTGTGTGTGTGTGTGTGTGTGTGTGTGTGTGTGTGTTGTGTGCAGAGAACCATGCTGTTGTGTCCATGTTGTGCTGATGGCTTTGGGGCAGACACCATCACACTGTTACAGATGCATCATAAACAGACAGGCTGTTACGTAACTCATCGTCTTTCCATCCGTCTGTCTTGCTTTCTGTCTGTCTATCTGACTGTCTATCTGCCTACCTGTCTGTCTGAATGTCTGTTTGTCTAAAAATGTCTAAAAATACAGTGTAGCTCATGCATTCAAAAACAAACTGAGCGTCAGCTATGAGTCTTGAGACCAGTGACTCATATAAATCTGATCTATTTCAATGTCTCAACAGCAACTTCATGTGCACGCTAGGGTTATGTTCAGGTATTAGAACTAGATCAAATTATGTATTAAAGCTGATGTTATCTGCCTGTTTCCAACTGTAGGTAGAGTAAAAAACATATTATAAGTCAGAGGAAATTAACGTCTAAACAATTCATAAACCTTTCTTCCACAGTTTTATTCCTGTCTCTCATGTCAACTCTTAACTTTATAGTATCTGTTCAGCAGCACAGCTACAGTAGCATCCTCTCTTCTTCCTTCCACTGTTTCTGTCTTGAAACCCCCTAAGAGCAAACCCCCACTGTGTCTTGTAGAAATTAGCAACTGTATGGTTAATTACAATGTGTCTCACAGCAACAGCAGCAAACCCTGCATGCAAGCATCTTTTTATTTTAGGAGTATAATTAAAGCATGGATGGCAGAATACACTTGAGCTTGAAATTTCTAATAAGGTTTAACAGTAGTGCAAGCAGGCCATGAATTTCTCTGTCTTTGACATTCTTTGATGCTCATGATTTTAGTTGATAGACAAACATGTAGGGACCAAAACAAATTTGACGATAGGTTTGGTTAAACTGTATGTTTAACAAGAACCAGTTATTTTATGTAGAGTAGTATCTGTGGCATTATTTTACAAAAACAGAGGTTCTGGTCAGTTAGAAGTTAAGGATAGCTGAACAGATTGCTTCAAAAGGCACTATCAACTAAAGTGCATTGTTGAAGCTAGCTAAATGGACTATCTTTTCTTAGCTAACCAGCTAAAGTGTTCGAGCTGAAGCTAAAATACTCTCAAAACAGGCAGGACATATTGCAGTGTTGACGTTTTTGGAGTAAGAGTCTGAGGAGCTGGGATTGGTTGTTGGATGCATGGTGTAGATGTCCCGCCTCTTCCATTATCTTAAAGCTGGGGTCAGTGTCAGTGGGGTCTTTTTCAAAAAAGCGACTAGCGACAATTTTAGTGGCTTCTGTGAGTCCCTCCTAGCTGCATTCAGAGCAGGAGACGTTTACCCCTCCGCATTCAGACTGTAAATGTATCACGCATGTATGAAGACACCGCTGGCTGATCCTGCCTACTGTCTCTTTTTGGTCCATTTAGATAGCTAATGTTGATGTATACAATAAACATCTTTAAAATGTTATGGTTGAAACATTTCACGTTTCACTTTGATTTGTTGTAGGCTCCCAAGTGTAATTATACATATTTAGGGTGTTTTTTAACCTCGTTTTGTCTCTCCCTCAACGTAACACATCTCGCCTACAGCGTCTATTATAATTTAAATTATGCAAATTAAGTGATGACGTCATTTAGCGACTTCTAATGACTTTTAGGACAGCCAATAGCTACTTTCCTCACTGAGGAGTTGGCAACACTGGCTGGGGTTGGTAGTCAGATTTTAGTCGGAGTCCTGAGGAAATGCTACTTTCAAATTCATTCTAGTTTTACGTGGCTACCAACCCTAGCTTTAAATATATATTTAACTCATAGATAAGTCAGGGAAGATACCTGAGAACAGCTTTTTTAGCCAGGTAGAAGAAGATACAATTATGGAAAGATCATCAATTAGTGTGTTAGTGTTTGTGTTATTTCCTCACCAATCTTATTGTACTCTGCTGCTCTGGTGTAGAAGAGGAACTCAGGAGCTGCATTTGTGAAAAGAGCTTTAAATCATGGCTTTATACCCCATTTAAATATATTGTATCTAGGATCAAATAATGAAAGAGAAAATGTTTGAAAAAAAAAAATAGTTGGATGTGTATATTGATGTTAAAGTCCAACCCATGTACCATGTTAGCATGGAGGAGGCCAGCTTTATGACCTATTCTGCAGTATGTCAGTCAGGGGGGCTCTAACTGTTTTGGCTATTCTTTTTAGGAAGCTGTCATTTCATCCATGTTTTTGTTTTCCTTTCTTTTCTTTACAGTCTATGGCACGCAGCTAAGAGGAAGCTAATATTATCATTAAGTCAGGGAGAAGGGGCCACTTTTGAATGTTTTGTTCACAAACTGAAACCTGTTATAGTTTTATAATGAGGTAATCATGTGGTTAAATGCAAAAATAAAAGGAAAGCCTTCTTATGTTCTTTCCATTTTAAACATCCACTCAGGCTCTATAGATTTTTCGCTCAGTGATAATAGAAGTTCTGTACTTTTGACCCTCTGAGGGAATCTTGTCCGTAAATGCTGCAAACTTAAACACATTAACATGCTTTTACGGATCGATGAGTATCGGAGCTTTATGCAGTTTGGCTTTGAGATTATTTTAAGAACTTTTTCAGAGAATGAAATCGGAGATGTGAGTGAGAATTGTCTCTCTTTGTATGCATTGGCTCCACTGTGTTTCTGCTGCGCTTGTTCGTTGAGCACAAGATGGCCACGGTACAAAGACATATCAAGGATTACCACAGATCCAAACAGAGCATTTAATGTGACAGCAGCACTCTGCGTCCATCCTTTTATTTCGCCTCACAGATTTAGCTATTCTGTACATTGCGGCAGAGGAGGGAATATCCGCCAGAACATTGAACTCTGCTGTGCATTGCATGACAGCGCTGTTTCACTCACATGTAAAGGATCCCTGCGGCTGCCAACGACGGATGTGTGTGTATATGTGTGTGTGTTCAGGCCTCCTCCTGAGCTCCCTCCCACGCTCCTGTAGGGAGACCATGTAAATACACACGATTCTCCCTCTCACCGTCACCATAATCTATAATGCAGTCTAGTCTCCCTCAGAAACTACATTTACTGTATCTATTATTCAATAGATTATAAATAGTGTCTATTTTTCTTTAAAGCAACTGATATTTCTATTAATGCTTGGATGTGACTGTTGCTTCACCTCCAAAGCTTTTTCTTAAACCCCCAAAACCTCTATGTAATGTCACCATTTTGAATTATTCATATAAGCACCACTCACTCACACACACACACACACACACACACACACACACACACACACACACACACACACACACACACACAGATGGCTGAATGGAGGGTATTTTGAGATCTTTTTTTAAAAGCTTTGTTGTTGTGGGTAGTTGAGAGAAATTTTTTAAGAGGCTCCCTAAAATCCTGTAAATGGACTTTTTTTTGGTGTGGGAGTCTCACAAAAAAATGAATTGGCACTGAAAAAGCTATCAAGAAGAATATTGTCTTTTAAGTGGCTTCTCTTCTCTCTGTTTCAAATCCATCATGCCCTGCAGCCTGAGAAGAATAAATCCTGCTTTGTCCATTTCACCCCGCACTCCTACACGTTTCTTTTCTTTCCTCTAATGTGTTTGTGTGTGTGTGTGTGTGCATCTGTTTCAGGGGAGCTTTCTCAGAGGTGGTTCTAGCAGAGGAGAGGGGGACCCAGAGGCTGGTGGCCATCAAGTGTATCCCCAAGAAGGCGCTGGAAGGCAAGGAGAACAACATCGAGAATGAGATCGCCGTACTACACAGGTGAGGTCGTCTGAGATGCATCGCCACACGTCCGGCAGGAGGGATAAAACCGGTCCATGTGCAAAGAGATGAAGAATAAAACATGCAAGGGGGTCAATTGAATGTGTGACTAAATGCATGGTGTCAGTAGAAACAGTAGGATTGTGCACCGGAAATGTCAGGAGTAAAAGAAGATAGACCTATTTTTAGTGTCCCTGTTGCCAGGGTAACAGCACACAGAGGCGGAGATGGTGTTGGAGTTCCCCGCAGCAGTGTGTTGAAGAAAGAGAAAGAGACATAGAGGGTGGAGATGTGGAGGAGGAAGAGGAGGAGGAGAGGGGTATGAAAGAAGGAGAAAGATATGGAAGAATGAGAGGAGTGGAGTTGGGCCAACACTCTGAAAGTCAACATAAAATGAAAAGTAGAATCAACAATCTGATCTGAAGGGGTTCTCTATTTCTACTAAAAGTCGCAGAAGGCTCTCTCAGCTGCTGATGGTGTGTGCTCAGATGCTCTCAATTTGACTTGTGAGCCAGAAGAGTTGCTCGACAGTCTGTTGGATGATTCATAACAATAAACGATCCAGTTCCCTTTCATTGAGTGAGTCTGATGTTTGTTACATTCATTCTGTCAGGCCCTTGCGCTATAATCTCAAAAGCTGTTCTTTGTTAAAGCTTCCAGCTGTACACACTGGTCATTGTCAATCCTACCAAGAGGTATTAACTGTATCTAAATCTCCTCTGTGTTTCATCGGGGAGTTTACATTTGAGGAGATCAGAGCAAACTCATAGGTGTGATCCAAATTCACTGTAGTGGAGCTTTCTGTAGAGAAGAGAGAGAAGGGAGCACTCTAAATCTGAATTATGCAGCAAGAATGCCATCTGGTGTCCAACTGACAGTAAGCATTAGAGAAATGTGGCTCAATTAAAAATGCAACATGTCTTATCTAATGTTTTTTTCTTCTCATTTTATCTTCCTCAGAATCAAGCACCCCAATATTGTGTCACTGGAGGACATCTTTGAAAGCACATCTCATCTGTATCTTGTCATGCAGCTGTGAGTTCAATCTCTCCACTTTACAAGGCAAAATGATACATGAGAGAACACATGCATTTGAGAAGCACATTATCAGAAACAGTGATGACAGTTTTTTGTCAACCATGTCCATGATTTAAATCTAATTACTTCTCATATTTATCATATTTATGAAGCAAAATGGCCAGACAGTCTTTTGTTTTACATCTGACACATTGCTATTCACAGTTTTGACATAATTTAAAATTGAATATCTCCAATTTTTTTGGAATGTTTGTCATTGAAAAAAGACATTTGATATCTTATTTGTCATACTTGGTAAATGGTAAATAGACTTGTACTTATATAGCGCTTTTCTAGTCTGTCTGACTACTGAAAGTGCTTTTACATACTACTCATCGCATTCACCCATTCATAATCATTCATGCACTGATGGTAGAGGCTGCTAATGTAAGGAACCATCAGTATTAGCTAATCTCATTCATACACATTCACACACTGCTGAACAACAGCAGGAGCAATTTGGGGTTCAGTGTCTTGATCAAGGACACTTCAGCATGTGACTGCCGGAGCTGGGATCGAACCGCCAACCATCCAATTGATAGACTACAGCCGCCCCAGCTTAAAATGTTGTTTTTCATATTTTGGGGGCATTTTGCCTTTATTGGATAGAACAGCTCTGTATACGGGGCATGCTTAAATCGCTGGGCCAATGGCGCCCCATGTAATTAAGAAATTTGGATGGCTATTTTTTTTTTAACACGTTCAACATTCAGTTTCACTTTTCTGTTTACCCTAATACAAATTTTTATGCATAAAGGACATTATGTGGTGGTCTATTTTCATACATGCATAAGCCCATGGTTTTTGTGCTGAAATGAAAATGATTGGTGCTCGGTGAAGAAACCTACCCATGACACCTTCATCCCAATATTTATGCTCTACTAATTAGATGTGTGAGTGACCACGTGGCCCCTAATGTCCCCCAACACCCAAACATGGAGATAAATGGGCAGCGAGAGCCACTTCATCACTAGAGTTATCAGGTGGACACCTTGCTCGGCCCATAACACCTCAGGGGGACACAGCGATTAGCTCCAGCATCTGGGAACCACTCTCCTCTATGCTAGCTCTCACCTCCCATCGTACCCACACGTGAAAAGGGAAAAGACAGGAGAAAAGCATAGAGAGGAATCTGAGGAGAGGTGTTAGGAGAAGGAAAGGGAAGGCAGAGCCAGGATGAGAGGCCTCTTAAGGCTAGAGCCCCCCCTAGAGTGAGAATAAAGTGTCTGTAAAGATAGAAGAAGACAGGGAACACAGTGCCAGGGTGAGAAGCCTGTTTGGACAAAAATCTTAAAATCTCACATCTTTCTTGTTTAGTCTTTTCAAAACTCAAGACTATCTGTATTAAATCACAGAACCTTATCTTTATGTCGTGGATATGATTTTATAAACACTTCATTTGGCCTCACATATTTTCTTACTTGTGCATCATCAATTTAAAGCTAAACTCTCCAGCCTATCAGTAAAAGTTGCTAGTTTTGCAAGACTTGTTCCCTGATTTTTGCCTGGCAGGGTATCTGGAGGTGAGTTGTTCGACAGGATTGTGGAGAAAGGTTTCTACACGGAGAGAGATGCCAGCCAACTCATCCACCAGATCTTAGATGCAGTCAAATACCTCCATGACATGGGGATCGTCCACAGAGACCTAAAGGTATCACTGCACAGGGAAGACGAATATGTATCAGCATTTGACCTCTTTACTTCTAATTTAAAACCCTCTTCCTTTATTATTTATCTCCTCTCTGCAGCCGGAGAATCTGCTGTACTACAGTATGGACGAAGACTCCAAAATCATGATCAGTGACTTTGGTCTGTCAAAGATTGAGGGAGCGGGCAGTGTCATGTCCACAGCCTGTGGTACTCCAGGATACGTGGGTGAGTGAGACTCTCTTCAACCCCCCTCATCCTCTGCTCCTCTCTTTCATGTGAGCTCAGCACTTCTATTTGAGCTGATACCTCCTCTTTATTCACGGCATTGTGAGAGGCTCTTTCATCCACTACTTAGTCAATTGTGAGTGTTTCAGAAGAGCTCTTTAACTGTTTAACGTGACCCACCAGATCACATGGTATGACTGAGAGGTTAAGATTACTTGAATATACCCTCCCTGCTTGCTCTGTGTCATTATAAACTAATTTCCGGAATGTATGCCGTGTGTGTTTGTGTGCCTCACAGCTCCCGAGGTACTCGCTCAGAAGCCGTACAGCAAGGCGGTGGACTGCTGGTCCATAGGGGTGATTTCATATATTCTGTGAGTCTCAGCTCATTCACCTTAGAGTGATTGATCAAGTGGTGTTTCCTTGTTCTGAATATGCTTGTTTCCGTGTTCTGAATATGCTCTGGTATGGCTCCCTCAGATTGTGTGGATATCCTCCGTTTTATGATGAAAATGATGCCAAGCTATTCGAGCAGATTCTGAAAGCGGAGTATGAGTTTGATTCTCCGTACTGGGATGACATCTCAGATTCAGGTACCAACAATCACTAAAAATACATGACTGAAAACCGAGTCACTTTTGCAACAATAGCTTTATTTGTTTCTGCAGCCAAAGACTTCATATGCCACCTGATGGAGAAAGAGTCCATGAAGAGATACACATGCGAGCAGGCCCTTCAACATCCATGGTGAGAGAGTCAAAGTACTTTTTTTATCCTTATACCTCAAAAGTTATCTAAAGAAACACCACACACACTTATCCTTTTAACATGTTTGTCCATGCTGTATCATTTATACATGGATGGGTACATTTAAGGAATTGGAATTAGAGGAATTTCAGTTTACTTGAACCAAATGAACAAAAACGTTTTTCAAAGTATCTGGAAAAATATTTAACAGAAAATGCAAAATTCCATCCAGAACTCTGCCCTTAGAATGGGAAGCTTTTATATATTTAAAATGATTGTGAAGTTATGTTGTGTGGTAAAGTAAATCAAGCAACTACATATGAAGAGTTAATTTGCAAAAACAAATAACTCACTTTTATTTTATTTTTTTAATGTTTCAAAAAACATATTTTTTCTATTACTAGCTTTAGGTATTATCAATTAATTGAAGTTGGGTGGCTTTTACTAAGACATAATTACATTACTAATCAGCAGTATCTTAAAATGTAACTTTATTAAAAATGTATATTAAAAGGAAATGTGTTTTTTGAAAATTTATAAACAGGAAGATATCTGTTTTTTGCAAATTAACTCTTCATATGTTTCCTTGGGTTTGTGAAGTTTATAATAACAAACTATTTATGATGTTTTACACAATGAATATTTGAATATTTGTGATTTTTACAAACGTTTTCCTTTAAGAAAGGAGTTGCTGGTTATGATATGGCCTTGAATTCATGGGGATGCTTCTTACAAAATCAAACAAGACCATTATATCCAGATTAATAAAATCTATATTGTTATTCATGTCTGAAATGGCTGCTGGTGGGTACGTGTAGGAGTGCTTACCTCACAATATCAAACAGCTTTTAGAATAATTTCTGCAGCAGAGATTCTGTAGGATGTACAGAGGAGGATTGAGGCCACTGAAAAAAAATTAAGAAGGCCAGTAAAAAAAAAAAAAAAAGACATTCTTGTACAAAAAAACCAAAAACTTTAAAGTCTAAATTCTGAGATTAAATTTAGAACTTAAAAAAGGTCTGGGTTTTTTTATATATATAACTTTTCCTTACTTCAAATTTCTGTAGCCCCGATCCTCTTCCGTAAAGGATGAGACTTACTCAATTAAAAAATAAATTTGGTACACATGTAGAAGACAAATCAGCTAAGTAAGTTCTCTGCATATAATTCAAGAGATTGAATGCTAAATATCCCCTTTAATTAATGAGTAAGTATCAAACACTGCACATATTAATTTTCCAGTCAGTGTTTACAGGTGTGTTATTTTAATCAACCAACAGTGCAAAGCTCCAGGACATTTAGTTTACCATCATTTATGTATGACAAAGAAAAGCATCAGATCTTCACATTATAAACAACATAACATAAAGTTAGAGCAAGCAAATGTTTAGTATTTTCATGATAAGCCCTCTTCAAGTGCTTCAGCTGTGTGCACATTCTCACCATTCTTGTTGACTTTGCAGGATCTGTGGAGACACGGCTCTGGACAAGAATATCCATGAATCTGTCAGTGCTCAAATCAAGAAGAACTTCGCCAAAAGTAAATGGAAGGTCAGTGCAAAGAGCAACCTGCTGATAGAGCAGTATGAAGATTGGCAGGGGTTACTGCACATTCTGTATGCTGGTGCTGTTTTTCTCCCTTAGTAGCTGTCAGACATGAAAGGTCTCTCTCCCTCCCCTTCTCCCTCTCTCCGTCTCTCTTTTTCTCTCTCCATCTCTCCATGCAGCAAGCATTTAATGCCACAGCGGTGGTGCGCCACATGCGGAGGCTGCAGCTGGGCACGAGTCTCGAGGGACCCAGCCAGATTACTCCCACCAGTCCCTGCCATGGACTTCTGCTCCCAGAGGAGGAGGAGGAGGAGGAAGATGAGCTCGGAAATGGGGAAGAGGAGAGCTGTAAGTCTAAAGTTCACCTACAGGAATAATGCCACACAGTTTGTGGTTAAATGTTTGGGGATGTGAGGTACGAATACAGACCAAGGTTATAGGGTTTTGTGAAATAGAACTAACATATAGTTTGTGCTTATGTAATATCAAAGATACTGCTCTCATCATTTTCAATATATACTGTTGTTGTCAAGAGTAAAGTTAATTTTGACAAGGAACCTTGGATTCTATTGACAGCTTTAATATATTCCTCTTGGCGCCTTGCTGTGCCTGAAAACCAAACAAACCAGGAAGCTTTAGTCTGCCAAAGTCAGCAGTTCAATGAAATTCAACCCACTTTAATTAATACATACTGTAAGTTATTCATATTTTTGTTCTTAAACTTAAAACTCTGATAAACAAACTTATTCCTGTGCACAATCTATTAGTCTTACCTAAACTGAACACAGAAATGAAGACCTAAGATCAGCTATTTTTAAGATACTCAGGCTTGCTTTGTGAGATCATTTTATTCTAATTGCAGAATTTCAATAGTTGATTGCGATCAATTGCATTTTTTATTACTTTATTCCATTATTTTGCATTTTAAAAACAAACCAAGCAAACCAACAAACATACCAAAACATATTTGTTGGAGCTCTGTTTTTGGAGTTTCCCATATGTGGCGGAGCCAGGGCGCGGCCAGGGGTGGCCAGGCGTGGCCGTGGCCACCTCTGAAAAATGATTGGCCACCCCTGTGGCACCCTGAAATTCTTAAAAATGATTGGCCTTTTGCCATGTCAGAGGCATTTCTTATATTCAAATCAGCTATTGTGTTTCAGCAAGCTGCAGAGACAGTAGTTTCTGTGGATTTGAATATTATTTCTATTGATGCTTAGACTTTGGACAATCATCTTCATTTTGAGTCCTTAAAGAGTTCAGTTCAGTTCATCAAATTTAAATGTTGACACTCTGTTGAGTTACATTTTTAATGTTAACATTAGAAATCTACAAAAATGTAACATTTGTTAAATTATTTTATAAAAAGAAGTTAAAGTAGATGTGATTATTGGAAGTAACCCTCCTAGGTTTGGGGTAAGCCCCTAACATTTTCCACACCTGGCCACCCCTTAACAGTCAGTGCCCCAGTTTGGCCACCTAAGTCAAAACTATGTGGCTCTGCCACTGATCTCAACAGGTTATTGTGATTTTAATGGTACTTGACCCCACTGAATAGCTACAAAGAAGAGAAGAAGACCAGTTTGTTAAGTTCCAAAATTTCCCATCATCCCCACTCTGATTTCCAGTGTCCCACTATGAAGACGGTCGTCGTGGGAGCACTGAGGGCAGCGCGGATCGTGACAGCCTGAGAAGCTGCACCTACTGCTGCAGGCCGGCCAGTCGCGTCTGAGCACAACCTCCTGTCGTCATGGTGACTTTGTATCCCTGGAGCGCCCAGAGCCTGCCCCGCCCAGTCTGGCCAGGAATGCAGAGTAGTTATCAGGCAGGGTCCACAGCAAGCAGGTCACTGTCACAGTGTGGGGAAACATGCCACAAGTTTTGTCCCCAAACGCAAGACTCACACGTTAAGTTCAACCTTTGCTGCAGAACAGAATGCACGGCTGATTTACAAAAAAAAAAAAAGAGGCCTTCCTGCATGATTATTCTGAAATAAACCCCTTAGCAACTGAACATGAAGTTGTGCATTGTGCACATAGACTGCACAAAAAGATGGACGGTGTGAAAGTTCCTAAAGGTAAAGCTAAACATTTAGAGCCCCCCCTGGTCACTGGCTGCAGATTAGGTCATAAAGCCTGCCTTCTCCATGTTAACAATTTGGACATGGATTCGATTTTAAATTCAAAATAGACATTTCAGTCATGGTTTCTGTCTATATAGATCATTATTTTTTTCTGGTTGATGTGCAAGTGTTAATTTTCAGAGAAGCTAAGTTAAATTAATTTTTTGATGGTAAAAAATAGGGGGTGTGACGCTATAATTGACAACCCTGTTGTCCTGCAGTGTTCTGTAGCAGAGTAGGGGAGGATTGTAAAGGAAAACATGACAAATGTTTACACAAGGGTCATTGACATTTCTGTAACTGAGTTTGTATCACTAAGAACCAACACAAGGATCTGTTAAGTTGTAGACTGTGCCGACTTGAAGGCTCTTTGCCATCATACTGATAAGTCAAGGAAAGTTTTGGTTATCAGAGGGGGTTTACCAAGTTTCCACCAGTCAGATCATCTTTGAGCATACCCTGGCTTCAATATACTACATCACCAGCTCGAGATTTCAGCGCCCATCCCAGGGGGTATTTTGGCTTCAATTTTTAAATTATAAAGATACAGAGGCACATTGTCCATTTACAGCCAATGATTGTGCAGCTGTAGCAGACATCACTAGGGGTGGATCCAGACCTGTTTAACCGGGGGGACCAAGTGGGGCAGAGGCGTAAAGTATGTTTGAACACATACACAGATGAATAACGTTTATTTACCATTTCCATCTCTTGGAATTATATCTAATTTTACAGTTAACATGTACGTATTAAACATGCCATATTTCTTTATATATATATATATATATATATATATATATATTTAACTTTAAAAAGAAGCACTAGAGTGGCAACATATAAATCTACAAGGACTCAAAGAGAAGATGTTTATTCAAAGTCACTATTTGAAGTACTTTATAAAGGTACAACACTAAAGGCGTTTTTGGACCGCAGGAACTCTACCCCGGAACTACGTGTGATTCGACCGGAGGAACCAGGGTCTAAATTTAGTTCAGGGGTTGAGTGTTAGTACTTTTCAAAGGTCCTGGGACTTTCAGTTGAACGTAACGGTTATTGTGAAGTTTACACAGTTGTTGAAACACAGAGGGAGTTCCTGGGAATGCATACTAGTTTCATTTTTTATTAAGATTTCAAAATATTATTTAATATAAATTTTTTTCTCCATACTTTACTGGCCTGATTTGCACAATCTACCTGGGACATCAGTCCCCGGTTTAGACGCAGACAACAATGGGGGCACAGGAACCTTTGAGTTCTGGGGAAAGCAGTTCTGGGGGCTAGAAGACCCCAGAACTTTTGGTCGAAATGCACCTTGAAGCTACAAGCATTTTTCTGCAAAGTAGTCTAAATGTTTTAGATTTTAACATCAGGTCCCATGACAAAAAGCCAATCATAGTTTAGGATGTTGAGCTGGCACATGAGGTGGCCAATCCGATCCGAAAGGAAGCCCATGCCACCCCTGGCTACCCCTCTGGATCTGCCCCTGTACATTACAATAAGTGGTTCTGGATGTAAGCATTGAAGCCTGTAGAGTCTCATCTCCAGACAAGGCAGTGGCCTAAAGAAAGCCTTCTCCTTTATATTGGTTCTCACATTTCCAGTCACATCTACCTCTAACTGCAACTTTTGTCTGTCCACACCCTCTACAGTAATGGCAGCTTCTTGCCAGACAGGGCACAAAGAGGGAAACAGTGCTGAAAGCTACTCCTGCATGTCTTATTATCCATCAGTGTGGCTCAGTCCAGTCACTGATAAAGTAGCTGTTAAGTTGAGTTCACCTTAAGGCATGTGTTCACAACCCATGCCACCTGCACACTTATATTTAGGGGGATTCTGGTGTTTTTCAACCTGGGCTTTTTTAATTTGTTTACATGTTAAGTTTGAGACTGTAAGTGACAAAAGCAAGTGCTTTCAGTGGTTCTAACTTGCTCGCCTGTAATTGCCCCAAAGGAATACATTTGTAAGCCTTGTTGCAGCTGATTGCTGAAGCTTTCAAATTGAGTAATTTCAATCAATTTGAATATACAAGACATTTCCTCACACAAACTTAAGAATTAAAGGCCCATGATGAAAGATAAAGGAATCCCTTTTCTGTTGTTAAATGTAAGTATTTACAGTTTTCTTTGAAAGCCTATTTTGTAAAGAGGAGGGTGATTTTTGAGGGGTTTGGACTCTATATTCTGGCTCAGACTGGGTTTGTGAAGGGTGGTTCTGACCTAGAGTGTCTGCATGCTTTTTTTCTGGGGGTGGGGGGGTGGGGGCATCAAATTGTGTGAATATCAAGAGGAGACTTTAATTTTTCAAGTTTTTTGGCTGTTCCGTTATCAGAGGCTCAAACTGAGATCCAATATTGGCTTGTGAAATCACAGGAACATGACCACAAAGAAGGAGCAATTGCAATGAAGCAGTTATGAAGAAGTGAAAAAAAAAAGCCATCATATTCATATCATGGTCATCCTTGCTGTTCCGTTTCTGAAGAGCGTCTGATTCCTGCATGCTGTCAGTCTCTGGGTCGTATGCCGTGTGTCAGGATCTCAGTCTGGGTGCTCCGCCTGCTCTGTGCTGTGCACCTCTAGTGGAAGAAGTTTCGGTCTACTGTTTGCATGACCTGGTTAAATATGTTTACATGAATGATGATCAATAAGTATAAACACACATGATTATTATTACTCTGTTGTATTGAAAAAAAAATGTAATACTGTAATTTTGAGCTATATAATGTGAAGTGAGTAACACCAGAAGTAATGTTGTTGACAAAGTACAACACAGCACAGTGGACTTATCATTTGCATTGACTCAGATGGTCAAGACTATCTCTGAGTGACTTTTCTCCCCTCATTTAAAACTCAGATACTTTTTTCACTCAGTTTTCTCGCTGTTGCGTATATAGGTTGTCTTAAACATTTTCTTTTCACCGTCTGATACCCAGGCACAAGCAGAAAAAAAATACACATATCCTAAAGTGCCAGCCACAGTGTGAAACATAAATGGTGCTGGTAACATCAACTGTCAGCCGTGGGTGTAGCCTTCATCGTAGATTTGTCCTCTTCCTGAGTAAAAAAACTTAAGCCATAAAGAGAGTTGGGGATGTTAAACTCTACATTCAGATATGTTGTCATCTTGTGAATTTATGACTCAGATGAAGGATGGCGATGTTTCAGCAAAATGTTTATTGTAGACAAGAAAAGAGGCACAATTCTCCCCTCAACAACTAGCTGAAAACATCAATCTTACCATAATTAATTTCAGGTATGTCATGACATTATACCATATTATCTGTAGGGATAGCCAATCAGCTCATAGAAACTGTGTTGCCCATTTAAAAACACTTCCCCTGATCTGTTACTGATACATACAGGTCCATAGTGCAGTGAAATGAAGGCATCACTCTGGATTTACATGACTGTAATTGTGGAAAATATGCAAACTGTGTGCGAAGGGCTTCATGTCAACTGTATGATAGCCAATGATGATGACTTTGTTATGAAAATGGCTATTATTTGTTTGGTACCAACCTTCTGTTGAACTGGGATTTGTTTTCACTTGGCTGTGTTTGTTTTATTCTTATTTCTTTTAAAAGCTTGTTTTACCCATGACCAACACATCAAAATGCATAAAAGAAACACGTGTATATTATATATATAAATATAAGTATATATTGTATATCCTTTTTTGTAAAAGCTGTTTTGAGCTACAAATGTATGGATGCAATGCATCATGGGTTATTGAAGAAGATGTAAGAAAATACAGTGATTTGTACCCACAGAGATATGACTGCAGGAAATGAAATAAAACTTCCTTGTCTATGCATTGTGTGTTCTGTCCTCATGTAACAGCGGTAGAAGCAGTGCAGGTGAAAACAAAATTATTCATACTTACATTTACAAGTTTCATACACAGAGCAATGCATGTGTTTTTAATTGGACTATTATATTTTTATTTTTAGCTTATTAGTCTACCTTTTCTGTCTTTCATCATACTGAATGAACAATATGCCAAATCCCAACATATCAAAATACGACGGACACAATAAAAAAATTTGCTATGTAACACAAACCAAATATTACCATCAAGAATGACAAAATTACAGCTGTGGCTTGTAGGCTAACAATTATACAGAGGTGTGGTCTATATAATATAATAGATATTATGATATTGATTTTTCTGTTGAGTGTATGCTGCTTATTATTTAAATAAAGATGCATTTTCTCAAAATTCTACTTATTTATATTATATTATATATATATATATATATATATATATATATATATATATACATATATATATATATATTAGGGCTGTCAATCAATTAAAATATTTAACCGCAGTTAATTGTATGATGTCCATAGTTGACTGGTGATAAATCTCAAATTGATCGCACATTTTTTAATCTGTTCTAAATGTACCTTAAAGGGATAACTGACGGGATAATAACGAGTTAACTCAAATTCTCCTTAACGCCACTAATTTATTTGACGCGCGATTAATGCGCGCACGTTCTGTGTATGACCCTCGTCCCGCCCCGTAGTTTGGGAAATCAGGAATCGATACAGCAGTAATATGACGTTGTGGATGACAAGAAGAAATAAATAAAGAGGGTGTTTTGAATGGCAAGTTCAGCTTTAAAGCACTGTCTGATGGTTCTCTGGACGAGACCAAAGTTATCTGCATTTACTGTCGATGTGACGGAGACGTATGGATGGACAATGCGTCTGCTGTTGTGATGCATGAGCTCAATCACTTTGTGTTGAGCTGCTTAAAAATACAGGATGTTTAGTTAATTGGATATTACATGGTGGTAGTGTAACGCCGTAACTTGTTAAATATTTCCAGAACTGTTAAACTTCAACAGCGTTAACTAGAAGCTGAATTAATTATACTTCAGGGCTGTGAGGAAGAAAGAGCACGGGACAACTTCTGCTGTGCGTCGTGATGCCTTTAATGACTTCCTCAACAACATAGGACAACAGCACATCGAACTCATGTGACACCTTCACTTCAACTCAAAACCATATCACCAAGAGTAACCTTAAAGATGCAGTGCAATATAGGAAATAGAAGTATTTCGAACTTCATTAAAGAACTCATTGATACAAATACTTAGACCAAAATAAATCTCATCTTACAGTAGTATTACTAAGTAATGCTACATTCAGGTCAAAATGCCCTTTCAGCGTATTTTTTGAGAAATCAATTCGAGATTAATCGGCAGTTAACTATGGACATCATACGATTAATTGCGATTAAATATTTTAATCGATTGACAGCCCTAAATAAATATATATATATATATATATATATATATATATATATATATATATATATATATATGTATATATATATATATGGCAAGCCGTTCAGGAAATAATATATTGAATGAAAGTCTGAATATATTGAATGAAACTCGATATATATGGAATGAAGTCTGAATATATTGAATGAAACTCGATATATATGGAATGAAACTCGATATATATGGAATGAAAGTCTGAATATATTGAATGAAACTCGATATATATGGAATGAAACTCGATATATATGGAATGAAAGTCTGAATATATGGAATGAAACTCGATATATATGGAATGAAAGTCTGAATATATGGAATGAAACTCGATATATATGGAATGAAAGTCTGAATATATGGAATGAAAGTCTGAATATATGGAATGAAACTTGATATATATGGAATGAAAGTCTGAATATATGGAATGAAACTTGATATATATGGAATGAAAGTCTGAATATATGGAATGAAACTTGATATATATGGAATGAAAGTCTGAATATATGGAATGAAACTTGATATATATGGAATGAAAGTCTGAATATATGGAATGAAACTCGATATATATGGAATGAAGTCTGAATATATGGAATGAAACTTGATATATATGGAATGAAAGTCTGAATATATTGAATGAAACTTGATATATATGGAATGAAGTCTGAATATATGGAATGAAACTTGATATATATGGAATGAAGTCTGAATATATTGAATGAAAGCTTAAATAAGTACTCTGAACACCACTTCTAATCGTATTGTTTTATTGTCATCAAAGAGACTCATCTTTTATTAATGTCTCTCTGAAAATAACCTTTTGCACTTCTTTTTAGTGTTTCTGAGGGGACACATTTTCCTCTACCTCTGTAACCTGTGGTAATTTGGTCGTACTTTTTCATTACACTCACTCACTGTCAGATGATGCACACAGGTATGAGCTCCACCTGTTAACATTGAACAGGATGCTACATTATCACAAGTCATAACAAAAGTTAGCTAGCGAACTAGAGGACTGAACCACCTGAATAAAGAAGGGGCAATATCTTTAGCCTTTGTAGAAGTGTGTATAACCTGTGATATTTAATATTTTCGTATTTTCACTTGTTTACTACCCTCCTAAATGCTTCTGCAGCCCACTGCTTCGTGTTCCTCTCGTCTCTCTGTGCAGACGGTCCGATCATCACTTTTGGATGAAACCAACTTAATAGAGAGGAGGGGTGGGTTCCTTTTTCCTATACGGATTGACTTAACAGCACATGCATTACCCAAGGGGTTGATAACCCCTTCATTAATTAAAATTGCAGTGAAAACATCTCGTGTCTCCCTCATGGTTGCATTACTAAAAGCTACGTCTAACCGGAAAACAAAATCACACCCCTATGATCACACCCCAGAAAGACAAGATGGCGCAGGCCATACATGACGTGATTTTTCATTCCATATATTCCGAGTTTCATTCCATATATATCGAGTTTCATTCAATATATTCAGACTTCATTCCATATATATCGAGTTTCATTCCATATATATCAAGTTTCATTCAATATATTCAGACTTCATTCCATATATATCGAGTTTCATTCAATATATTCAGACTTCATTCCATATATATCAAGTTTCATTCCATATATTCAGACTTCATTCCATATATATCAAGTTTCATTCCATATATATCAAGTTTCATTCAATATATTCAGACTTCATTCCATATATATCAAGTTTCATTCCATATATATCAAGTTTCATTCCATATATTCAGACTTCATTCCATATATATCAAGTTTCATTCCATATATATCAAGTTTCATTCCATATATTCAGACTTCATTCCATATATATCAAGTTTCATTCCATATATATCAAGTTTCATTCCATATATTCAGACTTCATTCCATATATATCAAGTTTCATTCCATATATATCAAGTTTCATTCAATATATTCAGACTTTCAATCCATATATTCAGACTTCATTCCATATATATTAATTTCCTGAACGGCTTGCCATATATATATATATATATATATATATATATATATATATGTATATATATACTCAGTTTTGAACTTTTAGAATTTTTCTCTCTAATGTTTTTATTTTTTTATTTCGCCTTCATCTCTCATCATGGTGAGAATATAAAAAGGCCGCACAGTGGCACAAAGAAACACAGTAGTACAATAGTTTTTTAATGTAACAGAACCATACAAGCTGGACGTACTAAAGACATGCGATGAGATTTAAAAAAATATTAAAACAATCATTCAGTAGCATGTGAATTCCCAGAGGACTGTTACATGTATAGCTACTGTCTTACGATATATCTTATTCTCCTCTACTACCTCTGTAAAAAACATAAACTCCCACGCCCACAGAGGTGATCAGTTTTTGTCAAACCAGTCACTTATCCAAAACAGTCCATTGAGCTGACTGTCAACAGAAAACATACAAATACAATCCAACATCATAACTGTCACACTTCTTTTTCTCCTGCATCCACCACAGCGGTTCTCCTCAGTCTCTCTTTGACTTGGAGGAACTCTGGTCCCTCTCGCAGTCGCTCTTTGTCTCTCTCCAGCTGTGGATGAAATGAAAAACAAACTCAAATTTGGAGCTTAATTCACCAAAATGAAAGGGATTA
Organism: Notolabrus celidotus; assembly: GCF_009762535.1. Lineage (NCBI taxonomy): Eukaryota > Metazoa > Chordata > Actinopteri > Labriformes > Labridae > Notolabrus > Notolabrus celidotus. The sequence continues at coordinate 8,954,296 of NC_048272.1, read as the reverse complement.
ACTTTAAAACAATTCAATTCTCTGTATGCTTGTAAATAGAACATCCAGTAGTCATTAATACTTGTTTGGTGTCTGGCTAATCCATGGTTCTTTTGTAGGAGCTGAGACAAGCCTGCACTGTCTGAAACAATGACTTCAATGCCCTCTGCTGGCTGACTGCAGGATATCTTCTTCTACTGATCAAAATATTTTGTTTCAAATAAAATGCAATAAGAAATAATTTCAGGAAAGAAAATTGGATGAAATGTCAGCCCCTAAGATGTGATGAGAAGATTGTTTTATTTAAAAAAAGTTTGTCCGATGCAAACCTTTTCTAGCCGCTGATGTCTCCTCAGCAGCTCTTGCTGAAGCGGTGATCCGCTCTTCTGTGCCTCATTCTGATCCCTGCTTGCCTTCATCCTTTGTTCCCATTTTCTCTTTTCTAAAGCCCTCTGGAGTTCACTCTTTCCTTCTTGCAGCACTCTCCTGACAGGAGCACAAAAAGACTTTATGATCTGTGTATGCACAGTGAAACTCAAGAGTAAGTGTTAATGACTTTCTGGGAGTCTCTTAAACCTGTTGTGGGTCAGACGCAGTTCTCTGTGGAGCTCCTGGTGGTTCTTGGAGGCTGTTATAGGATTGAGAGGTTTTTGAGGTTTGATGAGATCACAGCTCTCCTCCTCATTCTGTAGTGGAGGAGCTTGAAACTCTGAGTACAGATCTTGCTGTTCAGTTTTGCGTGTCTGCATTTCTGATAGTATAGAGAAAGATATACAATTTTAATTTTACAAAAAATAAGATTTTCTTTGTCTAACTTTGTCTTCATTACAGTTTTTAACATATAAAGAATTACAACGTTGGTTCTCACAGGCTGTAATAACAACAGAGATTCAATGTTTAAATATGTTTGAGTGTTGATCACAGGCAAACAGTTTAATTGCAAGCAAATAACACATGTTTATTGACTGTCTTTTGTCTCTATGACAGTAACAAGTATGTCATGTGGGATTTACTACAATTTATACACGTAAAAGTCCTTGATGACAGTGTTCAGGTCAAAGGAGGGGCAACCCTCAGAAACAACATATTGAATTTAAAGATATCTCACCAGACTTGTTCAGGTGTGTCTTGCTTCTACGTGGCAAATGTTGGAGATCTCTCTGTCAACAAAGAAGACTTGGTTAATTACATGTCAAATGGAAAATAATTGGCTGGTTATCAAAAGATAGACTGCTTTCCTTCAAGATTGATGTCTGTAATCAATGTTACAATGTTACAATGTCATTTAGCAGACGCTTTTATCCAAAGCGACATACATACGAGAACAAGAACAACACAAGCAAAGATTTAGAAAAGAGGAAACAAGATCAGTAAGAGTAACAAAGTGCTTCAAGTCAATTTGGGTGCAGGTACTGCCAAGCAGTGTAAAGGCAATGCACAAAAGTAAGAAAGGATTTTTTTTTTTTTTTTTTTTTTCAAAATAAGGAACATCTACAATGAAGCAACCAAACAATTTAAGACCTTCCATTATCATCATCAACAATTGACATCACCACAATAATGACCAATGTACCAAGTGCTGGGTCACTCAAGAGCTGAACACAGATTCCCAGAGTAGAGAAGGACAGTGCGAGTCAATTGTAGCTGGAAGACATGATCTGCCACTGGGGACAACAGTGGAGAACAGTCTAGCTAAGTGCATAGTGCTTCTTAAAGAGCTGGGTCTTTAGCTGTCTTTTGAAAGTAGAGAGGGACTCTGCAGATCGTATGGAGTTGGCCAATTCATTCCACCATTTAGGGGCAACAGAAAAGAAGAGTCGAGCTAGTGATTTCGATTTTGAGGCCTTGTGTGCTGGAAGCTTTTCAGAGGCTGAGTGTAGCGGGCGAGAAGGGCAGTAGACCTGGATGAGGGGTTCCAGGTACACTGGAGCAGTTTTGGTGACTGCTTTGTAAGTCATGATTAGAGTTTTGTATCTGATGCGAGCTGCAACTGGAAGCCAGTAATCAAATATGTTTCAAAAAAGGTAACACATAAAAGCATTAATGGACAGAAATCTCACAATCACGTCAACAGTACAATTTCACACAAATGGTGGTAACGGTAGAGGCTACACAAAGCTGCATTATGATGCTGACAGACAAATGAAGTGTCTAGTTCCACATGTCCAGTGAAGCGAGCGAGCAGCCTGATGGGTGAGGTGGAGGCCTGCCACCTCATTAATGACAGCATCAAACAAAACACAGTTTGATCCCCATTGAGCTCCTCATTTACTAGACTTTGAGCAGAATGAATGGCCAAGCAAAGGATTATTCCCCCATGGGATTTACACTGGACTTGTGAATCTAATTACTCTTGCAGAGTTTGTTGTTTAATTAAATATCTGATGGTGATTTAAATGTGGAAAACGTGCTTGGCAGTTCATTCTGCTCTGAGCGTGATCTATAGTGACTTAATCACTCTGTGTATGTTACATAATGTTTGTTGTAGCCTTGATGTTGCTTGCATTTGAGATATGAAAGCGAAGTCATGTGTTCGCAAACCAGCGAAAAAGTAAAGTTTAAACAAGACGACAGTAAGTTGTCAGAATGAGGAAAAAAGTAGAATCTAAATGAGGCATTTTAATGACAACTCTGCTGCTGGCTGCTGTTTGTCTGATGAGAGGAGAGTCATGCTGTTTGGCTAAATCTCCAACGGTGGATATGTGTGGAGAAGAATTAATAGGACGTGACGGGATAAACACTCTCTGAGGCCCACTCTCCAGGGTTGGAAAAGCTCTTATTTTGTCGGTTAAAGACGTGTTTGGTTTAAGCCCTGGCTGTCTTCGGGATATAAAAGGCAGACACAACAGCAACAGAGACTCAAAAAAGTTCTGCAAAGATGCTCATTAACAACACACAATTAGTACTAATTTATAATGACACACAGGCAAAGGGCTAAACATAGTGAAACTGATATCTTTTAGGCTTTTTCATCTTTAATCTAACAAACAAGGCATGCCAAGAAAGTTTTTGATGCCAAGAAATCAACAAACTTACCTTCTTGCCATGAGAGACTCCCATGTCCTCAGGCTGTGGTGCCCTCACAGACACTTCCTAGGCTCACAGTGGACAGAGTTTCAATAATACTTTGGGTTTACTCTCCCTCTTTCTCTCTCTCTTTTCCAGCGGCCAAGAATGCCAGAGAGGGGAAACTGTTCTGTGTATGGACCAATGATGATGCTCCGAGAGAAACAGCAATCAAGTGGAAGACAAACCCTGGGGCTGGAGAAGAGGCCAAAAGTACTGGGAGTATGTTTACCAGTCAAGTACAGAACTTTACAAGAGTAGATCCAGTTAAAGGTAATTAACACCTCTACTGCACTACATCCACGATGGAAATAATTTGCCTTCACACTACTAAATATGAGCTGTAGCTATTGATAACCATTCAAAACAAATTATGTAATACAGTAAGCTTGATTTATTATCATATTTTAGCAGTGTTGCCAAACTTTCCTGGTGTGTAAATCCAGGTTGGGCAAAATATTCCAAAAGAAGACAAACTTCCCTTTAAAATTCTCACACTTGTTGTTTTCATTTGTATATCGCTCTAGTCCCCAAGAGGTGAGAACAAAAGGAAAAGTGCTGAAAAGAAAGCACCTCCACAGGAAATAAAGACATTTTAAAAGAAAAGGGCAGATCACAAAAATGTTCTCACTCAAGGAAACAGAACAAATGTTGTTTATTTTTCTTAAAAGGACAAAACTGATGGCCTATTAGAGAATAACAACAATAGATATTTGCAAAGCACAAAGTTTCTCATTCTTTTTTAGTCCTTGATTTTCTCGTATTATTTTCAACATGAGTCAAGCCTAGTCAGTATTAGTTTTAAGGGTTAGATTCACAAATGGCAAACTTTCACAAAGTAATCTTACAATCTGCATAAAAAGAAACATGTATCCCTTGTTAAACCCCATTGGGAAAAAAATCAAATGTAACAAATTACAAAAAGAATTAACCAACAAATCAAAGTATAAACAAATAATCTTAAAAACTACCATATGAAGTAGAAAACGTTGAAAAACATTGTCAATAATTCAAAGTGAACAACATGAAGTATTCTCTTGCTAGCGTTAGTACTCCAGATGCATGAAAAAGCCTTCTGTGTATAAACCCAAACCATAGACTGTATAATAACATGGAAAGTGTGACAGCTTCCCAAAAGTGAAGCCAAAAGGTTTAAAGCTCCCCCTTCTGATTAGTTGCAGTACGGGTCATGAAGCAAGCCTTCTGGGACCTGAGTCAAACACACTTACATTTCCTTTCATTATTTCTCAAATATGGTTTCTGTAATTATTGTTAGTTTGTACTATGTTGATTTATATCCAACATTTACAGAGCTGTCAACAGTAGATTTGACAGCTCTGTTGACAAATGTGACTCCTGTGACTGCTGTGCCCTGGAATACAGTCGAAAAGGTCTAGTGAAAGAGTGAAGCTAACACAAGCACTTCCCTGAACTGTGAATGTCTGCTTTATATCAGACTATTGAAGCAGTTACGCTGTGGACTACACCAACACTTTCCCCAATGTGGATCACACAGGTTTGTTTGTTTGCTTTTCTCTCTCTCTCTCTCTCTCTCTCTCTCCATCCTCTCTCTCTCTCTCTCTCTCTCTCTCTCTCTCTCTCTCTCTCTCTCTCTCTCTCTCTCTGTGTGTGTGTGTGTGTGTGTGTGTGTGTTTGTTGTTGGACTAACACACCCTGCTCCCAGCTAACTTTAGCTACTGTCTGTATTGTTCTCTTGGTGGTGTAAGGGGAACTCAAGGTATTCAGTAAACTGAAAACCTACTGTCAATTTCCCACACAAAGGTGTCTGAGTCTTTTACATTTTCATGGGTAAGTCTTGAAGTCAAACTTTGTCTTCCTGCTGAGAAGCCTCTGATTCGTCTTCGCCAGGTATGGTCATTGGGTAACAGCCACCCATCTCCACCACATGCGGCCACTCATCATAAATGTTGGTTTTTTCGTCATTGACAGACACCTGTCACATGAGCAGAGATTGAATCATTTGTTTAAACATCAATCATCTTGCTTTTTTTGTACTTTTTGATTTATAAAATAGATGACATATTAAAGCGCAGGTAAAGACTTGCTTACTCTCTCAAAGAGGCTTTTTTCTTTCGCCCCAATCTTTCCAGCAAATATCCAGCCATCTTTTTTTTTTAAAGACTGGATGAAACGACTTCCCATTGATTCAAATACATCCCTAATTTCATCTGTCATCCTGCCACAGAGAAAAAGAAAATGTTACATTGTGTTATTTCCAATTATTTTAGATTTTGCATCATGAAGATTTACACTTACCGTGGTGTCACATTCATGTACGAGGCCACCAAAACAATACTACCAGGTTTTATTGTTTTCAGGTATTCCAGGATATTATTTTTGCCTTTGGTTAGAGTTTGCAAAGGAAAAAAAAACAGCAACATAATTAGTAATTTCTATAAATTAAAACCGAAAACAAAATTTAAAAGGTTGTGAAAACTCTTACCGCCACTGATCATATTAAAATATCCAAACTTTTCCAAGTCTCCCCTTTCACCTAAGTTTGGTAAAAGCACATTAATAACAATTGAGCTGGACAAAAGGTACTGAGCTTATTTTGTGACCCTTCTCAAGTTTACTTTGTTGTGGAACTGTTGTCTAAATGTTTTTTGGATGAGGTCATTAAGGACTTTTACTCTGTCTTGTAGACACGCTATCAAACTCCACAATTAAGTGTACGTAATGTCATTGAAAGTTCCAAAAAAGTTGATTTCATGACATGAGGAAGACCGTTTTATCAGTTACTGTTTTAAAGATCAATAATACACTTTGACCTTCATAGTTTGGTAATTTATATATTATTATACATTATAATATTGTTACATGGTTTTGTGTGGTACTTGATTATGATTGGTCATTACATAACAGTTTACAGCAGCAACCTGCTGTCTCTGGAAAGCAGACTGTTGTAAAAAATAACAAACCTTTACTGTGTGCAGTAAGAAGTCCAGAAAATGTACTTTCAGTTTTTTGTTTTTTTTTTACGTAGGAGAAATCAAGGAAAGAAACAAAAACAGTGGTGAAAAGGAAGTCAGGTTGAAAGACACAAGAACTGTAGCTATGACAAAAAAATAAATAAATAACAAAACTGATAATGGTGTAAAAAGTAAGCACTCAACAGAACACTGTATGGGAAATGGTGGTGTTTATCAAGTCCTGCTGACACTGTCAGGGTTCCAATCTTCTGTAACACCCCGCTCAATATACATTATCCCTTACATACAAATACACAATAAGAATTTGTGGTTTCTACTCACCATTTACCACCACAATGTTGATTCCTGGGCCGATATTATTCAACACATGACTCATGATGCTGTTGAAATACCAACAAGGTTAAGTTTCAATGCAGATAAACTTATTTTTTTTATCTTAAAGCCATAGCAATGTTTTTTTTTTGGATGTTTTGCAGTGGGGTTGGATGAGGTACTAACCAACACTTATTGTAATGTGTACAGTAGATTAGAGTCACCACAGATCCTGTTTGGAGAAACTGACTGTAGTTCCTACACCGAAGCTAAGCCATGTACTGCCGGAGACTGAGTCAGGGGTACCACATAGGTTAAAGGAGACAATCAAAAACCTTTCAGTTTAAATGTATGCTATATTTTTGGAATATTGTCCTGCTTCCCCTTGACATAGACCACCCTTTCCTATGGCACTACGCTGTATCAGATCAACTGTTCTTGTCCACGGTTAGTAAGAAAGGTAACAAATAATGGAGAATACAATGTCGTGGAAATGATAAAACGACATTGACAGTGGGGAAAAAAGGATGCTTATATAAACTTAAGGACTTAACTGTTACAGGAAAACCTTTGTGGTTGATCATTCATTTCTTTAACTCTTGCTTTCCTGATGGTTGGGTACAGTAGTAAAATAATCTCACTGGGTGCTTTTGTATAACACTCATAAGAAAGTTATTACTACAGATATGAAGTTGTCCCTCATGGAGCGTTGGTGTTCACATACAGTGAAGTTGTTGTCAGTCAACAGAGGTGACCAGGGCCCACTTTGTTTGGACAGTCTGGTAGAAGACAAGCAAGCACCAATTGGGATGTCTTCAGGATAGTGAGGTTTGATATCAGTCTGTGTTTGCTACAACTCTTTCTGCATACACACACATATGATGACATACGCTGCACGGCATTCGAAGGAACACAGGACTGTTGTACGATTGCAAACAAAGTCCTACAGTAAAGGGCTGGTAATGTCGAGGTGAGGCAGTTTGAAATTGAAAATAAATCATGTACTTGAACCAAAATGTATTTTTACATGTGGGGTGTTTTAAGTATGTGCTTCTTGTGACCCTCTCTGCAGGGATACATGGCTTAACCGCTGTGTTCTGCAATTTACTGTGCATAGCATAGCAACCCCACTTAAATAAAATGTTAATGCAGGTACTGTCACAATGAACACATACATTTTACCATTGAAGCAGATCTTCGGTCCAACAACGTTAGCTGCTCCACTCCAGATATGGAAATCAAAGGTATCAGGTGGGCAGGCTTTTGATAAGCTACACTTTATGACAGCTGAAAATTCAGTTGGGAAAACGCTTAAAGTTGTACTTCGCCAAAGAGTTATTGTTAAAAAGATGAGTCTCACCAATGTTTACTTACTGTCTGTAAACTTGTCTTTAGGTTGATCACCATAATTGAACCCTGAAATAAAACAATGCAGACAGTATAATTAATACAAACATGTACTGAGGTAGCTCAGGAATAAAAGATGAAGTAAGACGAAATGAGCTCACCAATCATTTGTAGTGGATCACTCTGTACATCAAATACAATGAAGATTCCCCATATTAGTAAGGAGAGGCTAGTAAGAATGGCTGTAATTTTGATATTATCTGCCAACCACAAAAAGCACAGACAAATGAGGATCTGCAAGTCACAACAAAAACTACCTTTTTTGTTTTTTTTAGGTAAAATCTCACCTCGACATCTCATATCTGCTGTGGATTAGAGGACCGTCTGTTGCTGAAGGCTTTTGAAATGCACTTCAAGTATTTTCCTGTCAACAAGAAATATTGTAGATACTGCCGAGCTTTGGTGTCATATCATCTGTGAACACTCTTCCTGATAAATCCTACAACCGCACCTTGTGGGAGCAGGTGCTGGATATGCAAAGAAAACGTGTCAGCCCTCCTCCTCCTCCTTGTGCTACTTACAAACCAGGATGTGGTATTATACACACATACACACACATCCACACGCACACAAAGACACAGTGAACTAGATGATCAAGTTTCTTTCTCCGACAGTGTCATGTATGAGATATGTCAAGCAGTAATTGATACTGTTAGTATGGGAACAATGGGATTCACCAGAGGAATACTGTGTTGAGTTGGCGAGTAAAAACACATGTGGAACTTTGAGAACCAGAAAAGCCAAAAGTTTTATATTTCAAATTGAATGAGTACATTTAAAAAGGAAAATGTTTAGAGTAACTTTGTCAATTATCAATTCTCTTTTAGTGTGTAAGTTAAAGTAGATCTGATTTGACGTGTGGAGGTATGCAGAAAAATGGTGATATAAAAAACATACTCTAAAAGGTTAGAAAACAAGGAAAAAAACGTCACTTGAAAGCTTATATCAAATACATATGGTGATTGTTTTTCATGAGTGTGTCTGGTGCTGCTCAAGGTTTATGCCTGGATGTCTGTAAATAAAACAAAAAAGTAAAGTCAAGACTTTCTCTTTTTATTAAAAAAAACTTTTATAATTTAGTGCTATACATTAACATTGGGGACTGATAATTGATCCATGGAAAAGGCACAAAGTCAATATTCAATAAGAAACTAAAACCAGCAGAATCAAATGAAAAACAATTGACAAAACAGCTTCCACATTGATAAACCTGTTATTGCACGTGAAAATCCAGCCATAGTTATAACAGTAAAGAAAACCTAGGCCAATGCAGAAGAAATAGTCATTACTGATGCTCAAATGAAAGGCATGGTAATCCCTTTTTACAGCAGAGCTAAGCTCTCATGTCAGTAAGCATCAGCCCTGCTGATCCCTGAACAGTAGCTGAGCTCCAGCTTTCACCTGCCTGTCCAAACAAAAATAGCATTTCCCTTCAGGCAGTAATGAGTTATGACTGTTATTAAAGTCACACGGCCTGGATCATAATAAGGTCGTAATCTATCCATCGAGAAAAACAGCTGAGTAGCAGAGTGAGGACTAAGTGAGAAGAAATAAACCCCACATTTACAGACAAGGGACAATTTACAGGAAAAACAAGCAAAAAACTGCCTTAAATAGCTGCCACGAAACCTCCACGACAGTTTCAGTGCTTTTTGAATTAAAAGTCCTCTGAACTCCACTCCAAGGATGAACACCATTCTTCTAAAAGATTTTCCCTCATCTGGCGTTTTGATGACAGTGCTGGAGAACGCCGCCTAACAAGTCGCTCCATTATTTCCTGGAGGTGAGGAGCTGGATTTTGATCTAGTGACTGCACAGGCCGGAGTGTAGTGAGTGTTTCATCTTGAGACCAGTCAGTGCCCTTATTTAAGCATCTGGAGTTGTTCTTTTCTTTCGGTATCTCCGCTGTTACTCTAGTTTTCCTTTTGTCAGACATATTTGTGGGGGTGAATTAATGCAGCCGAGTTAAGAAATCAGAACCATGTTGACACAGTTGATATTTAAATGTGGTCAAGATAAAACCCCCTTTATTACACACCTCTGGGTGTTTTTCTAGAAAGTGAGGGGTAGAGAAGAAGATCTCTTTGAGTCATTTTTAATTGAATTATCACAAACACATAACTGGTACTTACAAGCTGCCAAATATTTGAGCTTTAAAGGACAGCTGTCTGCTTTAGCAAGTCTTATCATCCAGTTTTGACTCTGATTATTTAGCAATAATTGAAGCACAGTGACCATGGTTAATATTTACAGAAGGTGTGTGCACTATCATTAGATGTTGCAAACATACAGTAGACATCAAAAGTCTATATACTCTTGTTAAAATGTCAGGTTTTGTGATGTAAAGAATTGAGACCAAGATAAATCATGTCAGGACTGTTTCCACCTTTAATGTGACCTATAACATGAACAATTCAATTAAAAAAAAAAAAATCTTTTAGGGAGAAGAATAAAAACTAAAATAAAGTGGTTGCATAAGTGTACACATCCTTTAACTAATAATTTTTGAAGCAACTTTTGAATTTATAACAGCACCTGTTTTTTTTGGTAGGATTCTAGCATGGCACATCTTTACTTGGCAATATTTGCCCACTCTTCTTTACAAAAGAGCTCAAAATCCATCAGATTGCGAGGGCATTTCTTGTGCACAGCCCTCTTCAGATCACCCCACAGATATTCAATTGGATGCAGCACTGGGCTCTGGCTGGGCTATTCCAAAACTTTAATCTTCTCTCGGTGAAGTCATACTTTTGTTGAGTTGGATATATGTTTTGGATCGTTGTTGTGTTGAAAGGTGAAATTCCTCTTCATCTTCATCTTTCTAACGGAGGCCTGGAGGTTTTGTGCCCAAACTGACTGTTTTTTGTAACTGTTCGTACTTCCCTCCACCTTTACTAAGGCCCTGATTCAAGCTGAAGAAAAACAGCCCCAAAGCATGATGCTATCCCCAACATGCTTCTCTGTAGGTATGGTGTTCTTTATGTTATGTGCAGTGTTGTTTTTATGCCAAACATACCTTTTGGAATTATGGCCAAAAAGTTAAACCCTGGTTTCATCAGACCATGAAACATTTGTCACGTTTTTGAGAGACTCCATGTATGTTTTTGCAAAATGTAGCCGGGCTTGGATGTTTTCATTTGTAAAAAAAAAGGCTTCCATCTTGCCACCCTACCCATAGCCGAAACATATGAAGAATATGAGAGTTTTTGTCACATGTAGTACACAGCCAGTACTAGTCAGAAATCCCTGCAGCTCCTTTAATGTTGCTGTAGGCCTCTTGGAAGCCTCCCTGACCAGTTTTCTTCTCGTCTTTTCATCAGTTTTGGAGGGATGTCCAGTTCTTGGTAATGTCACTGTTGTGCCATATTTTTTCCATTTGATGAGGACTGTCTTCGCTGTGGTCCATGGTATATCTAATGGCTTGGAACATGTTTGTACCCTTCTCCTGACTGATAACAAGAATGAGATCCCTCTGATGCTTTGGAAGCTCTCTGTGGACCATGGCTTTTGCTGTAAGATACAATTGAGGAAATGTCAGGAAAATCCTCCTAGAACAGCTGATCTTTATTGGGATTAATCAAAGTCACTTTAAGCTATGACAGTTGTATACTGACTACTATTTGTCATGAGTTTGAATGTGATTGGTTAATTCTGAACACAGGCACATCCCCAGTTATAAGAGGGTGTGTATACTTATGCAACCACATTATTTAATTTTAATTTTAATTTTTTATTCTTCCCCCGAAAAGATTACATTCTTTTCAATTGAATTGTTCATGTTATAGGTCACATTAAAGGTGGAAAAAGTTCTGACATGATTTCTCTTGGTCTCATTTTTTCACATCACAAAACCTGGCATTTTAACAAGGGTGTGTTGACTTTTGATATCCACTGCAGCCCTAAAAACTATCTTATTTGCTTAAGTGCTATTTTCTTTAGTTTGTTTTAATTAAAAAAAGAAGTAGGAGGCTGACATTGTGCCATATAAGGCGCCTACAGAATGAAATGGTATAGCGTAATACCAAAGAGGGCCAGCAGAGGGTCTTTGTGTTCCACTTTTGACACATCAGACAACACATTGTGTGTTTCCAGCAACAAAGAACTGGATGTAGCAGGAATAAAATCTACGACTTTTTTTTTCTTTTTTGAGCTTTACTGCCTGTTGCTTCTACAGAAATAATGAAATACTTATTTTTAGACAAGCAAAATAACATTTATTCAAATCAAGTAAAGATGCTCTTTTGATAAGAGTCAGGCAGAGTGAATTATGCAGGGCACGACTTAAACAGAACGAGGTCAATCTGAACCAGTCCACGTAGAGGATTAACATATTTTATAACCATAATACATGCATACTTGTTAATATTGCACCAGGATGTACTGTAATAACAGAATTCAACATTAAGAACATCCATAACATCGTCAGTAATTATAGAGCCAACACTATCATTGGATGCATGCAAAACCTGTGATAATACTTCAATTTGAAACCCATAAAAACAAATTGAATGATTTCTTCATTTGTTAACTGTAGAAACACAAACCATAAAGTGAAACCAGCTATAGATCAGCTGATGTTTCCAGCACCCTATGACGGTGGTGTTTACTTAACAATGTTCACATGCAGGTTGAGTTGCTGTTCTGCTTTTTCTTTGAGCAACCAGATTTGAAAAGGTCTCACTCCCGCCTTGAAGTCCATTAAAGAGTGAGTGGACTCGACAGCAAATGTACTTTAAGTGGGTTAATGTTAGCATGAAAAGGGGAAATATATTTCAAAGGGAGCTGGCTGGGAACTGGTAGATAGCTGCAGTCTTAGTGGGACTATTTTTAGCTGCATGTCGGATTTTTTTTTATTACAGTGTTGAAAACATCTGAGATGACAAATCTTCATGTGATGCTTTGTAGCAAACTGCTTATTTGAGGATAATGATAGTGAGCTCTGACATATACAGGCTGAAGCGGAATAAACTTTAATGTGTATGTGTGTGTGTGTGTGTGTGTGTGTGTGTGTGTGTGTCATGCAACAACTGCATTTCATGTTATACATAAATATTTTACTATACTTCCCCCCCACCCATTTATTGCACAGTTTGACATGTATTAAAAAGTCCATTGTTTAAATGTTAATGGATTTCTTTAAAGCTCCTGTGAGGAATTTTAAGCTTGTTACGAAAACACACTGAAATATAACTGATGTATCTTTTTAACCTAAAAAATCAAGCAAAAGCAAACCAAACTGTCAGCAACAAGATCAACAACATCGGCACGATCATTTTTAGTTCTTGTGACCGCCGCGAGGGGCTAGGTATCAGACCAGAGGATTGACACTATGCTAAATAAACAGCCTTTTTTTTTTTTTTTTTTTTTAAACATTTTCCACTGTGGAGACTCACAGCGACTGATACATTTCAAAAAGCAGGATGAGCTGTTTTGACAGAAAACACTACCTGTACAGGACAAGAGCAGTCAAGAGGTATCACTTTGTCCACATGGGGGCGCCAAGATTGACAATAACAGAAAGTTCCTCACAGGAGCTTTAACTAGACTATATTAAGATTTGATCATGGCATATTTCAACATTTTTCCCCTTTCAAAAGAATTTTCAAAGCACTTTCTGAGAACAACTAAAAAGAAAAAATATGATGAATGATGGGATCGGCAGCACTGTAACTTGACCAGAAGTAAAGAATAAAAATATGTGTATCATCATATCATACTGTTGAGCTAACAACGTGGACTAATAAGCAGTAATTTTGTTTAATTTCCTATTAAAAAACATTTAGTTTTGTTACTTCAGGATACAAATATAATGTTTTTGACTCTTTAAATATATACTGACCTTTCTGCACTAAATATATGTGTAATGTTGAGTTGCAGCATCGTTTAGAAAGTTTACTGACTGAAAAGATCTGATTTTTTTTTTTCTGCAAAGGGGGTTAACACTAATCCTTAGCCCTGAGTAGCGCCTGCAGGCACAGCCTCCACATATCAAAGTGTTCAGGGAGAGACATGTATGAAGTGAAACCCAGCGTGAAGATTTCTGTGAGAGCAACATTTCAACATCTTAATCAATTCCACCTTTCTCACATCTATAAATTTGGTCGGCTCCACAGTAAGTAGGGTCTTTTTAGAGAGATGTTTGTGAGGAACTTCATAGAAAAGGTCTAATTCAGGGCTACATCAGGATTACAGTGTAACACATGAGAAGCTCCTCTGTTGCCACATAAGAAAGAAAAACAGTTGTGGCAGGCTGTGTGAGGCCTAGATGTGTGAAAATGTTGCTTTTAAGGGGTTAGTGGTTGCTTGTCATGAGACAAATAAGGCTCAATATTTCACATAGAACATTAAGAAAAAACAATTAGATACAATTTAACATTGCTTTAAAAACACTACATTTGCAACTCAATGGTTATTTGATTAATCATTTTGATAGATGACTAATCATTGAGCTGTTTGAGAACTTCTTAGCTCTTCTTATCTAAAATGAATAAGAATATTTTTTGTTATTTTGAGCTGATAGAGGTATCATGTAAGAAACTGCAAAAGGTATTTATGTATTTTTTTTCTCATATTTTAGATCAAATGATTATTCACTTCTTCAAATCAATATTCAGAAGATTAATCAAATTATCTGACTGACGATTTTTTTTTGCCTGTCGCTCCAGCAGCATCCTGGCCTGAGATCTATTCCAGCAGATCCTGTCACAAAAAGAAAACAGGAAGTTACAAATGGCATGTGATGTGACAAGGAAGGTTACAGCTGTGTCAACTTGTTCTGTAGGATGGATGACAGTGAAAAGCTACAATCAGGGGAGCCCTGATGCGCTGACCTCATCTGACTCCTCTCCCACTGTGTCGGGCCCCCTGTCGCCTTCTGTCACCACTGAACCCTGATCCTCCAGACGCCTCAGCTCCGAGTATCTGTACGTTGCCTCGCTGAAATAAAGAGAAGTGACAGCCAGGGTGGTGGACAGCATTTTACAGCACTGTGAATTTTAAATCAACTCATTAATAATGTTTGCTTACTTGACTGGGAAGCAGTATTTTCGGATGATCAATAGAGCAGCAACGATTGCTGCCACAGAGACGAAGACCACAGATGCAATAATACCTGGGTGAAGCCTTAACCCGGCCTAAAAAGACAAATGAATCCAATAAGATCTAACAGTGGGGTAGTTAAAGAGCCCATAAAGCTAACAGCTCAGTTCATGATGTGTGGCTCAGATAAAAAGGAAATACGGGCAGCAGATATGACAGCTGACCAGCGGTGTGTTATGGATCACGTTGGTATACGACCCAAAAAGCTGAACAGCAGGGGTGTGAATCAGCAGCCAAAGCAGGGAAACTGACGCATTTCTGACAATGACTGACCACTAGACCATATCTTTAAAGTCAGAGCTGTGCATAAGATCACAGGTAATGTTAGGAGGGGAGTGTTTGAAGTGATAATAAGGATGCACATGGAGGGAGGCCAGAAAGTAAAACATTCAACAGGGACAACTCATCACACAGATGTGGAGGTGTCAGATATGAAAACAGCGAAGAGATGTCACTGAAGTGACACAGGTGTTATCACCACTCTAAGAGCAATTGGTGTTGTTTTGTCTTTGATGAGCAAGTCACAAGTTATTGTCCAATTTAAAAAATTGGGCAGTCAAATCTGTCCTAAAAAATCAGAGAAAATTATTCAAATTGTAAAGTTTAGCAGTCAGAAACTCCACTTGTTATTTTCTTGTAATTCCTCACCTCTCTGATAGCTACAGCATATCATTACTGCCGTTATAGTCCACTTAGTTTTCATCCAAAAAAATCCTTAGAAGTGAAAGTGAATTTGGGAACCTGTTTGATTCCAGTTTGATCAGTGGTATGTTATTATCGGGCAATAAGAAACATAAGAGCGTCCTAACATCAAGTGTATTTTATGTGAAAATGTTTGAACATTTCTTCCCTCTGAAGTAGATGTGATGCTTTGAAGGCAAAGTGATAGTAGTCAATCTCAACAATCCCACAGTATGATGTAACCATGTGTTCATCCGAGAAGCTCATAACGAAAACATCTCGGTCCGTTTACTTCCACCTGTTGTGTCAACAAGTTTTCACAGCTTAACGAGCTTCAAACGAGACGGTTTCTTACAATGTAGGAGGATTTCACAAGAAAGTATACACATAAAAAGAAGGTGTTTGTACTTCTATATGTTCAAAGAGACAACAATAACAGCAGGGATTTCATGGATCTTCTTTCCATATGTCTTTACATTACCTGTTGTGCTGCTGACATTCTTGTATCCCTCCGAGCCTCGTTAGCGTACTTTCATTATGAGACAATTAAGGTAAAGTGCATCGTTCCTCATTAATTTTCAGTAAAACCCAGAATTAATGGGCATATATTTAATTATTTACAGCTATTCTCCGTCTGTAACCCTGCTGGGTGAAACGCCATGGTTCATTTCCTGGATGCTCTTACCTGTTGCACTTGCAAACAGGAAAACCACGCCCCCCTGTCACGAAACGTCATATGACGTTAAATTTGGGTCACGTGGCCTCACAGCAGACTTCAGAGTTGAAGTTTTGCAGAACAAAGTATTTCAAATATAGGAAGATGGTTTCAGAGGGAAGTAATGTGGTTTTCTCTATAAATACTCTTTGTTGGATTTTTTTTCTCAAAGCAGGAGCCTTTGTACGTCAAGAGATTATTTTGGTGGCTTCTTTCCAAATTTTTGGCAAAAAGTTTGCATTTTTTAAAATTTACACATATTCTTTATTCTTTATTCGGATCCCCATTAGCTTCCACAATGTGGTCTCTAGTCTTTCTGGGGTCCGCATATAGCAATAAAAAACAGTAATTTACAATCACAATTCAAAACATTTTAAAAGATAAATAAAATATTGCTGAACATGAAATAAGACATAGCAACCCTGTCCAAGTCAAAGGTTTCTTTATTAACCCCGGGGGGCAATTTGTCTTTCAGTCAGCGGTGACACAAACAAACAGTACAGTAAGTCACATCAACATCAAAAGAATTCAAAACGGTAACAACAGTAACAACATGGAAACAACAGTTATGCGGCATCGTTAAGCAGACTAGCTGCTATCGGTACAAAAGAGTTTCTCTTCCTATTTGTCCTGCTTTTCGGCATCGCGAATCTTCGGCCTGAGTGAAGCCGCGAAATTCAAGAAAAAGAGGAGGGTACGTGTCAGCCACGTGAACCAGGCCTTGCTGAGGTTCCTCAGAAAAATAATCTAAAAGAGAAATAGAAAATAATACAAAAAATACAGAAACAGTCAGAAGATAACAACAGATAATAATTGAGTCTATCTCAAGCTTAAAACAAATCTTGATGTCTTTTTTAAAACAGATTTTGTTCTTGAGTTTTCTATTACCCATGGGAAGTATTCCCCAGGCAGTAAATCCTCCATATAAAACAGTTTGCATCAAGGAATTTTTCCTTGGGCTTGGTAAGGCCAGGAGCTCTGAACTCACTTGACACATGATGTGCTTGTGGCACGAACCTACAGTATGTACACCAACTTTTCTTTAAAGAAGATTGGGGTGTTTTTCCAGACTGCGTTATGCATGGAGTTCAACATATTTGTTTTTATTTTTATAAACATTTTTACACATCACAAGATAAGGCAACCTTGCTGATTTTAATTTGTTTAAAACAAAACAAAAATGTTAATCATATAATGGCTCTCTGCAAAGCACAGTATTTAGGAACAATATTTGGTGTAATTTAAAGGTACAGTAGAATTGGGAATATTTAGCCTTTTCTAGATTCTAGATTGAAACATTCCCTAGCTAAGCTCTAAGTTTGCTGACATTAAGGCTATTACAGATGGCCTTAGAGGAAAAGACGCTACTGTGATGCATGTTCATTTGAACCACCATTTATCTTTTTTTTTTTTACATTAAAAACTGTATCAGTACAATTTATCATCAACAACAATCACTCTCTTCTTCTTCTTCTGTTTCTGTTTCTTTTTCTTCTTTTTCTTCTTCTTCTGTTTCTTCTTCTGTTTCTGTTTCTTTTGTTTCTTCTTCTTCTTCTTCTTCTTCTTCTTCTTCTTCTTCTTCTTCGTCTTCCTCTTCTTCTTCTTCCTCTTCTTCATCTTGCTTCATTTGTGGCAGCCACGTACTGTGCAACTGTAGAAACAGGGTGGCACAAGATGACAGCCTGTGATTCTGTGGAAGGGGACCTGCTTCTAACTGAAATAGAAAAGAGTCCTTCTTTAAAACAAAACTTTTAAAATATATATTTTTACGTGATTATAAACTAATTCAGACATACTTGTGAATATTATATTCCATTACTACCAAGTCTGTCCTGATAAGCACCACCAGGTGCACCTATAAATAAACTCAAAGATACAATTTATTTTTTTATGATTTTTATATCTTTTTATTAATTATTTTATTACATTTCATAACTTTAACCAAAATAGATTAAAATAAATTGTGCAACACAGCATAGGTTGTTAAAACTGCTGTGTGAACTGTGTTTGTTCACATATTGTGTATATCCTAAATCAGTACTTGACAAAAAGATTAACCTGAATTGACCTGGGCTAAGTATGCTGGCTGTGTCTGCTAACTGCTCAGTGACTGATGGGAAATGTTTGATTAAAACTGCTTTGAATCCAAATATGATAAATGAATATTAGTTTTTCCCCTCCTTTTGTTTCATTTTTTATTTTTCCCATCAGCGTGAAGCAACAATTCATCTCAGGCTGAAATTGATGAATCAATCTGGCATCAGCCGCTCATCAGGTGTGATCATCAGTGTTTTGGCAAGACTGATGAAAGAAGCTGTCATCCCTGTGAGCTGCTCATCTGTTGTGAGTACTGGTTACACTTACAGGCCGTGAAACATAAATAAAAATGCAGTGACACAGGTACATCTGTACGTTATGGTTTTACAACATGATACATGAGGCGCTTTCATTAAAAATGTTTTATTTTGAATTTGATTTAAACAAATTAGACACATCAACATACTATCATTTACTTTTACTATAAACAATGATAAATAATAGACAAAATTACCTGTACAGTTATGCTAATATGGTCTAAATTAAGACATCACGAATCTTCCTTGTGACATAAAACTCCAGGATGTTCTTTCAAAAGGCTTACACATTAGTTTGCTCGCCAAGACTTCTGAAAAGACATTCTCTACCATCAGCTGTGCTCCTGAATGGGCAGCAACTCACTTTCTATCTGATTTACAGAACCCTACTCTTTTACACGCTAACACGACACAACTTGGAAGTGGAAGTGGGAAACAAAGGCTCTCATGGTCTATCAAAAACAAAGGCTGTAACATGGAAGACTTTTTGTGAATGGGTTATTCATCACTGATCAATACGCAAGGGCTGAAGAAAGAATCCTAAAGACATTCATCCACTATTAATGACTTCTGATTTATTTATTTGGATTCTCTTGAGCTTTGAGTCAAGCTAGTTCGTAGTACTTCCCCGTCTTTGGATCGAAATAGCAGTTGAGGCAAGGATCATACAGCAGATTCAAATACTCTTCCTCGTTCTCCTCTTCATTCAGCGACTCTTCCTCTCCTGGAAAAATGCAAGAAAACCTCTCTGAAATACTTAGAGGAAGATATTAAAAATAGACATAGATAACATTCAAGAGTAAATCAAAGCAACTAACTTTGCACAAATAATTATAATTAATGTGACGTATATGCTGTAATGTTTTTGTACCCATCCAAGGCATGAGTGAGAGCGTATTTTCTCAGCTGTTTCTGGAACAAAATGAGAAGCGTGGATGGCAAGGTAACCTTCAGACTCAGGTGGATTTTAAAAGTTTTCTGCCGCTGCCATTTTTTTTCTCTCATCAATCAAGACCTAAGACACCCAGAGCCCGGTACCACATTATGAAGCTGTAAAGAGATTCCCTGTAATCCCCGCTACTTTAAAGCAAGAGAATTTAGCTGTTAAATTGACAGGCAGTTAAATGCTCAAAAGGTTACTGGATGCTCCAGGAGGAACATTTTATCTTATCAGAACTTTGGCGACGATAATGAAAACTAATTATAAGACACATTGTGCGCGAGGTTTAAAAAATGATGTTGTAAACTGCAAAGGTTTCGTCAATTAACCTCGACGATGTGTCTGGGGGGTGCAGACCTGTAATGAGCCTGTCTCTTTTGACCTATGGAGTTATGTGGAGGACAGAGAGCTCCACTCTCCTGGGTTTTTGCCCTTAATTAGATACAGTTTCTCATGCTTCTCCCTCCATGCTGAATGGAGAGGAAGAATGTAAGCATTGACACTAGTGAATGTTTCCTTTGGTTCTTTGCTTTCACACAATTAGTGTGGTCAGTGTTGAAGCATTGTATTGTTTTGCTGTGGAAAAAAAAAAGCACTAAAATTGAGGTTGACGTACCTGCGATTAAGTTCCCCGGATTGTTCCACGTGCCGTCTGACCTTCTCTGCTGACTGGGAGGCATAATAGGCGGGCTGAGCACATCCATCCACTCCCTAGGGCGAAGACCATAAAGGCACACGGTCATGACAACACATGCCATTACACCTACCATCTCACTACTATAGCACGGCACATCAAATTGCCTCTATATGACATTTTAACAATGAAAGTTCCATCATCGGGTGCTCTCAGAAGCCCATCTGAGCTTCCTTTCTGTTGTCCTTGAGGCACTTCTGCCTTACGCACACTTAGCCTCTCCGCCTCACCGTTCTACCTGAAGGATCATTTATTAGATTCTGACTCAAGCTGTGATTTCCAAGTTTCGCTGCTTTGGTCCCGCAGTAGAGGTCTTGACCTTGTTGACGCCTGTGAGAGTAGGACTTCCTTTCACTCTTAAATGAGTTTATCTTCACAGTCAGAGAAGAGCGCACAGGGTTCAGCCATACATCAATCATTCTCTGTTAGAGTCAAACTCTGCTCTTTAAGTATGGAGCCGCAGATTAGACAGAGAAATGGAGATGATGAAGATGAATTATCACTCGGATCACTGCAAGATTAATTTGTTAAGCAGAATTCATTTCAGGCGATACATCAGTTGCATGGTTGCAATTATCCATTTACATCTTTTGCCTTCGGACATAATGTCTCATAAGAGCACATCATAGCATATCTAATGAGGAACTCTAATCTTCTTCTGTACATTATTTAGCAGACAGGCGGTGACTTAAACATTGATTAAAACTTTATCCATCTCACCGTCATAAAGTGCAATAATGAAATGATTGATAATGTCAATATCTCTTTAAAAACAAACTGCCTTTACTAACCATAAAACGGTTTGTTCAAAGCTCCTGTGAGCAGATTTTAGCTGGTTACGAAACAATGTAATTAAAATTGATTCCTCTTCATGACCTAAAAGAGGTAACAGAGCATCAGGAGGAAGAGTGTGTGTTTCTATACTAATCTTTTCCTGCATGAAACTGCTGGCACCGGGTTGGTGTCTGACAAGGCAATTCACAGCATGCATCTGAAAAAGCCTTTGTTGCATTTTAAATTAAAAAGGTTTATAGTAAGTGTTCTGTGTGACAGTGAGACTTATTTGTTAGAAAACACTTTTACTATTTTGCATGTACAGCACAGGATCAGCAAAGAGGTAAGATGCATAGCTTTGTCTACAGGGGTGCCAAAATTGACAGAAACAGGAAGTTCCTCACCAGCTTCATCAAAAAACGATAACAATTCTAGGATTTTCTCTAAGAAACTTTATTATTTAAGATGACTTAATGGGATCCAATAGTTTTTCCTTATAATTATTAGAGTTTCTGATAGTAAATGAGCACCGCACATCTTATGGTATGGTACCTTTCACTTACTACACAGGTGAAGTAGGGATATTAATGCTAATTCTACTTTCGAATGAACCATAGAGTAAAACTTTTCTGAAAGGCACAGTTGAAGTCTCTGAATGGAGTTTTTAACTGGCTATAAAACAGTCTGAAAATAATATTGATACCTCTTCATGAGCTACAGAAGCAAATGAGAGCATAAGTGACAATACTGATTAAATATGTACATTGTAAAATCTGAAGTTGTACTGATTTACAAGACGCAATACGTTTTTCATGAATCCCCCAAAGTACAGTTTTCTGTGTAGCTATTTCTAAGACCATCTGGTTTCACCAGTGGTAGTTAGCATCGAGCTAGGTACCATTTAAAAAAATATATTATTATTGGGACGCTGGTGGCCTAGCGGTCTAAGCGCCCCATGTATCGAGGTCTTAGTCCTCGTCGCAGAGTTCGCCGGTTCGACTCCCGGCCAGTCGACCATTTGCTGCATGTCTTCCCCCACTCTCTACTCCCCACATGTCCTGTCTCTCTTCAGCTGTCCTGTCAATAAAGGCGAAAACGCCTTGAAAAAATAAGCTAATAAAAAACAAACAAATAAAATTTTTGACAATTTATAAATATATATAATTTTGTTTTTGGGGGTGGGGGCATTTTTTTAGACCATTATATTAGAGAGGGGAAGACAGTGGATAGAAGAGAGAGTGGGGGAATGACATGCTGGAAAGGGGGTGCAGGTTGGAATCGACCTCGGGCTGCTCGCTATATGGGTGCGCAATTAACCCTTAGGCCAAATCCAGAAGGTAACAGTATTTACTTAATGTATAACACTGATTTCTTGGAATCCATGATAATGAACGGATGATGGAGAAAAGCTGTTAAAAACTGGCACTACTCACCTGGTCTGTGTTGCTACCTTCTAGGTAAAATACCCTATCACAATAATATACCTCTCCTCACATTTTATACTGGTCACACTGGTATATGACACATAGGAAACATTTTAGATGTAAAACAAAAGGTATTTAAAGTGTTTCGTAAACATCTAATTGTACAGTAGTATTTAAAAGCCTGTTACTGCTCTGTTCTGAATGTGATCCTCTGTAGGTTTTATAGTCCTTCATACAATCACTCAAAAAAACAAGAACTATCCAGTTGTACAGTTAGAGTTACAAAAGATCACCTTCATCTCTGTGAATAAAAAAATCCCCCCCCCAAAAATCAACATTTTCAAAGGGAGTGATACATTCTTTCAAATCTTTCCATGCATTTAAGAGTTAATTACAAGTTTATTCATTTCCATAACCTTATGCTTTCAAAGCGATCCAGTGTGTTAGGCTCTGATTTTTCTTTCTAACAAAGGCATTTATGTGATAGGCAAGAGCCCAGTACAAAAGTTAATGGAAGCAATTTTTGGGGACAAAGGCCTCAGCTACAGAGCTGCAAATGGGACTTCAGATTGTTAAGTGGGACTTGGTGAGAGTGATTACATTCTAGAGTCATTATAATATAGATACGAACAAACCTGTGATTAAGAGAATGCATTAGTTTGATTTAATCTGAGCAAGCACACTGTTTTCACATAGCCTTGAAGTATAATCAAATTGAGCTTTCCAATGAAACAGCATTAGGGCAACTCTGTTTGTCTGACACCCCAGCATTTTGGTAAAATTCGCAGTTTTTTTATTTTTATTGTAAAACAATTGAATTGCTACTCCGGGTGTCTCTGACAGCATGATTTGTGGTTTCACATTCTCGTTTCCCAGCCAAAAGGCAGACAAAAGTATCACACACACAAAGGAACATGTTAAAAAATGCACGAAAAAAGCCCTGGCAACATTAAGCTCAGCAACAAGAGCATTTTAGCTGTCAAGAAAACTGTAGCTCTCAACAGCGAGGAAGCCTCGCAGCAATGCCAGTACTCTGGAAAAAAAAAAAGTAGCATGATGGAATTCACTGTATGGGTGTCTCAGAATGCAACGCCTGGAAGAAAAGGAGAGAAAACAACGACAAAATCCTGTGCAGCTGCTCTTCAATATGTAAATCAGGGCCTGCTTGGAAGTCTAATTTCAGTAGTACAGCTGTGGATGGTGTAGTGCCATGTGAGACAAGGAAGGGAGTTTGTTTGAGGTGACTGTCACTTGTAATATCCATTTCAGAGGACCTTCAATCAAACAGCATTACCTCAGTGGATACTTAAACAGCCTAGAGACACTCAAATAGGACCAGAAAAAGCCATTCTTTTCCTTTCCTACTGATCAGATGTAAGAAATTAACTCTTTACAACCACTCTGAGACAATAACACAAGCAAAATATTTCAGAAAACTGGAGTCAACTCGTGTTTAACAGCAGGATACTTTGCTTTTCATCAATAAATCAGACGTGTTTGGAGGATGGTTGCATAATTTTGAGCAGAGGAACTCTGATGCAATCCCTTTGTCTTGTTTTGTAACATGCCGTGTGGTTGTGTACACCCACAAAAGAGATGGAGATGTGCAGAGACAGGGCGTTGCATTAGCGAGCAGTCGGGCATTAAAGGGGCTTGAGAAGCCCTCAGAGGGGAACTACGGGATCCGTTCATACAAACTGCCACGGTCGGATCTCAGTATGGATATACAGTGCCTAAAAGTCAGCTCTTTAAACTGCCCAGAGTTAACTCAGTGGAACCAAATGTAATACTATATAACATGATCCTACTTTTAATGTTTGAGCAACTTTCCCTTCCATAAGCTTTACAAAAACCTGACCTGACTTCAGAGTTGAAAGGAATGACACTGTAGGCTACTACTTTTCTTTTCATCCTACAGTTTTTCTGTTTTGTTGTTACGATGCATTCACTTTTTCTTATTCCACTTTGTCAAACTCTAGTCTCTTGTTAGTTTCTTTGGTTTTAAGGGCTGCATAATACCACTACTTCTCTTCTTAGCACAGGATGTGCCTGAAGTTGATATTGGATGCACCTTCCCACATATTTTAAATAGCAATCGTACATTTTTCTGCCTCCTCCACTTATTCAAGCCCATACATCAATGTGTTTCTTTCTAAGGTAAGAACTCAAACTTCTCTGTGGTTTTAACCTGTAGGCAGGTGAAACAAGGTGGAACATGTCTTGTGGCTGCTCTGCATTATGAACCACTGAGGCTCCGACCATGCAGAAATCGGCCCTTCCTTCATCAATGATGGATTTCACCTTGTATGGCTGCTGAAAGTCAGGGATAAATGGTGAGTCTAAGTCATGGTTGAGATTTTTTATGAACTTCAAAAGAAGAAATGAACTATCTGATACATAAAGGTGCCATGAAAAGTTGTCCAACAAGCACAATAACTGGTGAAAAATAGTCAGTGATTATGAAAATGACAACAGCAGTTAAGGGAGAAGAAAGCTACAGTACCTGGCAGACTCTCAATTTATTTTTACTCACCAGTGAGCAAGATAAGCCCCCGTCTGCATATTTATCTGACAGTTGACATTTAGCCTTAATTCCACAGTCACTCGTTACCATCTGATTAAGAATTTCAGGGTGACTTTCATGTAAAAGCAGCCAAATTTTAATACAGGCTACATAAGGACATTTTAGTCAAGAAATGCAAGAAAAAAATCTAAGAAAGTTTTTTTAATTTTTACCAACTATTTTCACCTCTACTTGTGAAGACCCAGAAGAAGGAAGGCTTTTGGATATAGCAGGTTATCTAACCCCTGAACTCATATCCTCTTGATTCTAGTCTGGGAACTTGACAGACAACGTACAGTACTGATGTTGTTTTTTAAAAATGGCAGGTTTGATCAATGTGTTAGGCTTCGTGCTCATGACTCTTCAGTGACGACATTCTCTGACCAATCAGTGGCCGGCAGTCCGTCTACGTCACCTTTTAGTATCGCTCAGCTCGCTTGGAAACAGAGCAGAGCAGGTACGAAAAACTGGTATCTGACACGAGGTACCGCGTCCGTGGAAACGCAACACAAACCGAGTAGAGTCGGGTCAAGTGGAGCAGAGTAGGACTAAGACGGACCAGTGGAAAAGGGCGTTTGAGCGTTGGCTGACAAATCCATCCTGCCATCTCTTGTTTTGTTATTATGCTAGAACAAAAGCCATACAAATTGGAAGTTTGGACTAGCTAACTAGCCTAGCAGCATGTGCCAGTCAGCCAGTCATAGCACACTGGTGCATTTTTGTCCTCACTTGTTGATAATACTCCTTAAAAATAAAATAAGCCCAGAGGTTAAAGACTAGTGCACATTTTTGAGTTTCTCTGGCCATAAAAAGCTTTGACCTTTGTTCGCAGTACATAAAATAACAAGGAAACAAACAAAATGTGACACTAAAACTTTCTTCTTTTCAATAAACAAATATGCTATGAATGTCAGTAACGAGTGCCGACTCACCTGGGGTTTGATTGCAGTAGGGGGCTCATTTCCTTCTGATAATGGTGACCCTGATTAGCTGGCTGTGAGAAAAAAGAAAAGTATTGTGTTAAAATGTTGGCACATTTATGACTCAAGCACTTTCTCCGGACATTATAATTAACATTAATGATCTCCATTAACTTCAACAGACCACTGACTGATGTGTTTTGGCATAAAAAGAGTATAACATACATTCACTGCACCTCAAGATTGAATTGAATTGATAGTTTGGGGATTCAGAATGACTCATTTCATTCAATATAGTTCCATAATGAAGGCCATTGTGTCCACCATCACTGTTTTTCAGCTCCATTGCTTGACAATGATGGTTGTCTCTCAGCAGAAAATGTGTAGAACTGTCTCAGGCCATTTTGTCACTGTTGTGCAAATGGCAAATTTGAGAATGTCAAGGGCAGTTGTTGGAGTGTACTTTGATGTAATAGTCATTGGAATATGGTTGCAAACTGTGACAAAAATATAGATAAGGGAAAGAAT
Source organism: Notolabrus celidotus (assembly GCF_009762535.1). NCBI lineage: Eukaryota > Metazoa > Chordata > Actinopteri > Labriformes > Labridae > Notolabrus > Notolabrus celidotus. The sequence goes on along the minus strand of NC_048272.1, from coordinate 8,927,887 downwards.
ATAGTGAAAGGGTGGATGTGCAAATAAGAATTCCGTCAGAGTAAGCGAGCAAGGTCCTGACGTGAAGGTCACAAGGTGAACGGGACACCTGCAGGACTATTTATGTTGACACTTCTGTCATCATTCAGCTCTCCATCTTCTCAGAGCTGTGCAGTTCACACACCTTTAATCACAATGAGGCATATGGCACAACTTTTAACATTGTTGCTATTTTCACTTCAGTTTACGGCTTAACTACTCTGTAGCGACCATAGAATAAATAATGGACGTAGTATCTGTGACGTCACCCATCTGTTCCTGAGCGCTGTCTTGAAGCAAATCGGCGGCGGCAGCCATATTGGAAAAGCGGAACTCATCCAGGCAGAGTGTGACTTAAAGGGGGGGAGTTTGAGCCTCCTAGCCAACAGCTATGTGTTCCCGTCCAGGAGTCAAGTCAGTCATGTCCTTAATTGGGCAAAAACTCATAATCTTAATATCTTCTGAAACGTGGCGTAAGAAAAAAATTCACTCCCGTACAGTGTGTGCCGATAGAGAGATTAGCTACGAAGAACCAAGCCGTTTTTTTATCCAGGCTGTAAACATGTTTATTAATGCTGCAAAAATCGTCTTTTTTGAATTGGTGTGTATGTGGTTTCCGGTGTTTCTGCAGTCAGCCTCAAGCGGATTCTCGATGAACTGCAGTTTATAACACTTCCGCATGGGCTTTATACTTTGAGACCAGAGGTTGCCGCTTGGTAGCGACTGACAATTTAGAGAATTGTGCCTTGATTGCACAACCTATCAGAGATTTTTGGGGCCTAGCTTCCACCGGCTGCTCTTGCATCTGTGCCAGTAACTATCATTATTTCCAAACTTTCGAGACCAGCCTAAGATGGAAACTAATGTTTTTACCACAATTTTTACCAATTAAGAATGCTAACATAAGCTAATGTTTTTGCCACAGTGTCAACAGGCAGAGGCGAAATTTGCCGAACTCCTTTCTGTGGATTAATTTGATATGATGTGAGATCAGGTTGTCCCAGAAGTGCAGTTAGCTCGGCTGGAAGTGAAGCTTCCACCAAAGCATCTGCCCCCTGGTGGATGTCTGCAGTGTAGGTCAAAAACTCTGTCTTTCCCCATTCATTTGAATGGGGCTGCTGTCAAACTTTAAAAAACAAATACACGTGGTACGAATATTTCTCACATCCGTATGCTGTGGTGATATGTAGTTATTATTTGACTGTTTTGTGTTCAAGGCCTCTTTTTTCTGAAGTTTCTTTTTCGTTAGTTATCAGAGTTTAAAAAACAAGGTTTTACTTCCGGTTTTGCTTTGATTGACAGCTGCTGTAGAGGGTAACTCCATAGGACCTCGTGACCCCACGCTGTAAGGCGCAGCTGGTTACCGTGGCAACACAGAAATTACCGTGTCAACCACAGAAATTCTCTACAGCGCAGACTCTGGCTGCACAATGGCAGCGCATTGGAAACAGAGTTTTTTGGCTTCAAAACCGTACAACTGGAAAAGGCAGAGCAACGCTGTCCATTCTATATACAGTCTATGGGTTGTCCCTGTCAGCACTTATGTTATGAGCACTATCAATCATTGTTATGGGTGAGAATTAAGTATTTAACAGAGCCAGGTCATTTCTATAATTCCAATAATATTCCTATAATAACAGTGCTTATTGTTGAATACCTAAACTGTAGGCAAGCAAGAGAAGTCAACTGAATCATCATGCTGCTAAATAATTCACATCCATCTTCCAAGTCTTGCTCTGGCTTGAATGCAGTGAGAGCACAATTTTCTTTTAAGAAAGTATACCCAGAACATCAACTCAGTTGCCAAATTTCACATACAATGCCTCATCAGAAATCTGGACTAACAGATCAAAAGTGTTTGCAGATAAAGATTGAGCCAGAAAACTTTCACAGTAACTTCAGCACAACCACAAATGGTCCTTAAGACTCTGCAGTTAATAGAAATACTTGAGCAGTCATTTAGGTCAGAACAAAAAGATCTCTGCCTATCTGGTAAAAAAAAAAAAATAGGCGAAACACACACACAAAAGGATATCGGAGAGCAAGAAACATGGGTGAAAACAAGCGGTGAACATACCAAGAAAAAAAGATCTGTAAAATCTTTAATCTGTCAGAAATGTAAACGTAGATGTAGTCCAAATGTTTTAGGTTAAAAAAGCTTGCTGCTTGGTTGAAAAATGTGGTCCAGCCTTTCAAAACACTTGCAGCTAAATTCTTCATGTGCTATGAGTACAAGAGACTTTTAACTGTGCTGGAAGATTAGAATGGTTTCACTTTCAATATGTATTAATATTCAGCAGTAAGAAACACAAGAGTGTTACCCTCTCCATCTTGTCAAAGCTAAAGACCACGTTATAGCCTCAGGAGGCTGTTTAAGTCTAGTGCCTGCTTAAAGGCTATTACACTGCCTGACATTGATGAAGAAGCAGACATGTGGAAAGCTAAGTCTGTGCATTACTTAGGTAAATTGTAGCTATCTGTGTGCTCCAGTGCCCTCTATAAAACAAGAAGGGACCTAAAATAGTACCCTGCGGAATTCAGCAGGTAATTTGTGCTGCTGCTGCTGAGTTATCAGTGGGGTAGGAGCTGAAACATTTCTACACTGTACCTGTAATATTAAACTCAGTGCATCAGATGGTTGTTAAAACTCTAATGAACTACAGAGAAGAGAAAGTGCTAGGTGTAAAATGACTTACATACGCCACCAAGAATATGACTTATTTTGAGCTGACATCACCTCTGAACACAGTATCAGAGTGGTCAGGGGTGTTAATACAGATGCACAATCTGCATGTATAAGCAGAAAACCCAGACTATGAGTGTTTGATAGAGGAATGGACTGGCCATGTTCCATAACCAAGCTTCTAGTTGGCTCTTGGCACCTATCCAGTTTGACTGCTCTCCTTGAATGATGCTAAGACATTTAGATGCACTGCAACTCCAGTTTAGCCACACCACGCTTTTTACATATGCCCACCTGTTCATCATCTTGTTATGTGCCTACAGTAATCAAAAAGCCTCAAAGAGCTCTACATGTCTCTATAATTCCTGGCCCTCAGCCTCCCCTCTGTGATGAAGACAAAAAACACTCCAGTTCAAATCACTTGGCTGTAACACTCTGCTGTACAGCGTTTCTGGGCTGCACAGACCTGTTTGGCAACGATGTTCAACAAAACAGTACTACTGCCAGATTATTACTTTTTAACGTCCATTCTTTCTGCCTTATTTATCAAGGCAGTTCTTGGGTGATGGCTGGTCGATCTGGCTGCACACCAGAGGATTTTTTTCTCCTTCTTCTTATTTGGTATGAGCTCTTCATGATGCCAGAAAGAAATGAAGACACAACTGTTGGTTGACATGAAATATTCAGGATAAGCAGGGGAATAATGTGTGTATTACTTTATGTACTCTTTACCTTGTTACCAAACTCTTCTTTTAGACATTGACTTTTTTGCTCTGAATGTATATGATAGAGGAAATACTCACACTATACTTCATTTTGTATTCCTTTGTGATGTAATGGTCAACGCAGCATGAAAAAAAACTAAATTCAATCAACAAAATCAACATATTTCTAACAAACTGTCCTTGCTGAAAGTCATGCTCTGTCCATAACATTCAGAACTCATGATGGGAAATAAACCTAATCCTCCATTACTAAACTTGTCTTTGCCATTGGAAACAGACATACACTGAACAGCCATAACATTATGGCAGGTGAAATGAATATCATTGTTTATCTTGTTACAATGGCACCTGCCAGCGGGTGGGATGAGTTTGGCAGCAAGTGAACATTCTGTCGTGGCAACTTATGTGCTGGAAGCAAGCAAGTGTAATGATGTGAGCGACTTTGACAGGGGCCATATTGGCATGGCTAGCCGACTGGGTCAGAGCATTTCTAGCACTGATGATCTTATGAGGTGTTCCTGGTCTGTAGTGGTCAGTACCTTCCAAAAGTGGACCAAGATGGAAAGCTGGAGAACTGGGGATGGGCTCAAGAATTGCCAAAGCGAAAGGAAGCAGTGTGGACACTGTTGGATGGACATTGATTAAATATCTATAAGTGAAGTATGGGTACAGGGCATCTGACAGTGGTATGATGATCTTGTTAACTCGCCCAAAATGTCTAGATAATACTGGTATTTTGTTATTCTCATTATTTGTGCATTTTTCTTTTTTTATTGTCTGTACGGTATTTTTCCTCTCTGTTTGTTGTTTTGTCTATTTGTCTGTTTGTTTTGTATTCTTTTTAATGCCGAACAAACTGACACATTTTCTCGTTATTTAATTTTTTTTCACTCTTCGCCTAGCACTATTTGGTCCTGTATGTTGTGGATATGTGCTGTTGAAAATTTAAAATCCAATAAAACCTAAGTCATAAAAATAAAAATAACTGCCAAAGCTCACTGATGATAAAAGTGAAAGTGACACATTGCATCACAGTTTGTCAGGGTGCCCATGCTGACCCCTGTCCACTGCTGAAAGTGAATACTCTTAGCACATGAGCATAACAACTGGATGAAAAAAGAAAAAAAAGAAAAAAAAGAAAGACAGTGGACTGGGTGAGTTCAAGCATTGTCTTGGCCTCCAAATTCATCAAATCTCAATCATATGGAGCATCTGTTGGATGTGCTGGACAAATAAGTCTGATACATGGAGGCCCCACCTTGCAACTTGTGGGACTTAAAGAATCTAAAGGTATACCACAGCATACATTTAGAGGTTGAGTGGCATCAAGAGGTTCTTTTCTACGGCAGGAACTTTTTGCAGGAACCTTTGAGGAACTCAAGCATTTTGACAGCAGGAAATGGGGTCCTAAATTCAGATCTGGGGTATCCATTTACAATGCAATAAAGCGCAATCAAAAACAGCACAAGTTGAATCTCCTCCATTCCAACACTGTCGCACATGATGATGCCTGCCAGTCTATGCCTTCAATGAATTCATTTTTATTGCATGGCCGTCATATTTTTCTTACTGCCCTCTACTGCTCTGGGGTGCAGTGGAATTACTTTAAATTTTTCTCCATATGTCACTGGCATGATTTGCAAAATCTCCACAAGACTTTAGGCGTCAGTGGAAACGCAGGCAACAATGTGCCACAGGAACTATTTAGTGGAAATGCAACTCATGCCTTGTCAGGTCAGGGTTGGTTTGGCCCTGACCTGATGAGAGGGGGGCAACATAATATGATGCAGGTAGTCATAATGTTGATAATGGCTGATTGATGTTAATTATCATCCATAAGAAGACCTCCTCGCACAATCACTTGTGACAGATTTTCCGACAGTAAAATAACTGTCTTTCCATCCTTATATGACAAGCCAATTCATTAATACTCACTCGTTTTAAAACCTTCAACAAGTTCAACATTCCAAACTGTCATAAGATATATTGAGTATCCAAAAAACGTTTTTATACAAGTTGTTCTAACCAACACAAACAGCCTTTTCAGGCCTAAAGGAGATGAGTTTTTCTATATTATGCCCGTTTCAGTTCAAGTTTTCCTTTTTGGATGTTATATTTCCTCTGTCTGTCAACTGAAGCTTTGATCAGACATCATGTCCAACAGAGAAAATAACACTCTGACACAACAGTTCATATTACACTAGTGTTCCCAAAGAGAGCACAGTATCTACCCTGGAAACACATATTGAGGTATCTGAAATCTAGATTCACACAATCTTAAAAACTACAAGGTGATTCTTTTGTGTTCAACCCTAATAACCGAAGCATAGCACACAGTCGTCTGGGGACTGAAGTTATGTCTGGGCTGGTACAGCAGCTGCAGCAGCACAGACAGCAGCAGCCGCAGTGTGGAAGGCAACAGCAGGGCCACGTGAATCACAGCATCCTGGGAAAAGAAAGGGTTTGTCTGTTCTCATGGAGGAGCCCAAGCCCCAGACAGTGACTGCTTCTAGATCCAAAACCCTCTCGTCTTTCATCTTTCCCAGACACTCAACGGTGCCTGTTTTTAATGTAAGATACAGATGCTAAAATTGGAAAAGTGTGGCGTGGTTTGTAGAGTCTTTCTTATCATTCTTTCTCTCTCTCTCTTTATTTGCATGCGTTTCTTAATATGCTGATGGTGGTGCTGTTGCCATATGTATTTAGAATTGTAAAGTACTGCAGCTGAATCTGAAAACATAACTTCAGGGTTAGATCAAGCCAGATGTAAATCTCATCCTGTCCCTGTGGAAAACTGTACCTACCGCAAGGTCTAAAGCTACATGTTTTTATTAGTGAACGCATCCCTGTGTCCTCAAAAAAGGAACCATGCGATGATAATCCCTGTGGTAATGCCTCTATTCGTGGTGTTCTGCTTGAATGTCAGTATATTAATGGCTACCCTGGGTGCATATAGATGTTAACAGGCCCAGAACTGGACCATCTGTAATGATTGCATTCACAGGGGATCCTACAGTGGACCCAGTAGGGCCAGGGAGTGCACTGTTCCCTCTTCATAAGTGCAGTGTGCTTATGCTAATGGACTAAAGATCTGAGTGACCTTCAATAGCCAAGAGCAAGCTATACCATCTTTGAATTCTTAAAGACTTGTGGGGATAATTGAAATGACCTAAATAATTTTTAGTCACAGGGGGAAGTCACTGGAGATATTATGCCAGTATACTTTTAAAAGCTGTAAGAGGCCAATTAATGCGTTTCCATCTCCATAATCTTTTTAATGCAGGAAACATGCAGGAGAAAGAGGTGCATTAGCACTTTATGATGGCATACATTGAGGGCTTGAAATGGAAATAAGCAAGCGTTGGGATCAGCCGGGTCAAAAAATTATTCCAGACGGGAGATTGAAAGAGGGACAACCTGCTAATGATTGTAAATAGTGGATGAGCTGCACATGAGTGTTGCTTCTTTAGCAAAGAATAAAAGATCAAGACCAAGAGCTGCAGAGTGTGATAGTGCACACCGTGGAGATGTGGTCCAGGTTGAAGTGTCGTCAGTGCTAATGCTGATGCTGACATTGCACTGGTGGATCTGAGATGTGCTGAGGCCCGAGGCTCTGCATTCATCTTCCTCCTGCTCCCTTTTCAGACTTGCCAGCATTCGGAGCTCCTCATCATCATCCTTACATGTTCCTGCAGACTGCTAAGCAGGTTTAAGCTGTGGTCGCTGGATCAACAGAGTGCAGTGTGATGACTTCTCCTTCCTTTTAAACCATTGATAATTAAAACAGAGGTTACTTTTTTTGGAAACAAGCCCAAAACACACACAATCCAAAAGTGATGAGGTTTAACTTTTTTTTTCAACCAACGACAAAACTTCAGGCCAAAATGGAACACAAGTAGTCCCAGACAATGCCCAAAGAGGTGCTGGACATAATTCAATGTTTTGACCCTCTGAGGAAATGCCTTTTAAAAGCATATCTATTAATCCAAGAGTGCTATGCTGACTTGATTTGTGACAAGCTTGGTGTTGCCTGGTGTTGGATCAATGGCAGTCAATAAACCAGGACTGCGGGGAGCGAAACAAACTCCTTGTCATATTCCTCTGACAACCTTTCAGTCAAAGCCCCTCACTGCATGCCGCCTTCTGGAGTTGGCACAAATCAGCAGTCTGGAGCTGCACTGATCAAGGATGCTGGGATACGTCCCAGCAGTGAGTTGTGTAAATGCAAAAAAGCAACAGCCAAGTGACAGATCTCCCCTCAGGCCTTGTGATCGCTCCAGTTTGACTATTCTGTGATCCTGGATCTTTTCAACTGGAGCAGCGGCCTACCTCAATTTGTAACAGACCCACAGTTTGATCTGTTTTCAGCACAGCACTAGACGCCTTCAGCAGTGACCACACATGACTATTGGGAACAGAGAATTAGCTAGACAGAGTACAGTCAGAGCTTTTAATAAGCGACAAAGCCTCCAAAATTCACTCTGGACACCCCCAACTAGAGAAAAAAATAAATGTAACTGAATCATGAGCAGAGCCAATTTACTGAAGACTCTGGCAATGACAGCCGCTGCACACAAACATTTTTCAGTGCTTTTTAATCAAACTCGTGCTCGTTCAACCAGGTTGCATTAATCAACCCTGGAGGGAGAAAATCACAAGAACGCACTTTTTTAAACTTAACTGTGATCTCCAGCAACTCTAGTCAAAAATATCTAAATCTTTGGTCGTGGACACTACTGAGGGTTTGCAACTTTTTCATAGCCACATGATAACACTGTCTGTATGATGCTTCGTGCTGGGCAAGTACTATAAAGTGGACGTATCAGAGCTTTTCTTGATGGAACAGTTGCCACAGGGATACTTGAGAGGCTAAGGCTCAGACTATAAAGTTCATTTTCGGGCTATAAAAGGAAAGCATTTTCTAAAATAAAAGCTAAAAGCTATGTAGAGCAGCAAAGTCAATTCTCCTTGATTCTAGGACTTCAAGCACCCTCTTTCATTCTACATAGTTATTTGATTAAGTAATTATCATTTCCTCCATGCTTTAGTAAAGATCTTTCTTCTCACACAAATATAAACTTACAGATATCAAAAGAAACCAAGTTCTTGCGAGGTTTACATCAAGTGTGTTAGCTTTTTCCTTCTTTCCTAAACAATGATGTAAGTGTTAAAATCAAAAAGTGTCAGCGCTACAAATGAATAAACTCTGCTTACCATTGCAAAACATAGGAGGTGTTTGCTGGCATGTCAAGCTGATTTTTTGTAGATGAGTGTGACTGAGCGACAATAATGAGTTTGTTTGCTTTGTGAATGCTGACACAGTGAGAGGTTATCCAAATTGGCAATTTCTCTGTGGCATCAAACGTGGGCATCTCACAGTGGAGGTAATTAGGGGTGATGGACAATAAACAGCTATTCAGTTAATAATGAGGTGAACTTTAGGATAAAAGTCATTCATATGCTGGTGTTGAATTCACATTAATACTTGTAGAGCTACATTTCTCTAGATACAAGCAGGTGTTTGTTATAAATTATAGCCGTAAGCTTTACCTTTGGCCGTGTTGAGTCCTCCACTTTGACTTCTTGCAGCAGTCTACGGGAAAGAGATACACTGCTGTTATCAACCAGAACCTGGCTCACTACCTCTGATCCCTGTGGGTGACACTTCTGTTCCTGTCTGCTGGGTGTCGTGCTGGGTGAGAGGCACCGTGTGGGGACGATCCCAGCAGGTTCAGCTCTTCCTCTGAGTGCAGGCTGTGTACTGGCAGCAGTTGGACGGAGCTCTCTTTGTGTTGTTCGGTCCATGTTTTGAGATTCAGGATGGACTTCAAGTTGCACTTCTAATGTTGCATTGGGAGATCTGGGAGTGGAAGGGTTGGACTCGGCACTACTTCTTTGATGATGGTATGTTGTGTAGGTGGTATCCTGAAAGAAATACAGGGAAGCATATATTGATTCAATGACGATAAAACACACCATAAAAAGGATGATTAGTCATGACCTATATCCAATGTTAGCTTGACAATTTTGATGTTGTGTTTCTACCCTTTAGATAGATGTCTGCTTAATGAACCGTGATAATGAGATGGCAAACTGTCAAGGGGATTGAATAGGTGTTGGGGCTTAGCTTTAAATTAACCCCACATTAAAAAAGGCTAATGGCATCTCTTTCAGTCTACTAACGTTTCCCACCTTCAGATTTAAAGTTAACACCCAATGATGTAGTTCAAAAGTTGTCGCCTACCAATCAGGTTATATAACACACAGCGAATAGAGACACAGTGCATGCTTCTTTTCAACATTAAAGGAATACTCAGCTGAAACCAAAGTTTTGAATATCAAACACTCATCCTGTAGGCTTGAAAGATACGTGATTCTGAAAAGTTTGTACTGGCTCCTTCACTGAGGACGGCAGCTGGATTCACAACAGTGGATTCAAATTGTGACCCAGTTTCAGAGCGGAGAAAAAAGAAAAACAACTATGGAAACTTTTCAAAAAATCCTGCAGCAAGAAACGCTTCTGTCTCAAAAACAGCTATACCAAATGACCAAGTATGTACATACATAAACTCAGGCTGGCAGAAAACAATAGTTGGGCAATTATAGAAAGTGGAAAGGGTTTGATGGTGTCAGAGCAAACTTAGCATGTGTGTGGACACAGATGATGATGATGATGCTGAAGGAATATTTGACAGTGTGTTATGTAAGGGCCTTCCTCTTAGCGTCTGGGCCTTGTCTCAGCCTGTCTGGATTCTATTTTGCTTAACCACCCGTTAACCATGCATTATGTTGCTTATTACCCAGCTAGCAACTCAAGATACAAACATGTTTGCAAAAAAAATGATCAAAAAATGATTCTAGTGATTTGAAATGATTTGATGATTTATTATAAAGGTTTTTTTAAAAAAGGAGTCCCAGTGTTTCCACAGCAGTTAGCGTTCTATGGTGATGGATTCTGTCCGTTGTACTCAATTTAACATTGAACTGAACATTTCAATTCCCAGTCAAGTTGCGGTCAAATTTCCTTTAAGGGGTCATATATCACTTTAGCGAAAATAAGTTGTTCTGTTGTTTCAGTGGCAAAACCTCCAAGCTAACTTGATGTAATCTATGGTTTTGTTTATTAGCTAAAGTTGTGGTTTGTTGGTGTCATTTTTATATTAGCCGTTGTCTAGTTGTCTAGCGCACACACAGCAAATGTAGGAATTGAATGAGTAGACATCTCAGGATCACAACATAAATTAGAATTATATGCAGACGATATTATGCAAACAAATTTAGAAAACATTCTTCCAGCTTTAATGGAGAATATTAAAGGACTATAGTCTGGTTTCGGGATATAAACTGAACATGCAAAATGTGAAGCTATGATCTTGGGAAACCCTGTTTCTATAGAAGTTAAAAATGAATATCAATGGAAGTGGGATAAAGAAAAGTTAAAATACTTAGGCATAGACATTTCCAGAAACATGGATGAGCTGTATAACTATAACTATGATGGCTTAGAGAACAAAATCAAACAAGACCTGAATGGATGCAGTTTAGTCCCTCTGTCACTATTTGGAAGGATTGACTCTATTCGAATGAATATACTACAGTGATTCCTTTTTTTGTTTAAAGTACTACCTCTATATGTTAGCCCAATGAGATTTAAGTACTGGGATCGAATGCTACTTAAATTTGTATGGAACAATAAAAAGCCAAGAGTAAAAACGAAAACCCTAAAAATGGCCAAGAGGAATGGGGGGCTGGCCCTCCCTAACATGCAATGTTATTTCTACGCAGCCCAAATACAGATCTTGCAACATGGCTAAATCATGGCACGCAGGCAAAATGGGAGATTATTAAAGGCACCTTAACTTAAAGGCCTGGGGAAATCCTTTCCTTTCTTGGGGAAAAAAATCCAAACAAAAAATAGGTAATAAATCGTTGAAATATGCTAACAGTTTGGTATAAAGTTAGGAGGGAACTCAAGCTTGATAATGAACTGCTGACACTTAGAGAAATAAGGGACGACCCCAACTGTAACCCAAAGAAACTCCAAGCTAACTTGAAGTAATCTATGGTTTTGTTTATTAGCTAAAGTTGTGTTTGTTAATGTCATTTTATATTAGCCGTTGTTTAGTGGATTACAAAGTGTATGATGAAATTGGGATTTCAACAAAAAAAACTTGGTTGAAAGCAGAGAAATCAGGTCTGTACTGCCAAGGCAGGTTTCAACCATTTTCAGCTGGCTAAACATGGTTGCAACATCAATGTGTCAGAAAACACAATTTTGATAAATTGTTTTGATAAATTAACTTTGCTGGCGATGCTTAATGGGTTGGTATTTATCTTTTCAAAGTAATTTTACATCAGTAGTTGAAGCCCCATCTTTGCACAGATGTAAATGAATCTTGTATTTACTTTTTATAAAACATCACAACCACTGTATGAGATGTGACTTACATCGCTAAGTTCAATTTGTAATGAGTCACAGAAGCAGATTTCCCTGTAAAGTTAAGTGTAAATATATATACATTACATCAATGTCTACATTTAGATGTTAAACCAGTTCACTTTTGAACCAATCTTTTATGTCTTCTCAGCAGTGGCAATAGAGTCCTTTAAACTTGAATACTCACCAGGAGCCATTGTCTTTTTAGCAGCAAGCTGATCATGATAACCATGATTTGCAGATTCCCTAAATTAATCAACTTGTAACCTTTGACACGGTTAAAACGACCTTCTAACAGTATTTAAGCTTCCCTCTGTGAAAGTGATGTTACAGGAAAAAGATCACTTTGTGAATATATGATTTATAATTGTTAATTCAAGCTGCCTTAAACTTCCTTTGTCCACAAAATTAAAAAATACTTAAGATCAACCATACAAGCTGACAGTAGTTAAAAATTGAAATGAACTAGTACAGTTGATAATTGGATTAAAAATCTTAGTTTACTAATACATCTTTCCAGTTTTGGTTAATTGTAATAGATTAGATTAATTCTAATTCACACAACAACACAAGAAATATACTTTGTTTAATAGTCTTTCCACTTCTCTTGTGAAAAAACAGGATCACAATTGTGGATAGATAAGCCAGAAAACCTACATCTCTTATGTCCAAAATAAAGACATTGTTATATCTTCTCTTTGAACTACAGACGCTTCTTCTCTTGTGTCTGCTGTGTCTTTTTGAGGTGTTTTCTTTCATCTCTGAGCTGTTCCAGGGGTGAAAGGTCATGATAAGCCCCTCCGGGTTTCAAGCTCATCTGCTCCATAAGTTATTTGTTTTTCTCTTTTCTTTCAGCACTTTATCATTTTAGTAAGCACAGTGAATAAACAATGACCTATATGTATTATTGAAAGGATTTATATCTGTGTGGCTGTCAGAATGAATGTTTGTTGTGTGCTTTTGTGTGTCTGTGTCTGTGTGTGTATGTGTAAGCCTCTGTAGCTCTTTGTGTTGAGGGCAAGCAGCAGTGCACTGATTTTCTAGCATTTGATCATGAGAGTTTACTACACCACTGCATGTTGCATTCTTTCACTTAATAGAGCAGCAAAATAGCTCAACTCCGCTGAAAACCTCATTTAAAAACATTTGGCCTTCTTGTTATTGTTTCTCAAACATTTCAAATAGTTAATCAACTGAAAATTATTGTTTTGTTTAGCTTTTAATATTACTCTATGTTTGAAAACTAATGTTAGCTCAAAGAATTGCATGGGCGTGATGCAACACCTTGAAAGATGATATTGCTCTGTGTTAAGAAATAAGCAACTGGCCACAAATGAATGGAAATCTAAATCAGGCCAGTTTCTGTGAGAGGGCAACATATCAATATCAAAATATAACAAGGTGGTGAAATCTGGTAGGTAGGAAACTCAAGCTGAAAGCATTGATAAACTAAGATAAACAACCTGAACAACTACACTAAGAAGCTAGCATCTATAGCAGTGTTAGTCTGACTGGAATGGCCATTAATTTCAACCATTTGTCATTAACATACCTTTGCCTTTCTGTCACAGTCAACTTAAAACCATAATTAACTCATTCATTACACCCTATGTGCTGTGCTCCTTACTCTGTGCCTATTGTGTTGCTGATTATGCCCATTAAATCACTACATATATTGGAACACAGAAGGGTTGAATGATATCTTCTTACACATAGGGTGCTTTCACACCACATCTTGTTCGCTTTGTTCGATTCCCTTGGGTCTTTTGTGTTCATGCTGCAGTATTGCAAAGCAGGCCAAAGCACACACCATCATCCTTACATTATTCACGTCACAGCCTACTTTTCCAGCTGTGTAGGTAAACAAATACTATGGGTACTGGTCTCACCCACATTGTGAGAAGCTGGCTCCACGATGCAAATTACCATTAGTCAGTTAAACTACTAACAAAATGAGTCATTGATTGACTTGGAGCAATGAAGAGGTTAATTCAAAAAGTGCTGTATGCCGCCTGGGCAAAGAGAGACATCACTATCGGAGACAATCGGATCTTTTTCGACAGGGACTATGCAAAAGTGCAACAAGAACTAAGCTTGTTGCGCTGAGAGACAAGAATGTGAATCACACATCATCTTTCCAGCCAAGCTAAACGTTTTTGGAGAGGGCGATACCAGGATCTATGAGTCACCTGAAGAAGCAGCTAAACACCTGAGCAAGCAGGGACTCATTGACTCACCGCCTGCAACCAGCCGAAAGGTATGAACTTAAGAAACTAAGTGACACTTGTTAAAACTATGTATGACATAAAATTGTTAATTAGTTGAAATATAACGTAGAAATATATCACCTCGAAGGGAAATTATAATGTTAAGTTGTATTCTTTCCTTTAAATATTACCCTTTATAATGATAATAATTAATCATAGTTTGTTTCAATTTTGCCTGCTTATTTATCTTCTCCCTCTTCCCTTTAGTTTGTATTGATTCCACAAAGAATCAGAACCTTGGTTAGTTGCAATGAAATTGAATCGCATCTGTATAAAATGAGTCTTTCTTTAGGAAGTTGGGAGATACTCTGGAGTTAAAGAAAATAATAGCCAGATAATCATTTGATATGACCCCCTAATGAATTTTTTTTCTGAAGACTTTTGATTAGAATAAAAAAAGAGTATGCAGAGTCAAGGAGCTATTTGTTGCTGGGTTGATTACATTCTCACTGCAAATGAATCGCTCCAGGGCTAAAGACTGAAAACAAGCCAAGACAAGACCCTCTCTTCTGGGTGATCTCAGCTCGCTTGTTTTGGTCTGCATCTGAGTGCAGTTGCTGTGTTTACTTTGTCCAAATAACCCAGTTCATGATGGGAAAGGCCTCCTGTTTTGGAACTTCTCCAAATGATCCAGGTGTGAAAAGAACCCTTGATTTCTTCTTCAGTACAAACAAACCACACAAGCACAGTGGGAGTAGGGGTGAGGATGCTTCTATGTTATAGATATGTTATTACCATCTCTCAACCAACGTTAAGCAGTAAGGAAAAGGTTAAAGCACTTGAATTAGTATTAATTTTACCCCACCAGTTTAACTAGGCATGGACAACTTTCACAAATTCTTCAAAAGAATTGCAGAGCTAAAACTAAGGGTTTGGAGATTAGTGATGTAAAATGCAGGTAAATGGGCTGTGTTATAGTAATACCACTTTACCATGGACTCAAACAAGTTAATGCTAATGCACAAGGCTAAATAACACCACCATGACTTATAGAAAGAGGGAGGCTTGCCAGCAAACAAAGTAGAAGTCATCTCTGGGACTCACTAAGCACAAAGCCAAAAATGAATCACCTCCCTGGAAGATAAAGATGCGATGACAGCCAGACCCCAGCACCCTGAGATTTGAGATGCATGTACCCTCTATAATTGCACCATACTGATAATTTAAACTTTTTTATGGGGCGGCATACATCTCTATAGAGCAGATGGAACTTGCCTCAAACTGTTCATCTCTAATCTGTTTTACTCCCTGAGTCCCCCATCTGCTCCCTCTGCCAATGACAAGAGGAATCAGTGTCCACCCACGTGCCAACTGCTTCCTTTGAGACTTCACTTTCTTCACCTTCCCAAACCCTATTCAGTTCTTCCTCATCCCCTTCCTCGACACTACTCAAGTTCAATGACCCCACAACCCCTGTCTCAGCACCCATCTTTACCACTGGTTCTGAGGTTTTTGTGTGGCAATAGATCTCTGAATTCCTGTCTTGATAGGCTATAGAAAACGACTGATGATTTCTGCTCTGTTATCAAATCATGTTAATCTGTACAGTTCTTTGTAAAGTTTAGTGAAGGTCAACTCTTCAGTGTTATAAAGGCCGCTGAATATTCAAATGCTTAACGACAAGTTTTTTTTATTTTGATCTTGTCAGTTCTTTTAACCTAGATGCACCACTTCTCCTTCAGTCAGTCCTATCAATTTTTCGTTGTATAAATGTTTCTCAACCTGGCAGAAAAGGTGATGCTGGTTCTGCTGTATTTACAACTAGTTTCAATGCCAGCAGTTATCATGTGGTGTTAATGATTCCTTTGAATGAATTTGCATGTTATTTTTTATATTTTCAACTGAAAAATTCTAAAGGTTATTGGCACTATTGCACCTTTAAATATGAAAACCCTGTCATGTGAATGGAAAGCCCTGTAGATAAACACCCCAGATATCACAAGTCAGAAAGAGTTAACAGGAAAGTTTGACACGGACAATTTTAAGACCAACTTTGTATCAAATAAAGGGATTTAATTGATTCTAACATCAGTAGTTACAATTACTAAATTGCATCCTTATAACACGTTTAACAAGCAAAATAACCCCTTTCTATTATTGGGTATGATTATTAACTGCTTATTTTTTTAAATCTACAAAAAATGTGAAAGCTGCTGCAACCAGACAGGAAACATTTGGCTGGACTGTAATAAGTCAATACTTTTAATACTGAGCTTCAGAGGATTAATTACAGCACGCTCCTTCATCTACCTGCTGTTTCCAAAAAAGCCCTTTTAAATGTTGTATGTTTTGGGGCATTTTTGCCTTTATGAGAGGACAGCTGAAGAGAGAGAAGAGAGTGTGGGAAGACATGCAGTACATGTCATGGTTGCAGCCGGAAATCAAACCGGCGACCTCTGCGACAAGGGCGATAGCCTCTGTATATGGGGCGCTTTAAACCGCGAAGCCACCATATCCCCAAACAGCCTTTTTAAAAATGTTTGATTTCCTGAGATTGGAAACGCTAAAAATGACCGTGGCTCACTACAGGCTCTTTTTTCCAAAAATACTGAAAACAGTTGAAAACTGTTAAGCCTCTTGTTAAGAAGGGAAACCTGAGCCTGTCAATATCAACTAATCAAACACCTCCTTTTACTGAAAAAAAAACGTTTAATGATGTTGTTTTGGCCTGACATCTTTTTTTAAATGCTAATGGCCACTTAACAGATTTCAATCTTAACTCTGGCTCCATGAATCACTTGAACTGACAGAGATGACTTTCAAGCAGCAGCAGAGTTTTGGTGTGAATCACCACGATATGTGGATTCCCAAACACACATGCGCTCTCAATGTCATAATATGCAGATGACACTAACATTACATTTACTGTGTTCCCATTTGACTGAAGTGCCTTAGACTGAATATGTCCTTTTCTAGACCATGTGAATGCCTTAAATTACACATTTTGGTATTTAATCAAACAAAGACAAAATGGAAACAACCATATGTGGAATTATGAAAAAAAATTCAAATGTATCCCTGCAGTGTGACAAATGTCACAGTGATGAAGCCAATTTTTCTCACTGTAAATCGTCCGAAGCTTACTCCATTTCAGACTAGCATATTCTAAACTCTTTCAGAAACTCTGCAGACAATATGAAAACAGAGCCCCCACCTGTTAAATTATAGCTGGAAGAAATTGTAAAACTCTCTCTTGGACATAATTTGGGTCTAACTTTTGAATAAATTTGAGCACTTACACAAGACTTGGTATCCTAAAGTTACAGTCCGCATCTTCACTGCACTTGTTTCAGTAACATGCATGGTCCAAGGGCTGGGTAGCTGTGAACCTTTTAATTATTACCCTTTGTTAATTTTCTTTGACTTGTTTGCTTGTTTGCTGTTTTTAAGGACACATCCGTAACATTGAATGCTTTATCACTGCTCCCTTAATAATAATACAAAAACAATAGAAATATAGTTATTAGATCTAAATAAGTTTAAGAGAAAATCTGAATCTATATGATACATTTAAAGAAATGAGTTCTATTTAAGTTCAAACAAGAACCAAGGGCACTGAGCACCTGATGCTGTTTGTAAATCTTTGCACTATCTTTCACTTACTTATAAAAGAAAAACTAGTGTGAAAATGTTGACTTGAATACATGTAAACAATACCTAGTTATACTGTGTTGCCTCACAGACAAAATTTAGTGTGGTTCGTTGTCAAAGTAGCAAATTGCACTGGTTTGCAGGGAAATACAGGAACGTTAGACTTAACTCCTGTTGGCAATGGAACTCAGGAAGGTTGGTTAACTCTGGCTGGTAAGAAACAGTGAGCCAGCAGTGGCCTCGTAAACAACAAATAGCCCAAAAAACATTTGTGAAAAATAAGGAAAAACTTTAAGCTGCAATGTGAAGTTTGCTTGTTAACATACAAAAGTAGTGTTCACATGGAGTGTTACTTTCCAAAAAAATCTATCCTTGAGGTTGAATAAATGTGTTGAATGTCTTTTTTTGGTCTCATTAAAATAAGGCAAAGCCCTATCTTAAATCCACTATCAAGTACATCCATGTGCAATTTCTATGTGTCTCCCTCTCCTGAGCCTTTGAAGGAGTTCTGCTCTGAATTGAGGCTCAGTGAGCTACTTTTCAGTCCCTGACAGGAGAATGCAATTGTGTTTGCATTTGTTTGTTTGCTTGCGTGAAAACCAACAGTCACCTACTCAAAGAGCTCCACAGTGCTTCTGGAGGTAAGAAATCAACATGGAATCTCTAAATTAACTTTCTTTTTGTGTGTGTCATCTTAAGCCCTTTCAATATGCGTTACCGGCACATCAGAGGCAATACATAGTTGGCAGCTTTGTGCTCCACCACCTATAGGCTTGCTTCACACTCACTCTCATTGTTCACTTTCTGATCTCTGTGGATATCTAAGGAACTAGCAACTTTGTGTTTTACGTTATGTTTGAATTACAGATTTGGCTCTCCCTTTTCTTACCTCTGATTAATAGTGATTTCTACAAATGACCTTCTCACAGAAAAGTTGTAGGTTGAAAGCTTAAAAAACATACAATAGCCCTTCTTTATGCTGATTTTTATAAATGAAGTGTATTGCACTGCATCAAATTGCTTACTCCCCTCTCATAGAACCAAACTACAATCTTCTTTCTCTGCACAAGTTCATAACAAGTGATGGTATCTGATTTGAATGTGTTAATTTGAAGAGGTGATCCTTTAAACACCCCCTCAAACACATTTTTGTGTGTTATTTCATCTTGAAATGTTATGAATCATATGTTGTGGATGCCTTTTCTCCCAATTATGGCTCTTTAATATAGTTGCTATGTGTTTATGTTTTACCAAGAGGTACACTGGAAAAAAATGCCCCTCCAAAAACAAGAAAAAAGACTAATTTCAAGGCACTTTTAGCTTGAAATTAGGAAAAAAATTGCCAATAGATCAAATGAAAATTTCCTTAGAAGATTTCTTAAAATAAGACGTAATATTTAGAAAACTGTGATCTTAAAATTAGCATGGAAAACTTATTTTAAGCAACATTTTATCAGTATTTTAAAACTTAGTGTCTCAGAATAAGCCAGGTATGCTAACATCTAGTATTTTTTCACTCAAAAAAAGATTTTTGCACTAATACATTTCATGTCAACTTCTTCATTTAAGATATATTCAACTTAATTTGAGTTGTATTATAGCAGCACTTCTCTAGTCTTAAGACCATATTGTAATAAAATTACAAGAAATTACAATTTAAATAAGATTACAAAGTTTAATTTGAGCATTTTGAAATATAATGTCTTCTCATAGTTAGCTGGATATACTAATATTCAGTCATGTTGTTTTTTAGGATAAGCCAGCTATGCTCAAAAGTAGGTTTTTCATTGTGTGCATGTAGTTTGAGGATGTTTATTGTTTATTTTTATTTGATTTAGAAGAAAGAGTGCCTGAAAACTGTAACCCACCCTTAAGAAAAACAACTTTTCTTTCTTTCTTTCTTTCTTTCTTTCTTTCTTTCTTTCTTTCTTTCTTTCTTTCTTTCTTTCTTTTATCAACGGAGCTGTTTTCTGATAGATTCTCCAATAAACTGCATTTACTTAAATCAAGTTAAGGGGTTGTCTTAAATCAAGTTTATCCGTCTTCTACAAATAAAATCTCAGCTGGAAAATTTATGAAATTTAAAATAAACCTTGTTTCTTATAAATTACAACTCAAAACAAGATCATTTCAAGATTGTTTGACTTAACAAGATATTTAAGATGAACTGTCTTAAAACAAGTCCCTCTATATTGCTCAAATGTTACTTGTTGAGTAAATTTATCTTAAATCAAGTGGGAAAAGACATTTTGACTAAAAATGAGACAATTTCACTTGGTAAGATTTTGAGCTTTGCAGAGTCTAAAAAGTTGCATCTGTGATTAAGCATTTGATGACAGTCTCTTTAAGCAACAACTATGTGAAGAGCAATATTACAGTGACCTGTGCGTTTAAGCATGCCTGTTGATTCTCAAATAAAAAGTCAAGGCTGCATAGTATACTGTACTCTACGTACTTGTCAAATGTCCTGGCGAGGCTTTTCTTATAAGCTATGTTTTTCTTTTAAATAATAAAACATTTTAAGCCATAGAAATTAAAAAGGTTTGCACATTCATCAAAGGAGAAGGTGGCTCTCTCAAACAGAAAAATCAGAATCTAAAGGAAAAAAGAACTCTGGGTTAGAAGGACAAAGACCATTCCTGTAGGTTAAACAGGTTCCAAATATAAAAATCTGTTCCTTTCAAACAGAAGCTGTTTTTGTTCAGTTTTTCAAACCAGATCACTCTGGTTTAACTCCTGTTTCTCGACATGTGTATGGCAGCATGCGGGCAATGTTGATGGAAAATACTCAGCGTTAAGGCAGACTGATACCAAAACCTGACATGTACTGTTTCAGGGTAGTTTGTCTCCTGCTTGACTTGTTTATGTATAATTTAAATCATACAAGACACAGTCACATTATCTTTGATAGGTACCTTTCCAACACCACACAAGAAGTATAAAGAAGATCTCAACAAAGGCAAATTTTCATGGTCAAATATCTGTCTGATGCAATCATTCAAGATACACTGCAAGCAAATGTTTTTCTTCAGTTTCTTTGTCACAAAGTGAGTTTGGTCTTCAGCCTGGCGCACTGAATACATAACTGTGATTCCAAAAGAAAATATTAAAGCTGAACTAATCAGCTACGCAATAAAAAGAAGTTCTTAGGTTTGAATTATGAGCGTTATTATGAAGTTTTAAATAAGTAAAAGCAATTAGCATTTCTTTGAAGATGGTAATATTGTTCTTGTGGTTCAGGAGCTTATTTCTCCTGCTCAGCAAAAAGAAAATCTACTATTCTTTATTTAAAAGCCTTAGAACTCTTGGAAAAATTAAGTGATGATAAAAAGACTCTGTGACCTTTAAAGTTTAAGCACACCGTGTACTGAGAAACATGTAGCATGAAGTGTCACCCTTTAAAAGAAAAAATATACAATTAAGTAGACTAACAACTGGATTTTTTTCGATTTGGATCAGACCGAATGCATTGAAACGTTGCGTGTGAGATAACACACATAACAAGACAACCTTGACATGCACAATGTATTATTTTAAAATCTGTTTCTGTGTATGTGAAAAGTTCACAACAGATGGTTAACAACTCTGGGGAATAATTCTTAAGTCAGAATAGCAGACTGAAAGGTTGACTAGAACTGTGTGTGCATTTAAATTGCGGGGTGTAATGCGAGTGCAGACATACCTCATCACTTTCACTACCGATAAAGTCATGTTCAGGCTGGGCCTCATACCGCCTCCTGCTGCCGCTTTCTACCTGCTCATCCTCCATCTCCACCTTCTCCTGGTCGCCTGGGCCTTGCCCACGTTTGGGGGAGTGTGGCTGGGATAAGAAAGTGAACACCTCTTGCAGAATGAGCTCGGGCTCAGACCCCTCATTACTCTCCCAGCTGCTACAGACCTGCAGGTCAGCAGACAAAGCTGGACAAACCGAACAGGAGACAGACTCTGCTGGTGTCGTAGCAGCTTCTGAACTTTCCTTGTCAGGGCTGTAGCTACACTCATCTACAACAAAAACAAACACAAACAAGAGTTTTAATGCAAGAATGAGTATGTTCTCTTTTCTGAAACACACATTGTTGCAGATGAATATTTGTTAGTGAAGAATTTAGGACTCTGAGGGCCTGATCTACTAAGATCCCAAATAACGAGCGCTAATTTGCGTGTGCAAATAATAATTTTGCACGTGCTATTTCTGGGCGTGTTGCGGGTGAACTACTAAGACTGCGTGCGCAAATGATAACGAGTGCAAAAGTGGTGCGGACCGCCCTATTTTACAAGGATTTTGCGTGTGCTATCGGCTGTCACCATGTAGAGTTTGAGAGAACAGAGTGGCCTTAAGCGATAAATGAAGTTTGAAGACATGGAGTTGGAGGTTTTAGTGGAGGAGGGAAATAAACACATCGGTGAACTCCAGCAGAGACATCTCAGCGTTAGAAACGCGTTTTGGGAGGCCATCTGTGAAAAGGTGAATGATGTGAGAAAAAACAGAAGATCTGCCAATGAAATAAACGCATCTACTCTTCTCCAAAACGCAATCAGTGTTTTGATGGAGTTTAGAGAGCGATTTGATGAGGCTTAGTCTGCCACTCTTGCTCTAGAAAAGTTAGGCGTCACATGGATGAAGACAGTCGCCTCACTGTCCCAGGGAGCAACTTTCGGGTGAACGTTTTCAATGCCTGATATCATCATCCAGCAACTGTCCCAAAGATTCACCAGCTTAAATGGAACTGGGAACATGTTTGAGTCAATTCGCCCTAACACACTGCTGCAAGCACGAGATGAGGAGTTACGCAGAGCTGCCTGGCGCAGCTCAGTGAGCGCTCATTCACGTTAAAACTAACTAAAAACCCCTTGATGAGCACGATTGGACAGAATAGACTGAGTGGACATGTCATGTTATTTATTGAGAATGACAGATCAAAGAAAATGGACATACAGTGCATCGTGGACAAGTTCGCGGAGCTTAAGGCTCGTCCAGATAGTGGTGAGTATAGGCCGAGTACTTCATATTGATTTTTTGTTTGTATGTGAACATGTGGGCCGCTGTGCCAATTTTAATAAACTTTATAGCTGTTGATACAGTGACCTACTGTGCTCTCATTAGTTGAAAAAGTTAAAGTGGGTGTCAGAATGATGCGGTCGCTATCCGTGGTGCTGAACTGCTTTGAATTTGTGTTGTTTTATTATTATTATTTAGTTATCTTGGTTTGATTGACTAAAACATTTAGTAATGCTTGTAAGCCCAGCTTTTGCAGGCATGTTGTAAAGCGATGGTATGATAAGCGTTACAGTGACCGCAGCCAAGTGTGCGTAACGCTGTGCCAGTTTGCACCTGCCTTTCAAACGTGCTAAATATAGACGCAAGTACAGCGCGCACTATCTGCTTCAGGTTTGATAGATCACATTGCGTGTGCTAAATGTTTATATTTGCATCTCCTCCTCCCAGTATTTTGCGCGTTCTGATGATCTACATGTATTCTACATATTCATGAAGGCAAACACGCTAAATGATTTGCGAGAGCTATTTTGCTCATTTGACAGACGCAATCCTCGGTGCTCCCGGTTAGTACGTCAGCTTTGCGTGCGCTATCAAGTTTGCACGTGTTTTTATACACGCAAACCTTTAGTAGATCGGGCCCTGAGTGTACTGAAACGAGAGCAATGATAGGAATCTAGTGAGAGATAAATCCTTTTTAACTCAGTCACCATGTGGCTGATGTCATTCAAGTTCAGTTGATTATATGCCCGTAAACTTCCCTGATAAAAATATGCACATTCATAATGAGTTCCATCAATTGACAAACAGCCTCATTAATTACTCCTGCGCTGACATTTTTGTAGGTTTCAGTAATAGCTCTGCTTCGCTATCAGCTTTAGAAAACATAACAACATAAACAGCATAATCAGTAGCAACAACTGCAGTTTACTGCAAAATTTTCATTGAAGAAATGAAAGATCTCTATAAACAAGAATTACCGCCCCAGGGTTGTATGTCTCCGACAACCAGTCAAGTTGCAGATGTGTAACTTCATTAAGAGAAATAAAAACGCCAAAAATGTCGCCATGCCGCAACATGATGCTTTGAATGTGGATTTTGCTTCATATTTTACAACATGGATGGTTCATTAAATGACTATAACCTATCATCAAGGCTTCAAGTCAAGCAGAATAGATTTGTCACTTCCTCTGCACACAATGGAAATTTAATATGGTCATAATCTCAGCTTCTTTTCTGAGTTGTGGCATCAAAGAAAGGCATTATGTAGGACAATATGATCCCACAGTGCGCATTGACCTTTAATAATTAGACTTCTTTTATCAGCATAAAGGTTCTCCATTTATGGTCAAACTCTCAATGTTTAATCCAAAACTTCTTGTCAGTTCATCCTTGAGTCCAAAAAGTTCTCTCAAGGTGTTCCTGAGAAATCATGATACAAGAATGGAACAGATGGATGGACAGACGGACGAATAAACAGGCAGATGGACAAAATGCAAACATAATGCCTTCAGCCATGGCTATCACCGGCTCAGGGACATAAAATGAGATAACTGGTTTAGAAACCTATTTTCCAAGCAAATATTTCCACCACACTGCATCAGTCATTTGACTTTCTGCAGAAAGAGAAGAACATACAGCGGTGATACATGTACTGTATATATATATAGGGTAACATAGTGTAGTGCTTTCTCAAATGAAAGTTTCAGTCCATTTCTGTGCACCTGTAAGAAACACCTAGACCTTA
This sequence comes from Notolabrus celidotus, assembly GCF_009762535.1. Taxonomy (NCBI): domain Eukaryota; kingdom Metazoa; phylum Chordata; class Actinopteri; order Labriformes; family Labridae; genus Notolabrus; species Notolabrus celidotus. Next base: position 8,903,423 of record NC_048272.1, on the reverse strand, counting down.
ATCTCCACGATAGGTCTGAGCTCAAAGAAAGCAGCACCTCTATCTGAATGAGTGAGCACATTTGAACCTCTCGACAGTATAATCACTTCCTCTAATTGCCCACTGTGTGGCAGACCCCGGGCCCCGGAGATGTCCCTCTGACTTTTATTTAATGTGCCACATTACCATAAATGAACTGACTACTTTCAGTCTGCGGCAAGGACTGCAGAAAAGGAGCTTATTGCTACAGAGAAACATCCATATATGAGCTTTCAGAGCACGAGCACTCATTTTGCGAGGAAAATGCAGCTGTAGGTGTGCGCATGTGGAAGATTGTTGGATTTGAGTAGAGGTGCTCTCCTACAAAATCTTGAAAACGACCTTGGCGTGGGTTATGCGGAATTCAAAAGGGGAACGAAAGCCATGACATATGCTGCATAGAATGAGGCTCATTAAACTTCCTGAAATCAGAGCATGCAGAGTACATACCAAGAGTAGTCATACTCGTTATTTCCTTTTTCCTCAATCCTTGCAGTCTTTGGATACTTATCCCTCCCTTAGTCAGAAAGTGCTCATGTCCCTTTGCATGCTGTCCTGCTCAGCCTCACCTGCAGTGAGGTCATCATACTTTTCTGTTGGGGTCAGAGGCTGCCTGCTCACTTGCAAAGAGCAAATCTCTTTAGCTTTACTTCTCTGTCTAAAGCTACTTGGGGTAGCATTTTGAAGAGGAGCTGTGAACCAAAATCAAACAATTTACCACATCAAATCATTCACAGAGGCATCATCTTAAGAACATAACATGCAATGCAAGCCGTTTACCTGATAGTGCTGGCTTCTCTTTTCCAGCGCTGCAGACTCGCAGCTTTTTAGATCCCACCTTGTCAAACACTTTGTCTTTTGGTGGATGTGGCTGCAAACTGCCAGGTGTTCCTGCATTAAGTACTTTCAACATAAAAAAAAATAATAAAAAATCTTTATAACACAAAACAGGCAAACAACAATGTTATTCATTCTTGCCAGGAGCATATCTGCTAACTGATAATGCACAGTGAAGATCCCTATTAATGAAGCCATTTTGCAAACTGAGCTTCTCACATTCAGTCAGCGCAGAGAGAACACATCCAGATACATTATGTTCAGCTGAATTAAGGAATTTTTAATCAACCCTTTTTGCGTTCAGTCATGCTCAAAGGGCGGAGTATCACCAATGGTGTAAAAAGCTGTTACGAGGTGCTTGGGAGAGTATAAGAGCTCTTGTTTTGTTGGTTTGTTCATTCAAGTAAAGCTTTCACAGATGGACAGCTCTCAGAAGAATAATTGTGAGCACTGATAGGGCTAAAAAGAGCTGTAATGAAGGGAATGTGCACTCATACAGAAGGAAGTACACTTCAGTCACGTGCTTTCAAGCGTGAACTTCATTGTATGTATATTTGATTCGGGAAAAAAAAAAAGGATGACTGTTGTCTAAGAACATTCTCAGTCAGTCCGGACATTAGATACAGTATATAGAAGACAAAGTTTCTAATCTCTTGATTCTCTTAATGAACTAGCAAAGACTGTGTAAGTGTTTTTTTATTTTAGGTGTTGGCTTGAAATGTGTATCCCTCTCGTTTTCCAACTCATTGTAACAAAGAGGCAATTCACTATCAAAGACACTCTGACACATTGTGACAACCAACACCATCACGGAGATGGTTGTCACACACTATGGGGATGGTTGTCACACACTATGGGGTTGGTTGTCACACACTATGGGGTTCGTTGTCACAATATTATTACAATGGGAAAAATCTTTTAAAAAGGGCAAGAAGGCAGAACTAAATTTGAAAGTTTAATTGCACTGACAAGTGATAGGCCTACATAACTTAATGTATTTTAACATAAAATGAGCAAGGGACATGAACAGGAAACACGTCTTTAGGCCAGCCTATATAACAACATACAGAACAAAACAAATAGGCCTAACAACCATGGCCTACTCAACTAGGCATTACATGTGACAACCAACCCCAACTGGATTTTTTTTCTAGCATCAAGGCTAACAACCATCTAACAACTAGTTAGCTAGCTAATAACAATCTAAACTATAGCTTTCCCCTCACACTTTGTAAGGGTAACGCTTGTTTTGTTATAAACCCATCGTTTAAAAGCTGAGAAGAAAAATACTGAGGAGCTGAATATTTACAATTTGACATGAAAAACACAAAAAGCCCTCTCACCCCAAGTTCAGCTGTCTTACTCCAGAGAAGACTATGTAGGTGAACTCTGATCCTAATTCTAGAAATGTCCATAGCCCGATTTGAGAGACAGCATCCTCTGGTGGTGAGATAAAACGAGTGTGCCAACCAACCCGTGTGGTCGACCAGTCGGGGAGTCAAACCAGCGACCTCTGTAACGAGGACTGTAGCCTCCATACGTGGGGCGCTTAGGCTATGTTCACACTGCAGGCAAAAATGGCCCAAATCCGATTTTTTGGGGTTCAAGTGACCAGGTCAGATTTTTTAGAGGCAGTGTGAACACTCAAATCTGACCATAATCAGATTTTTTCAATCAGATTGAAAGCAGGGCAGTTCGGAGCCAGTTCACACTGGAATCGGCTACAGGTCACATTATAGATGGTAATGTGAACAGGCAAACAAAAAATTGGATCTGAGCAAAAAATCGGAATTGAGCATTAAGCCTTGCAGTGTGAGCATAGCCTTAGACTGCTAGGCCACCAGCACCCCCTTTAGTTTGATTTTATAAATGCAATCATTTCAAATCAAAACAATGATGAACCACATTTGGTACCAGTATTTAACGTCATTTTAAGGGTCATTCTTTCTGTTTTTCAATTACTTATTAACATGCGTATTTTAAGACAGTCTTTATGTGCTCATCATCTTTTGACACTACACTCTGAGACCATATTTTTTGGCTCCTTGGCAGTTATTTAATGACCCTGCTACAGTGATAACCATTGTCTTAAAACTGACATTAAACCCCCCCCCCCCCCCCCCATGTCCTGTCTCTCTTCAGCTGTCCTGCTTTTGCGCCACTTATTTCTGAGCCATCACAGTGTCTCTCCATCTTTCATTCCCCTGACACTGTTGTTGATAGTGATGGCTGGCCTCAATCATTAGAGGTACATTCACTTTACAGATAAGTGGCACTATACACTGTTGTGAACAAAGCATGGCCATTATTAAACCAAGAACAAAAGACAATACTACTTTTATCCAATGTATTTCAAGGTAAAGATAAAAAAAACAGACCCTATTTTATATTCAGGTCAATACGGTACTCATGATTCAAAGAAGGGGTAACAAAGAGTACATACTAAAACATGCAGGAGCTCCACTGCATTATGAACAAACACTTTGGCTTGGGGTTTTATTACAATATGCTTTAAAATTAAATTTGATTATGTGCACAGCATTTTTCTCACCAAATGAATTTTTTTAATTACGACTTTCAACAACAGTTCTGCATATCCAAATTTTCCAAAAGCTTTCCCCAATTTCTTCTAGGCTATATTTCTGTCCTGCGCCCAGCATCAAGCACATCTTCTATTCATTTTTTCCAATCACTCAGTATAGACTGTTACAACTAATTCTCTTTTCCCTTCTCTTACGTGTGAAATATATGCCTCTAAGCTGGACTTCTTCATCTCACTGTTTGATTGCCTATATGTGACCACTTTGGACATAGAAAATAACATTACATGTCTCTTTTTTCTTTGATAACTGCTCTACTTCTGCACCTACTGTAACTTCTGATGCAACATGTACTGTAAATGTAGCCATTTCTTCGATTCTCTCTTTACCCATTAGCCATTCTATTTCAGCTACTTCCATTTTTACCAAAAAGAACATTGATGCCAAGGCTAGCCTGTGCACTATAAGCATCAATTTGGGGTGTATGTGTACATGCTGCATCTCATACCAATACACTTTATAAAAGCAACTTTGGAAGGTGACCTCATGTCTTCCAAGAAGACATGTTACTATACAAAGAAACACACAAATAAATATATTAAAGAGCGATACAAAGTCATATGTTTTATACAATTTCCTCCAACTCAACACAGACAAATCCAAAATCATGCTCATAGGTCCACACTCATCACAGATTCTCTCCTCACTTCAGCTTGGTTCTCCTGTCACCACCCACTGCAAGAATCTTGGCATCCCCTTTGATAAAGACCTTACCTTCAACCAACATACCAAAACCACAGTCCAGTCTTGTGTCTATCAGCTACGCAAAATCTCTCAGATCAGGCCCTTCCTTTCACACCATAACCTAGAAATTGTCATCCATGCATTCATCACTTCCCGATTAGATTATTGTAACTCACTCTACACCTGCCTAAGCAAACACAACCTCTCAAAACTCCAGTGAGTACAAAACGCCGCTGCCAGACTCCTCACACACACCAATAAAAGGGAACACATCACACCGATTTTAGCCTCCCTTCACTGGATGCCTGTGGGTTTTAGAATTGATTTTAAGATTTTAACTCTCACTTTTAAAGCAATAAATGGACTGGCCCCTGAGTACCTAGGAGAGTGTCTAAGTATGTATGTCCCCAACTGCTGCCTGAGATCTTCCGGCAGGTCCCTCTTGGAACTCCCAAGGGCGAGGTTAAAAACCAGAGGAGACCAGGCCTTTGCAGTCAGGGCCCCGTCACTCTGGAATGACCTGCCAGAGGAGATCAGGCAAGCCACATCCTTGTCCTCTTTTAAATCTCTTTTAAAAACACACTTTTTAAGATGTGCTTTTACTTCTTAATTCATCACTGACTTTTTAATTTCTGCATGGTTTTTATTATTGTTTTTACTTCACTCATTTTAGCTCTCCTTACCTTTGTTATGTACTTTATTGGTTTTTGAAAGGTGCTATATAAATAAAATGTATTATTATTATCATTATATGTTGATGTTTTGATGACCAGGGCATGTTTATGCATTGAAACCATGCAGACTTGATTAAAGTGCACTATGAACATAAATCCATATTTACCCTCAGGCAGGCTGTGTGAACTTGGTTCTCCTTGTAATAAAGTCTCACCCAGGTCGGCACTGCTCTGACTTTCTGCTGCAACTTTTTTGTTCGTACGACTGAGCGAGGATCTCTGCGGGGCATAGACAAACAGACACATTTTCCATTTATGAATAACTTTGTGAATAACTTTATAACTTGACTTGATGTTCCAAATCATGCTATGTATTTCAATAGTATTCATGTGTTTACCGATTTTGAGATGCAGAGTAAACTTCTTTCCACTCTGTCTGAGGTCACGCTGCTTTCTCTTCCTGAGCGTGAGGATGACCCTGGAACCCTGGAGGCTGCAGCTGCATGTGAAACAACCTGTGGCCTGGTTCTTTGAGTCCTGGGTGTTTTGGTCATTGCAGATTTATCAGGAACTGAAAAGAAATTCCAATGATAGCCGTGTTTTTAGTCTCAACAAGATTTTACTTTAATTAGGATCTTCAACTGTAAATACAGACTATATGAAGTTAACATAAGAAAGATGATCTTGTTGTAGAAAATTACCTGATCTTTGGACCTCAAATACCTGACTATTAGGGCTTCCATTTGTAAGCCACTTCTTTAATCCATTGTTCATTGTCATGACAACTAAAATACCCTCTCTGATATCTTAAGACGCTTTTTAAAGAGGTAGTGTCTGAGCTACTTTTAGAAAGTACTTGCAATTGTTTTGAAACATGAAAGTATTTAGAACTAGTTGGGTTTGAAAGTATGAATTTGTTTTTAATGTATCTGCGACTATCTTAACTGTGTTTATATGTGTTTTGTTTTGTTAATTGTATTAATTGTATTGCTGCTGGGCACCCCTGAAAAAGAGACGTTGGTCTCAGTGGGTCCTCCCTGCTAAAATTAAGGATGAATAAAAATAAATGTTCATTGTTTCGTTCATGTGCTTATTTGACATGGACAAAGGCATAAAACATTGCTTCATGAGGAGTTTCACTAGCAAGGACCACACCATCAACAGGATGTTATTTGACAATGATTTATTGATTTAACTGGAATAGTTAGTCTGAATTTGATGTTGAACTTCTTGCCGTTACTGGTTTGGGCAAGCTTGAGGGGATCCGCTGTAGCTCCCGGGCACAAGAGCACTATGTATAGTAGGAAAGAAAGAAATAGGAAGAAAAAGGGAGGCAAGGTGCGGAATCGGAGAACGAAGGGAAGGAGAGGGATAGGTTTGAATTTATAAGAGCCAGAAGAGGCGTGATGAAAGTGTGGTCCTGCTCCTGAAACTCTGCTATATAGCACCACATAAAGTAAATGCCATGCATACAAGTGTCTCAACATGGCTAATTTGCAACCCTCGTTCCTGGCTAGGCTTCAGAAATTAAAACGGAAATCACAAAATGTTAGATTTAAGATGAATTCAAGAAGCAACTGCGGTAAGTCACATGGTTCATATAGATGATGCAGGATTTATGCCAGTGCAAAAAGAGAAAGCTGCTTTAATTCAGATACAAATTTGAGGTGCCTCAGTCCAGCTGCAGATAATGTAAAAAATTAAAAAAATGTTTGCATGAGACAGTTCTTATTGAGTTGATGAATTTTGTATCTATTAGTTTCACCTCATAATGTATTTAGATGAGGACTATCTCCTCTGATGTTAACAGCAAAACACACTCTGTCTGATCCTCATCAGAGCACAGAGCAGACACTTCTATTGCACAAAACACACAACACTGTCACCCTGATATACAGACAGAGTCGAGAGCAGAGAAGAAGAAGTAGAAAGTGTTGCACTCCTTTGAAGCATCAGACTCATAGCTCAGAGTATGACCCAGCTATGAGGGTCAGCAAAATTCAGTGTCATTTAAACCTACACATTCAAAAGAATGTGGAAAATATAAGAGGAAAGAAGATACTCAAATTAAAGTTGATAGTCTAAAAACTACTTGAGGAGGGACTTTGATGTGAAAATGCTGTGACCCTAAGAAAAGCGTCTTTGGTGTAAGAGATAATGACGGCTTGTTTGTTGTTGCGTGACAAAAAACTGCTGTCTTACTTTTAACAGTTTCTGACAGGTTGGGCACTGGAGCCACAACATTCACCAAGCAACTTTGTCACAGTGAAATTGTATGCCTACTTTAATAGCGATCGTTTTAATTATGATTAGAAATGTTATGCTAATAATGCAGATGCTAATTATCAAAAGCCATTTCTTGTGTGTGGTTGCTGCTCTCTTCTTTGGGCATTGCCGCTTGACTCAACATGACTTCGACAGCTGTCAGAACAAATAAATAAGCTCTGATAAAAAAGGCCACAGAGGCGGCGGAACTGGATTACTGGTGCATGTCTTTTTATATGAGGAGATAATTGCAGCTCACTGAGAACAGGTGAGGTGCAAATGAACACAAAAATGAGAACCATGGGAATTTCATACGGGGAAAACAAATCGATTATCATTCTTGTTTCTTTGTGTAGAGCAATTTCTTCATGTGACATCATTTTGATGCTTCTCTTTGTATAATGAAAGATTAATCAGTGGATTAGGACTGATATTTTGTCTTAAAAATTGTATTCATAAGTCATTCTGAGACACCAAACACATTCTATGAGGATGGTGTTTGCCTTTTGAAAGACATTCTGTAAATGGGCAATAATATGAGTTTACCAGAGTATTACAATTATATTTAGTTAAACATCTTATTCCAAAATCCCGGATATGATGTTGCTGTTACATTCTCTACTCTCCTCTGAATGCATTCAGCATGAATTTTCAATCTTGGTGCCCATGTGGAAAAAATTATATCGTCAATCTCCTTCCTAATCTTTTATTCTCATTTTTATTTAATTATTTGTTTATTTCGACAGGGACAGTGTACAGCCACTTCTTCAGCGTTTTGTTGTAGGATCATCTGACACCTACCGCCCCAGCAGAGATTACAGGCACTAAAAATTTAAATATCGAAGATATCAATCTTTTGGCTGATGGTTTTGTTTGCTTTTGTATGTCGAAAGAGGCCACATTGTTAAAAAAAAAAATTAAGTTATATTTTTGGGGGCTTTTTCACCTTTATTGGATAGGACAGCCGAAGAGAGACAGGAAATGTGGGGAGCAGAGAGTACGGGAAGAGATGCAGCGAATGGTCGACCGGCCGGGAGTCGAACAGGCGACCTCTGCTACGAGGACCATAGCCTCTGCACATGGGACACCCAGACCGCCGGGCCACCAATGCCCCCCCATTGGTAATTTTAGTCTGTTTCAAAGCCGGTAAAAAACTCCTCAAAGGAGCTTTAAGTAAAACATGTAATGCAGAATAGCCCATTTCAGAATCATATATATTTTGTATATTTTGCTATTGAATTACAAAGATTGAGGTATGATTGTGTAAGTATTATTTAAATGTTCAGCTGGTAAATGTGTAAATGTGTGTGTTAGTATCTAAATCTTAAATAACCTGGTGCAATTTTATCCGTGCAATAACTTACCATATCTATTTATCAGATAGAAGTGTACATAGTGTGTATACATCTGTAATAGTTGCCATATTTTATTTTATTTTATCTTGTTTTATCTTATTTTATCTTATTTTATTTTATTTTATTTTATTTTACCTTATATTTTTTTAACCATGTTAGTACATTGTTGTATTCCCCTGTCCCGTGTTGAAAGCTGCTGTAAGAAACGAATTTCCCCCAATGGGGGACCAATAAAGTATATCTTATCTTATATCCTAATTTAATGTTTGATTTTATTTTGAATCAACAGTATGAACTGGTAAAATAGCTAGAAACAAAAGCTGACAGAGAAATGTAGCTCAGTGAAAACTACAAGATTTGTCAACAAACTGGAATGGAGTAGAAGAAGCATTAAAGAGTTTTGTAGTTATGTAGTTATGTAGTTTAGTTCACATGCCTTAAATTGTAATTTTATTCAGCAGTTGCAGAAATGTACTTGGTTACCCTTCCAGCTGTTCACTGTTCATTTAACAATCATCTAATTTGCTCTTACCTACCACAGTCAGAGCTCAACAGCCCAGCCCTCACATCTGCCTTCTGTAGACTCTGCATGTCCAGCACCTGAATGACGTGGCTGACACCTGGTGGGAAGTGGCAACTACGAGGGATCAAGTCCATGAGACCGGCTCCACTCAGGAACATATCTAGAATAAAAAGAAAACAATCTCAGATTTAAAACGCCATCCATTACAAATTAAAAGCTGAGTTTACTGGCATGTAGTTTAGGTAGGCACTTGTAAGCCAGATCTGAATGCAGCTGTTAGCACTGCAACAAAAAGCGGCACTGAGCTCTAAGCCAAGTATCATAAAACACAGTCAACCTTTTGTCTCTCTATCCACACACAAAGCAATATAAACTCCCAAATCTGCTCAAACGGCAGATATATCTTTTAAATTACAAATCATTTAGAGGATTTAAGGTTAGCTGAATCTATGTTTGAACATTCATCTTCAAATGATGAACCTCTTTACCGTCCTCTGACATTCCTGAAGGCTCTGGTTTGATGGTGAGGATTCTGCGGACTTTACAGGTAGCATACAAAGTGATGCCATCCAGCGTCAAAAACCCCTTGAACAGTTCATCAGAGAATGACACAAGGTCGATGCACAAAGTAGACCACTGAAACAAAAGAAACAGAATTATTTGACAATTACAAGAATCCTTCAGAAACACAGCTCAATATCCTCCATAAGGCATGAACACCAATAAAACAGGAGCACACAGCTTGAAGTAAATACCCAAAAGAAGGTGAGTAAATTACTTACAATATTGCGTTTCAATCCTACAAGAGGTATCTTTGCATGCAAAAGAGTGGAAGACAACTCTTTGTGCACAGTTGATAGGTGAAGTCTTCTTTTCAGGTGCTGTGAATCCGTTATTCTGTGTGAGGAACAGAAAACAGAAGATGAATTCAAAGCATAAGTGGTGTCACAGAGAAGTCGGGATCAGGGTAAGCCACAAGCCTCTGGGGTTGTAAGGTAGTTCTGAAAGTGTTTTGGCTTTATCTATAATATCAGCTGTCAGTATCACTGTATCAGAAGAATAACACTGACAATATTTCCCCTGTATCTTAAAATGATCTTGAGCTAGTAAATAAGAAAGTGTCTTTATGATATGAAAAATATATTCATGCTTTTATTTTTTTACTAATGATCCCGGTGAGTTAACAAAATCTATACAATAAAACCTTTACTGAAATATTGTTCATTTAATTTGTATTAAGTGTACACAAACATTAAGTTGTTCGAACATTTTAAATGCATAAATTGTGATTTAATAATCAGAAAATCATTGATTACTCACTGTGTGAAAATATTTTCTCTGTGTTTACCGATAGAAATCTACATGTTATATTGTTTTTCGAAAACTTGGTTATCCTTTTAGTATACAACCTTGTCAATACTACCTTGGCTTGCTCCATAAAGCCATCTTTGCTGCAAATAGTTGATTAATGTCTTAATCTAAATAGCATTTTAAGCAGTGCTCGCTAATGTGATGCAATGCTTCAGATGGCTCAAGAGGGGTTCTCTCCTGGATGTAAACATGTTGTCTTTTACTATTTTTCCAGTGGTCCATGGGGAATTCACTTTGATACAGTAATTATCTTCTGTACTTCACTGTGCATTACAATAAGGACTATTCTCTTATGTGAGGGGAACTGGTAATTTACTCTTTAATATATCATCATGGCACCACATTGTGCCACAGAACAGTTACAAATGAACTCTACAACTACAGATTTTTTAAGATCCACAAAGGTGAACACTTCAATGCTGTTCAAGGTAAAATGCAATGCACTGTCTGGAGTATAATAAAAGTTTTGGTTTTTTTTAAACCTTGCTTCTATACTTACACAAGCTCAGTTGAAAAGTCTTTTATTTGAGGAATATACACTTGAAGGACCAAGAATCTTTGGAGAAGCCCAACTGTGGAAAAAAACACAGGCAGAAGAGAAAATTAACCTGAACATGTGAGAATAACAATATATAATTTACTAATGATTGTAGGTTTACTTGTGACTTACGAGACATTTTCCCATTCATTGGCATTTGCATCTTGACTGTCTGGCTGCTTCCCTCCAGGCAGTAAACAAATCCTTTGACTTCTTTATCATACTCCTAAAGAAAGACATAATACAAAAGGAGTCCTTGCTATGTGGCATCATTGCTGTGTACTGCCTGTTCCTTTGGTGCGACCACTCTCAGTGAATACAAACATTTTATATGTGATTAGGTTTGAGATAGAAAGCCACATGTCAAGAACGGCTCTATTTATGACACAGAAATCGTCTGCCTGTGAGGGCTGTAAAAATGTGCTGTCAGAGTTGCATTGTTACAGGCATCTGGAGCTGTCACATAAAGGCAAGAGTTCAAGTGTCTGCAATTCAATGATTACATAAGTTTGGATTTACCCTCATTCAAACAGTTTTAACCTATCTATCATGCAGCTTGTACGTGATCTATAATGTACTGATTTAAGGCTCTTGTGTGACTGACAAACTAGTATAAAGCAAAAACTCATGTGGACTTTAACAGTTTAACAGAATAGATATGTCTATTATATTGCTTGGTCTGAACGTTACACTAGATGTACTTTGCTGTTTATTTGTACGAGCCCTGTGATATCTTCTAGAGATGTGACGTTCACGAACGAGTCAGTCTTTTGAACGGCTCTTTTAAGTGAGCGAGGAGAACCGATTCGCAGTTGTGAGACGTTTATTTGGGAGCTTTTTTTATATGCAGATTGCCCATGCTGCTGTCACCATGAGTCTTTTGTTCATACTTATTGTCTACACTTCGTTATTGTTTACATCGTTTTGATGTGGATTCAAGTCAAGAAGCTGTTTGTTAAGTAGTTCAGGTGTAGAAACACCAGGTGGGGTAGTACAAATTTGCATTCACATTTTTATAATGTCCTAATTTTTATTCTAGTTGTATTTATATTTTTTGTATACATATATATGTATTCTTATTTTTTTTTTTTATATTTTCTCTGTATTGTTAAAATGTTCTTGTGTGGAAAATTTTACAGTACAGTTGTTTTGCATGGAAGTTATCTGTAGCCTACATAGTTTTTATAGTGCCACAAAGTTTTTTAGGTGAGGGAAAATTCAAAATAGTGATCTCACTGTCGAAGCATGGGGATATGGCATCATCTTATGGAATGTTTACCACGCCAAATTAAATCATAATCAATATTTCAGAATAATCCCTACCAATAGAGTATATATATATGGTGGGATGTGTAAGTTTGAATTATTCTGATCCAAATCTTATCTTACCAGTGATTGTTTCCTTGATAAAAACGAGTTACCCCTGGTTGACTTCTAAAAAATATATAAATATAACAATGAGCCAAAGAGCCACCCACCCAGGAAAACTTTACTGCTCAAGGCTTTCTCTTCTAAGTCTCCGGAGACAAAATTGAGATTCTCACTTCAGCCTCATTCAAGTTTCAAATTGTTCTCATTCATTTCTCCTAAAATTCACTAGGAGAAATAGTTGAGACCATGACATGAGTCTTATTTGAGACTTAAATGAGAGATCTCATGAATGGCTAATTTTCTTTTTTTTTTTCTTTTTTCTTTTTTTTTTATATTTTTGGCCTTTTTGCCTTTATTTGATAGGACAGCTGAAGAGAGACAGGAAATATGGGAGTAGTGAGCAGTGGTAGTAGTGAAACATGCTTGAAATGGTCGACTGGCCGGGAATCGAACCGGCGACCCCTGCGACGAGGACTGTAGCCTCTGTACGTGGGTCACTTAGACCACTAGGCCACAAGCGCCCAAAAGAATCCGCCCCTTTAACTGTAATAATCTGGCTAAATCTGGTCAGCCCATATTTTAAATAAATCATCTGTCATACCTGGTATGAAATCTCTATATTTTGCAGTTTCTCTCAAATGCACTAAATTTTTGTGAAGTTGTTTTGTTCTCAAACAGACTTGTAAAGAAATGACCATATTGCGAAGTCAAAGAAGAAATCATTTGACATCTAAATAGCTGATCTTGCAAGTGGTTCAAATGTTTTAATGAGAATTGTAAGTTTGTGGACAAGTACATTGGAATCTTAATTTTGCAGGGCACTATAAATGGTCATTAAAAGATGAGCTCAGGCTCTTTCTTTGCTCAACTTGAGACACAAAAACTGAGTCTGACAAAAACAAATGGATGAGGTTAGATTGAGACAATTGAGAGAGCTCCCTGATTTCTCCTCCTGAGCTCAGAAGGAGACACAACACTTGAGAAATACCTGAGAATCATTTCAGATTTTGACGAGATCTCCTTTTGAACTGAAAGGGAGACTAAGCTGAGACTTTTTGGAACTTTTTACTGGAGACAAGAATGAGAAACAGGATAAATAAGCTATGGTCTCATTATGCTTTCAAACAGATCTCATTGTTGTCTAGGACAGTGGTTCTCAACTGGTTCGGCTTCGGGACCAACCATCACCCCTTAGCAATAAGCCGCGACCCGAATCACGAAACATTTTTCAAATAGATTTAATATAAAGATAGTGCAGTTTGAACCTGAGATACAGAATATCAGATTATGCCAACACACAAAATAAACACATGTACTGGTAAACCCAAAACGATCAGCAAGTGGCGATGCTAGAAGAAGACATATGCCCTTTCACACTCTTTTAGCTGCATTTTAATGTAAATCAAAAAGTGCATATTAGGGACAGAAGGTTTCAAGAATATTATGCACAAACATGAAACAAATAAGTCTAACTAGTGAGAACTAGTTTCAAAGAGATTCAAAAATATGTAGTTTTGGCATAACATAACATGTTATAACAAAAATGATGCTATTAAAAGAGAGAAGAGTGTTTTGTTTCCAAATGCTGCTTTAATTTTGACGGCTTCATACTTTCACTAGCCAACACCTCGGTGCACACAACACACTGAGGTTTTTGTCATCCTTTTTTATCAATATAATAAAGTCCATATCTAATGTAGTCACTGTATTATTTATGTTTAGCCATGCTTATTTCTCATAAGCAAAAAAAATACTTTGATTGTCTTCTTCAACACTGTAAAAAGCATGGTGTCACAATTTTTATTTACAATTTTTTTTCTCCAGTCGAAGGCCCGCGACCCACTCTAAACGAGTCCGCGACCCACTTTTGGGTCGCGACCCACCAGTTGAGAAACACTGGTCTAGGAGACATAAATGAAACACTTTTGAGATCTCCTCTCTAAATCTCTTTTCCTATGGGCAGTCTCTTGAACGGCCCTTTGAAAGGAATGGTTCCTCAAGATCCGGTTCCCTTCAAAGAGCCATAAATCCCATCTCTAATATCTTCACATAAAGACCAGGTACATTCAGCTTTGCTTGTCTTTTAACGTGTGTTCTCACCAGAATCAGATACTACTGGACCCACCTTGTGTATGACCGAGGGCCCTCCGCTAAGTTTCCATTTCGCTGCAGGGTCTTTTCCCTGTCCACTGAAGATCTCCACCGCTGCTCCACCCTGCCAGACAAACCGTCACACTGTCAATATTAGTCTGCACCCTTTTATCCACTATGTTCAACCTCACAGCAGCCCAGAAAAGCCTGCAAAATGCTTTAGACGAAGGTTTTTTTTTCATCGGAAACATATTGTATAGGAAGTGTCGTTACAATAAACTCACCTGATAATTATTCTTGAACATTTTCAAATTATTTGACGTGCACGTTTACTTTACTTAGATAAAAGTACGTTATGTTGGTAAACAAACTGATAGCTCGGGATTAGCACATCGTTTTACAAGAGTTAAGTACGTTCCTCTTTTACGGCTGCAGGTGTAGGACACCTGTTTTGTTTACACAGGTTACCATGGTGAGCACAACAGCGACCGTCGATCTACGGCTGACCCTACGTCATGGTAACCTGTCTACGGTGGCCCTGAAGGGCAAAACAAATTTACGAAAGATGAAACACTTTAACAAAGTTGGAGACAAATTTACATTTTGGATTTTTTTTTACATTTTATAAAACGAAATTACATCAGCAAAACGGTCAGTGTGTGTTTTGGTCATTGGACTTTCCGTTCAGAAAAGACTATTAAAAAACATAAAATCCTTATAATGAAGCCCAAGGTTGAAATTAAGCTCAACTAACTGCCGTACTGTCATTTGTAGATTGATCCCCAGTGCGTTCTTGGTACCTTATGCACCTAGGAAACTTTGTCGTGCGCACAGGAAAGTTTCTCCTGAGCACGAGAACATATATTTACTTTTTTTCTGCTCATGTCACTTTAAGGGCTCACTACCTCTTCCCTGAGACACACTCTTTTATTGTTACGAAAAACAACGTACTGATCCATGTCCATCAACTTCTGTTACACAGCAGCGCCGAAACTCTTTCTCTCTCCTACACAGCACCGTCCTTACACGCGCTCTTACTTTGAAAACGGCAACTTCCGGTCGCACAGTATGAAAAAAACAGGCGTTTTTTTTTTTTGTTTCTGTCTTCTAACGATTTTTGTTTTTGTTTTTGGAAACAGAAAATGAAAATCAACTATTTCTTTAAAGTTTTTTTTTTTATCCTTTCTTGACCCTGATGAAGAAGGGGTTTTTTTTGGGACTCATTTTTTGTTTTTAATAGTCTTTTCCGAGCGGAAAAACCAATGAACAAGACACACACTGACCCAAAACACTTTTACCAAGGCCAAAACAAATTTACCTTTAACAAAACAAAATTTACCAAAGATGAAACACTTTTACCATTTCTGAAAAAAATTAACATTTCATTTTTACGGAAAGGGAATTGTCCCAAATACCGGAAGTGATCCGGAAGTGATCGAGTGAGGGGTCATTTAGCTTGTTTTGATGGAGAGAAACCAAACAGCGACATGGTCAACATATTAAGACATCCTCGGGTCTCAGAGAGAGGTGTCAGACCTCAGATGAAAAAGCATCATGTCTCCAGAAATGTTACGTCATATCTCCAAAAAAACCTTCATCATGTGTCAGAATTCAGATGAAACGGCCTCAGACCACATAGCCTCAGGCTAAACACAGTCAGGCTAAAAGGAGTCAAACTTAATGGTAAAAGTGTTTCGTTGTTTTGAAATTGCCTCCAACTTTGTAAAAGTGTTACATCTTTTGTAAATTAGTTTTGTCCTTCAGGACCACCGTACTCCACAGATCCTAGATCAGATAAAACGGCAGTGCCAGTGGCAGATCATGTGCCAATCAGACCGCCTATAGTCCAATCACATGCCCCCTCACGCGCATTAGTTGTGTACAGCGCAAATGCCCCAGGTCCTGCAAAAAGGTGTGGATGTTCTCTCTGATGGCCTTTAAATGGTCAGACTTAAGAAACACATGCAGCACAGAGCTGATCAAAAATGAACTTCAAATAAATGTAAATTGTGACTTGTCATGTAAGGACTTCTCTCTGGCTGTGCAAAAGGACAAAAGACTGCTTGAGTCAGTCAAGAGCAGCAAAAAGTATCCATGGAAAAAGTACATTTGGTGAGTCATACTCTTCTTCTGCATTTTCTTTTGCCTGTTTTTTGATGTAAATAGCCAAATTGTGGTTTCTTTGAGGTTTATTCATATGAGGTTACATAATGATACAGTAAGGATTAAAGGGAATATATACACTTTCTGCATTTCCAGTTGAATCAGAATATGAATATGCGCTGAACTCAAGCATCATGCCCACACCACCATAGCACCTGTCCCTTATTTAGAAGTCAGAAAGTTGGCTACCCTACGTGATTCACATTGTGAAATTTATGTCATTCTGTGTGCTCGATACAACTCCCGAGACAACAAAAATGAAACTGCAGGATAACCGAGACAAAAGATATCGATGAATAATTTATCGCCCCTAGGTTGCTCTCCCTGTGCATATGACCCTCAACTGAACTATATACACCCCCTAACATTTGTGCAATAGATTATATTTTCTGTCTTAATTTCCCACAGTGTCTTACTTAATAGTGATGTGTCTATTATGATGTGTCATGCGGCCAATCACATGTGAGGATATAGGATACAGGTGATGGAGGGGAGGCTGTGTATTGTGGCTACATGTGTTCCTTCTGAGAGAGTCTTATCGAAGAACGGGCAAATACTCACTGAGAAGAGAAATCGGATCAGCCCATCCAAGCTGAGGCATCAGATTTTTCTCAATGCCAACCTGAGGACATTAATAATGTTTGCTCCAGTTTGGTTCTGGTTCTGTTTGCTCAAGTTTGGTTCTGGTTCTGTTTGCTTGAGTTGGTTCTGTTTCTGTTTGCTAGAGTTTGGTTCTGGTTCTGGTTCTGTTTGCTTGAGTTAGTTCTGGTTCTGTTTGCTTGAGTTTGGTTCTGGTTCTGTTTGCTATAGTTGGTTCTGTTAGGGTTCTGGTTCTGGTTCTGTTTGCTTGAGTTGGTTCTGTTTCTGTTTGCTAGAGTTTGGTTCTGGTTCTAGTTATGTTTGCTTGAGTTAGTTCTGGTTCTGTTCACTTGAGTTTGGTTCTGGTTCTGTTTGCTTGAGTTGGTTCTGGTTCTGTTAGGGTTCTGGTTCTGGTGCTGTTTGCTTGAGTTGACTGTAGTTCTGTTTGCTTGAGTTTGGTTCTGGTTCTGTTTGCTTGAGTTTGGTTCTGGCTCTGGTTCTGTTTGCTTAAGTTTGGTTCTGGTTCTGTTTGCTTGAGTTTGATTCTGGTTTTGTTTGCTTGAGTTCGGTCCTATTTCTGTTTGCTTAAGTTGGTTGTGTTTCTGTTTGCTTGAGTTCTTTTCTGGTTCTGTTTGCTTGAGTTTAGTTATGGTTCTGGTTCTGGTTCTGTTTGCCTGAGTTAGGTTCTGGTTCTGTTTGCTTGAGTTGGTTCTGTTACTCTTTGCTTGAGTTGGTTCTGGTTCTGTTTGCTTGAGTTCGGTTCTGGTTCTATTTGCTTGAGTTTGGTTCTGGTTCTGTTTGCTTGAGGTTGGTTCTGGTTCTGGTTCTGTTTGCTTGAGTTTGGTTCTCGGTTTGTTTGCTTGAATTTGTTCTGGTCCTGTTTCTGTTTGCTAGAGTTTCGATCTGGTTCTGTTTTCTTGAGTTTGGTTCTGGTTCTGGTTCTTTTTGCTTGAGTTGGCTCTGGTTCTGTTTGCTTGAGTTGGTTCTGGTTCTGTTCTGTGGATTTGTTTGCAGTTTTTTGTTAAATTGTGCAATAAAAAAGTTTGATTAAAATAATAAACAAAAGTAAGAATGGTTTCGTAACAGAATAAATGCACAAAATTTGGCAATTATAATGCTTCTCATAAAAACACTGTATGTAAAGGCCATTAGTTTTTGCAAAGTTAAGGTCAAATATACGGCTAAAAAAGATCCTAAATTAAAAGCCGTTCGGCAGTCGTAAGAGCCGGCTCTTCTTTGGGAGCTGAGTCAGAAGAGCTATCTCTCTTAAAAGAGCCGGACTTCCCATCACTACTACTTAAGGCACTGGTTTCCTCAATAATGTCTTGACTGAAATTGTATTGATAGGAAATTCATAAAGTTCAATATTACTGCACCACAAGTTCTACTTTGTTGTTTAACATACAACTTTCTTTTTATTTATATTTTCATTGTAGGGTGTTGTTTCATACAGTTATATACCATTAGTGTTATTTTGTAGTTTTTCTTTAGTCAAACCTAACTGATTAGATTGTTGCAATTGATTATGTAAGTTGTATTGGCCTTTTGTGAGTGGGAATGGGCATTCAAGTCATGATTAAAAAATATATATACACACCACATGCTAATTCAGTATGGACAAAACAGTACTGCGTGACCACATTAACAGTAAGGGATCAATACATGCACAAGGCATAAGCTCCACTAACAATAACAATCACTACAGAATATTTCTCTTGTCACTTTGGTATATGAGACCATTTGTATTTCATGTTGCTATTGTTCTTGTATTTACTGTACCAGGGGGTCAAGGCAGAATTTCTAGCTTTGTAGAGAGGACTTAATCTTACTACACACCTTTTTTTCTGACTCAAATGGAACAAAACAACAGTAATACCAAACAATTTATAAGGGTTCACACTGTGTGGGTTAGCATGTTTAAATAACAACCTTAAAGATGCTGCTAAATAAATCATTAAAAAATAGGTCTTTATTAAAGTTGAATATTCTCTTGAAAAAAAGAACCTTATTGTGTCATTGTCACTTGCTTTGTTTACCCTGGCAGCAGCGCTATTATGAGATCAAAAAGATGTCTTTTTAATTAGCTACTGAGGGAGACCAGATCCGGAAGTATGACTGTATGGCTTACAGCTTATTAACATGTTTTGCATGTTTCTGACTTCAAACACACAATGGTCTCAGTTATTTATGGATATAGAACAAAAGACACCAGAAAAAAATAAATCTGTCCAGTCACACCTGCGAATGCAGTGAGTATTATTGTTCCTGAACAAACGCCACCACACACTTTCATATCACTGTCCCCATTTTCATTGTGCTGGATTTCTTGTGCTCAGGCTCGCTGTCGTTATTCTAGAAAGGCTCTTCTGATGTTGTAGCAAAACCTAAGCTTTTCTTCTCTGAATCACTAATGAGAATGCATTGCAGGAAAATGGAATACCATACAGTATGTTATGATAATAAGTGGGCCAGATCTTACGAAGCCTTCCACTTACATGAGTCTATCATGTCTTCTCAATTGTTTGTTGGTGGTGTCACACAACATAATTGTCAGAATAAATACTGCTGATGTGAAGTTCAGTCATTCCACTCACATTGTATTGGCCAAAAGTGCAGAAATTGAGGAGTGATAAGATATATCTTAAACCATCTATAGTCAGCGCCTGGTAGAAGCTGGGGAGGTGGTGGGCTTAAAGTTTGAGTGCAGCACTAGTACAGGGCGGTGGTGGCATTGTTAAAGCATAGACAGAGAATGGAAATCTTGCTGTTTAAATGAACTGCCTCATTGGGAGGATGCTTCGATTGTGAGAATGCCACATTGCAAATGTGAAATTAGTGCAGCTTGAGTTGTCTCTCTTAACTAGCTCGCAGGCATTGCCCCATTTGTATAATACAAAAACTGGTCAGATGCAAATGGATTTTCAATAGGATGTCCCTTTTGCCAGATTGTGCAAGTTTAGTTTAAGTTAAAATTGAGACAGCCCATCATGTATAAGAGCTTCTCTTGTAGCAGCACATGTTTACAGTATTGTGTTACATTTAAATACTTGACAACAAAGATGAGCTTCCTTTTAACACAGCATTAATAAACGTTATGCCCTCTGTGTTCATTTATTCCAAAGTGTTTACATGTCTATATTTGTCACATGATGAAATGTACTTATTTACATTAAAGCTTCTGTAAGGGACTTTGATTTGTGCCAGTCTTGGTAAGTCTATTTGTAACTCCTATGCATGCTTCATATATGCTTTTATTCAATAGAATTGATACAAGTGTGGTTTGTTTCTATTCTGTACAGATCTCTGCCATTGCCCTGTTAGTAAGTGTGATGTTGCTTGTGACCTGTACCACGCTCATTCACTTTTAAGGAAACTCTTGCACTCCACTGCAGCTTGTGTAGGTTTACCTGTGAATAAAAGCCAATACATTATCAAAACACACAGTAAGCAATTAGAAAAGCAACATGTCCTCTGCTCATAGGTGCTGCGTGTCAACACTGTTGAGAGTAAAAGTAGCACAAGACACTAGCTTGGCTAATGCTATGTGGGCTAATACCGATTGTTCACAAACAAGTGAGCCATCTCTTCTTCTATTTGTCATCATATGAATATACGTTAAAAAAAAAAATAATAATAATAATAAAGGTTGTTATTCACTTTGAACCGTTAGAAACTTCAAGGAACTCTGAAGCTGGAGACCGGGAGAGGGCCAATGAACTGAATCTGTTTTTTCTAATAGGTTTGATTCCGGCCCTACTCCCTCTCCCACCCATCTGAGCACCCACCAACCAGCGCTCCAGTCACGCCACCCTAGCCCTCTTCCACCCCCTCTCCCCCCTCCCCTCCTCCTCCAGCCCTGTCCTCTCCATCACTGCTAACCAGGTGAGAAGTGAGCTGAAGAAGATCAAGCCAAAGAAAGCTACAGGTCCAGATGGCATCAGCTCCAGACTCCTGAAGGACTGTGCAGACCAGCTCTGTGAGGTGTTTCTGCACATCTTCAACCTGAGCCTGAGTCTGGAGAGGGTTCCATCTCTGTGGAAAACTTCCTGCGTGGTTCCAGTCCCAAAGACCCCGCACCCCAGGGAGCCCAACCACTTCAGACCTGTGGCCCTCACCTCTCACCTGATGAAGACCATGGAGAGGATCATCCTCAAATACCTCCGCCCACTGGTGAGCACAAACATGGACCCCCTGCAGTTTGCTTACCAGCAGGACATTGGGGTAGATGATGCTGTCATCTACCTGTTTCACAGATCCCTGTCCCACCTGGAGAACCCTGGCTGCACTGTGAGAGTCATGTTCTTTGACTTCTCCAGTGCCTTCAACACAATCCAACCTTCTCTGCTCTGAGGGAAGCTGGAGAGGGCTGGCGTGGACTGTCACCTGGCTGCATGGACTACAGACTACCTCACCAATAGACCACAGTGTGTGAGGCTCCGGGACTGTGTGTCTGACACAATGGTCTGCAGCACAGGAGCACCACAGGGGACAGTGCTTTCCCCCTTCCTCTTCACTCTGTACACCTCAGACTTCAGCTACAACTCTGGGAGCTGTCACCTCCAGAAGTTCTCCAATGACACAGCCATCGTCGGGTGTGTGTCTGAGGGGGGCGAGTTGGAGTACAGGGAGGTCATCATGGATTTTGTCGACTGGTGTGAGCTAAACCACCTTCAGCTCAATACCAGCAAGACCAAGGAGATGGTGATCGACTTCCGCAGGAAAACACCCCAGACTGCACCGGTGAACATCCAGGGATTGGACATCGAGAGGGTGGAGACCTACAAATACCTGGGTGTTCACCTCAACACCAACGTCCTGTACAAAAAGGGCCAAAGTCGTCTGAACCTGCTGAGAAGACTGAGGTCCTTCGGAGTGTGCAGGACTCTGTTACGGACATTTCATGACACTGTGGTAGCGTCTGCTTTCTTCTATGCAGTGGTCTGCTGGGGAGCAGGGAGCACAGACAGGGACAGGAAAAGACTTAACAGACTGGTCAGGAGAGCCAGTTCTGTCCTGGGCTGTCCTCTGGACTCCATAGAGGAGGTGAGTGAGAGGAGGATGTTAGCCAAGCTGACATCCATCATGGACAATCCCTCTCACCCCTGCATGAGACTGTGGGGTCCCTGAGCAGCTCCTTCAGCAGCAGACTGAGACTCCCACCCTGCAGGAGGGAGCGCTACCGCAGGTCCTTCATCCCATCTGCAATCAGACTGTTTAACACCAGCACTGCTGTGTCCCGTTAATCAGCTGTTCTCATCTTTTATTACACTACATGGAAGTTACTATGTGACTTGGCACATTCACAAATAACTACTGTATCCATTTGAATCGCACTGTTCTTCATACTGTGTATGTTTGTTTTTAAATAACCTGGTGCAATTTTTATAGTGCAATAACTTACCTATCTATTTATCAGATAGAAGTGTACATAGTGTATATATATCTGTAATAGTTGCCATATTTTATTTTATTTTTACTTTATTTATTTTTATTTTATTCTATTTTATTCTATTTTATCTTCTTTTTATTTTATTTTATTTTATTTTATTTTACCCTTGTAATTGCTATTATTACTGTTATAATATTTTTTAACTATGTTAGTACATTGTTGTATTCCCCTGTCCCATGTTGTAAGCTGCTGTAACAAAAGAAATTTCCCCAAACGGGGGACAAATAAAGTATATCTTATCTTATCTTATCTTATCTTGAACACAGCACCACAACAATTTTAAAATACAATATGTGTTAGCTGCTTGGACCTGGTAACAGTTTAAATGAAGGTGTGACGCCACCACTTAAAAACAAGTTGTTGGCAAAATTGATATCACAAGTCCCTCTCTTTCTTGATTTGATTTGTCAGTGATGGAGAAGTGACATTGACAAGCAGGGCATATTTTCAACAAGCAAATATGCAGCTACAAAACAGAAATGGTCTCTACCAGTGCTTTAAATGCTGTGAATGGACACAGGCCTTAAATCCTGAAGCTATCTGTTAACTGTCAAACATGTCACTCACCATGAATATTTGAATTGGAAATAAAAAGCACTTGCATTTTCAACTTCATCTGACACTGACTCAGTGGCAACGGTAACAGGCATCAAAGAAAACAAAAAAAAAAGTTTTCACTTATTTTGCTAATGATTGTGAAATACATAAATTGTACCCATAGACTGTATAAAATGTGGACGTAGTGTCCGTGATGTCACCCATCTCTTCCTGAGCGCTGTTTTGAAGCCAACCGGCGGCGGCAGCCATATTGGAAATGCGGAAATCAACCAGGCATAGTGTAGGCACCGACCGGGAGTCAAGTCAGTCATGTCCTTATTTGGGCAAAAACTCGTAATCTTAATATCTTCTGAACCGTCGCGTTAGAAAAAAATCTTCCCCCCCCCCAATACAGTGTGTGCTGACAGAGAGATTAGCTCAAACATGTTTATTAATGCTGCAAAGATTGTCTTTTTTGAATTGCTGTCTATGTGGTTTCCGGTGTTTCTGCAGCCAGCCTCAAGCGGATTCTCGATGAATTGCAGTTTATAACACTTCCGCATGGGCTTCATAGTTTAGACCGGAGGTTACCGCTTGATTGTACCTCAGAGTAAAGGCTGATTTATACTTCTGCGTTGAATCAACGGTGTACCCTACGCCGGGGGTCCGCGTAGCTCCCGTACCTACGCCGTGGCCTACGCACGTAGCTGACGTGCACCTCCTCCAAAATGTAACTCCCCATAGAGCCGACGCGGACTGCAAGCTCTGTGATTGGTCCGCTCGGCGGCTTTGTCTTTCCCGCATTTACAACACTTCCGGGATCCCGGACATCGGCCACACATCGGCCGTGTATATCATCTCCTCCTCTCTATTCTTCATGTAATCATTTCTGTATGATAAACAGCAACATGTATCAGCTGTAGATTAACATAACACACTCTGAAACTCTGTGGAAAAGTAAACAGAGATCGTAGCGGGACCGGAAGCAGGCGGCCGGCTATCAGAGAGACCGCACTGCCCTCAGGCGTTTCGGCGGAGAATTGCTGCGTGACACGGACACACCGACGCACAAGTATGTGGGGCTCATGTCCGCGTCAGCCCCTGCTGCTTAGGGGAGACGCAGAAGTATAAATCAGCCTTAAGCCCCTACTCTAAAGAATTTACATAGTTAGGAGGTTGAAAAGCTTAAAGTTCGACTTTAAATTGAGTTTTATGACTGAGTATTTATTTCCCTTGAATAATGAGATGCCTTTACAAATGTATGCCATAATGCAAGGATCAAATGTAAACTGACGCAACTTCTTTTTCCTTTTTCTTCATATAACCTGAGTGATATCTGTGTGTTTCTTAATGATATAAAAGCTTCCTTAGCATGCATGGAACTTATCATAAGTTCATAATACTCTTACCATGATGTGCACTTGATGTGTTGAATGTGTTGAGTTCTCCAGCTGTAACTAATTCTTATAGCTGCATCACCCTTGCACTTGAATCACGGTAAAGAGCTCCCTCTTTGTATCACTGCTGTATTAGGACTCTCAATGCAGAGCGTCATAAGACAGAAACAGCATCAACAGAGCATGACAGTGAAAGTTTCATAATTGACTTTTTTCTCTCCCCAGGAATGGCTTGACACTGATTGGGACAGACAGCCTCATTAAAAGAAAGTCTGGCATGCAGTGAACACTGATGAAGCCGGTCTGGAGAAATCAGTTAATAAATCAGTGCTTGTTAGCATACTTAATTATGACTAATTATTCACTCATTATTTTGTAAAGAATCTATTCATTTGCATCAGTCAAAACACATCAATTAGTGTAGACAATGTTAGTTTTGATATTCTACAGGGTTACTGTGAGACAAGATGTTGATTCATCTTCTCAGTGACTACATTTATGTGGTCCCAAAATGTATCTTTTATTAAATAATTAAGAGTACCACTAAGTTTTCAGATTCTAAATCATGACACCCAAAGATCTGCATTGGATTTACACAGCACTTAACTTAAATTTTTCTTATAATAGCTTGTTTCAGCAGGAAGGAGGCTTAAGTATACACAGGAAGTGACCCTTACAGAACCTGATTAAGGTTCATCTCAGAGTATATCATACATACTGTACACCAGCTGATCTCTACCGTAAACATATTTGTATTGATCCAGTCTGGGTTTCTCTTCATAATGGTTATCATCACTGAAGCATGAGCTTCCTTGAAAGTAAAAAATGTAATCATTCACTACAAGAGAGGCTAGACAGCCGCTTACAACAATATGTTATTCTTACATCCTTAAGTAAGTGTCCATTTGCACAGGTGGATTTTGAATTGCCTTTCAATACTTTCTTAGAATAACTTTTTGTTGGTGCATTGATGCCAGGATTTTTCTTACATGAATAAACAGAGTATTTAGAAAGTCTGATTACTAAGATGATACAAATAGAGTATGGCATTTTCTGATATGAAGGATCATTTATTCAAGTAAGCAGGCTTTGTCCTGAAAAAATTGACCAAATTAGAGCAAAGTCTCATTTTTTATCAATTCCTTGATGGTTTTAATTTACAATTGTGAGTGTACTGATTAAGATTGTCTCCATTGTACATGGTTTCTGAGAATTATCTCATTTATGTATTCCAGGGCTGAGGTTTCCAAACTTTGCCAATCCAAGGATCCCATAAAACATTTACCTCTAGCAGAAACCCTGTATCACAAAATAGTCTTGAATTAATTGTATGTTATCATGGCAAATATAAAAAATTAAACATGTGTCTTACTGCAGAATATATTATTTAATGATTTATTATCTTTTTAATCATTCATCTATTTTGCAAACAGTCTTCTATGATTTCTCTGAGAACATATTTGGGCACATTCTAGCCATTCTTACTTGCTGTATTAGAGTCATTTATGCTTGCTGGTTCATACTCTCCAGTCTTAGATAACCAGGTGGTATTCATACTTACATAGTTGTGTCTCTTTTGCAGCTGAGTCATCCGGTAGCCTTTTTCTTTTTAGAATTTATTCCATTGTAAGAAGAAATGGTGTTTAGTTCTGAGTGGTACAGCAACCATCTGATATATCAGTGTCACTCATAGCAGTTGCTCACTTCTGATTGGCTAGAGTGGTATGTGGTCTTTTTTTTGATTGTCATATTGTACAAAGGTTTAGATATACTATCTTATTACCTGGCTTTCTGAATTATCTTCCAATTGTGTAAGATGCTTGATGCTGATTGGTCAAAACCCCTTAACAACCCCTTAACAAAGGTTGTTAACTTTCAACAATATGAGAAGCACCAGAGGCAAACTGATCACGTCATGTAAAATCAATCTGCGGAAAAGTTTTGGCACATTTTACTTGTGCTTGTTGACACCATAGACTGTGAGGTGAGGGGAAATAATTAGTTTCCATTTACATCAAAACAATGTGGCTAAAGGCTGATTTATACTTCTGTGTTGAATCGATGGCGTAGCCTACGACGGGGGTCCACGGAGCTCCCGTACCTACACAGAGGCCTACACACGAAGCTGACGTGCACTTCCTCCATAATGTAAGTATGCGTAGAATCAATGGGACTGCAAGCCCCGTGATTGGTCCGCTCTGCGTCATTGTTTTCCCCACATTTAAGGAACTTCCGGTATCCCCGCTCATCGGCCGTGTATTTCATCTCCTCCTCTCTATTCTTCCCTGTGATCATGTCTGTATGATGAACAGCAACATGTATCAGCTGTAGACTAACATAACACGCTCTGAATCGCTGTGTAATAGTAAACAGAGATCGTAGCGGGGCCGGAAGCAGGCGACCAGCTATCAGAGAGACCACACTGCCCTCAAGCATTTTGGCGGAGAATTCATGCGCGTCACGGACACATCGACGCAGAAGTATGTGGTGCTCATGTCCGCGTCAGCCCCTGCTGCATAGGGGAGACGCAGAAGTATAAATCAGCCTTAAACCGCTAGTTGCGGTTAGCATGCTAATGAGGCTAGTTAAACAACGCGGATATTTACATCCTGGATCCTATCCAGCATTCCTAGCAACGAGTGGAGCAGGTGAGAGCAACTTTGGGTTACCGATCGCTACAAAGAAACTTAAATTATGAGTGGTGGTGATGATAACAGCAGGGTTAAAAGTTTCGACTTTTGCCTTGTTTACTATTAAAGGTGTGCCAAACACAGAGCTCAGAGAAGAGGGAGCGCTGAATGAGGACAGTTTAATGTTAAATCGACCCCAACAGGCAAATAAGAATCCATCGCCATGGAACATTAACTGCAGGCGAATCACTTGGACTATTTTTTTACAAACTGTGTACATAAATCAATTTAAATCAATAAAAGTATCTTTTAATCAAGGTTATTTGCCACCGTGTTTGTATTTGAAGTTAGCAGCCGGGTAATAAGCGGGATAATGTATGCTTGTTATGGGAAATAGAACCCCAAAAATAGCCTGCTAACCATACATTAACCCTTACATAAATTCCATCTTAAGAGACATACTGTGTGTCAAAATATTATTTGATTTGATTTTAGTTCAACCCCCTCTTCCCTCCAAGTTTCCATGGCCCCCTGGAGGGGCAGAATCCCCACTTTGAATAACACTGTTCCAGGAAATGGAGGACCAATCAATGCAAATGTGGTCTTGCTTCTTTTTTGCTAGTTAAAATTTCTGGCAGTCAGATTTCTCAGAATGTCAGAACTGTAATTTGCCGATACTTATTAGAGTCTTATTTTCATTCACCATCCAAGCATGAACCTTCTCTAGCAGTAACTGGGATTGAATTATTTGATTGTAAAGGTTCTATACATTGTCCCCTCATTCTCAAAAGCTATCAAATGAGTGTAAGAAGTTACATGCTTGTTTCAAGTCTGACCTACTTTTATAAAACCACAAAAGAGGAACAAGAACTGTTCAAGTCATCTTAATAGTATCTGAACACACATGTGGTTTCACTTGAATATGTATTGTGTATTTTTAATAACTTGCCCTCACATGGGTTCACAAAGACCAACCTATCAAAGTGAGGAGTCAGTGGGGTCTCACTGGCCTCTTAACCACTACATGACCTCTTTTTTGTATTCCACAAAGCCTCAACCTTTACCTTAAATAGAAACTAATTGGGCGAATCCTTAAGCTTCTCGTACATTGTGTCTGATTGTATTCCCAAACAAGTGCTGGTTTACTTTAGTCTACACACTACGTGCACAATTATTAGGTAAGTTGCATTTTTGTGAATATTTTAAAAACTATATCAACAGTCGTTTTCAAATTTGTCAAGAAGTCAGATAGTGAATATATTTCTTCAACTGTGTGGTTAAAATGATGCTTTCCGGCTGTATTTTTAAATAAATGCAGAATCTGCAGAAATGAGCGTGCCAAATTATTATGCAAGTTGGTGATAAGAGCATATAACTTGTGAAAATTAAAAACTAGGCACCATTTTTAATGTTCTATTGATTGAAAATAATAATATTTACTACAACTGTATTCAAACTTCAACAAAAACAACAGTTTTCTTTACATTTGTGTACATAATAAAACTGTTAATGTCTTTAAAACATTTCAAATCTAAAGTGTTTCTCAAATGTCCAATATAGCCTCCTTTTCTTTCAGTGAGGGTCAGAGGTCATTGTTAAACTGATTTAGTGAGGTTTCTGATGACTTCTCTGCTGACACTGTGAGCTGTACCTTGTATGGCTTTCCAAAGATGCTCATTGAGCTGTATTTCTTGCCATTACTGTAAATTGTCTTCTTCAGTATTGACCACAAGTTCTCAGTCGGGTTGAGATCAGGCGAGCAGGCAGGCCAGTTCATGAGTCGATCCTCTTTAAAGTCCTGAGATGCCATCCTGTCCTGGGAATAACGTGAGGCATGTGACGGTGCATTGTGCTCATGGATGAACACTAGCATCTTTTTCCCTTTAGCTGAATGTCTTTTCCTCCATGGAGGAAAATACAAAAGAGGAACGCCTCATGAACTGGCCTGCCTGCTCACCCGATCTCAAAATCTGAAAACGACTGTTGATATAGTTTTTAAAATATTCACAAAAATGCAACTTACCTAATAATTGTGCACGCAGTGTATAGCCCTAAATCTCGTATGTGTTTTGACTGACTCCCGTCTGAGGTTTTTGTGGTTAAATGTTATGAACTTTCAACAGCAGTGCCAGATTTTATAGTGAGTACTTTCACAGTGCACTAGGGGCTTGAGTGAAAGGACTCAGCGTCTGGCCCAGTAATCTCTATCACCTTTAAGGCCTCTTCCTCTTTGATATCTGCAGACACATATAGGTCACCCTACTCTTTGATATCTTCTTTATGTGATTGTATTCAGCAAGTCCAACATAATTACAGCTGGTTTGATGTGACAGTGTCCTTTTTTTCAAAGACAAAAACAGGGTTCAACTAATTGCAGAGCAACAATGACTCTATTGGAAATTTTAAGCTTTATTCTAAATGAGATGAGCTGACAATGGCACAACACAAACAAAGCTAAAACAGGATTAAAAGTATGCCCTGTGAGGTTTCAAACAGCCTTTAACTCAAGTATGTGTGTGTCTTTGTTCTAGCTAAGAGGTAGATCTAACTTCCTGTGTGATGCTGTGTGCTGACCTCCTTCTGGATGAATGCGTAAATGATTTGCCAAGAGATACTCAAGTGCATGTGTAAATAATACAACTGTTGATGGCTGAATCCCATTTAACTGATTCAGTGGTAGAGTGATGTTAGCTGTAGACTTTACAAAGAACTGGATATTGACTATGGATATGAAAGGTGAAGCTAATATAGATTTGCCTTAACCCTGCATTCTGTCCATTGTTCAGAAGGAGGTGACTTAATTGATGGTAAATTGACTTATTTATGGACTGCTTGTATAGCACCTTTTCTAGTCTTCATAACCACTCAAAGGGTCTTTACACGACTCTTCAAATCCACCCACTCACCCCATTCATACATTGATGTGGAGAGATGCTATTGTTGGGGGCCATTAGTATAAATTACTCCCATTTATACACATTCCCACGCTGCTTGCTATTTCACCAAGAGTAATACTGGGTTCAGTGTCTTGCCCAAGGATACTTCAGCTGGGAAGCAGGAATCAAACTGCCAACCTTTGGATTGTGAGACAACCAACCCTACCACTTAGCCCCACCTGCCACACGAAATGACTCTGATTGCCTCAAAATTTTTGGTTGAAAACCACTCTAATGAAGATGACGATGGTCAAATTGCTGAACTAGAAGCTTTTAAACAGAGTAATAAACCAAAACCAAAGTCACTGTTGCTGCATCCATGTTTTTAAATACACTGTCAGTTCAATCTAACACTATCATGGCTGATGACCAAGAA
Organism: Notolabrus celidotus; assembly: GCF_009762535.1. Taxonomy (NCBI): domain Eukaryota; kingdom Metazoa; phylum Chordata; class Actinopteri; order Labriformes; family Labridae; genus Notolabrus; species Notolabrus celidotus. Next base: position 8,873,029 of record NC_048272.1, on the reverse strand, counting down.
ACTTGGGTAGAACTCAGCCATTGTTACCATCATCAGTAACTTTTATTATGATAAATTTGAATATTGGCCAATTTTGCTGAGAAACAACGAAGTAAAATGTATTTTACAACATTTTAAGAAAAGTTAGGCTTGGCAGAATATCTTGCCACTTATGTGCGATTGTGGCTCAAGAGACTGGGGTGATCCACCCACTAGTGTAGAATGAAGATTAATTTCAGCTTCTCAAGTTGGCATAATGAAGTATCTTTGGGCTCCCTAGGGCACAGCCAGTATTTTGTGTGTGTATGTGTGGGAATGACATTAGATTCCGATGATTCTGATTTACTGAACCCCCCCCCCCCCCCAAAAGATAAATAAAGCATTTCTTATTCTGATTCTGATGGGCAGGTTGGCATCTTGCATCTGTGTTTGAGTGTGTGTGTGTGTACAAGTGAAAGTGGCATGTAGTGTAAAGCACTGTGAGTGGTTGCAAATTTCATGAAGGGGCTTAAAAAGTGCACTGCGTTTACCGATGGTGTTCAAAAACAAATGTTCTATTTGAATTAAAAGTTTTGGATAACCTTGTTTTTTGTAATTATCTAATTAGATACTGACACTTCATAACAAATAGTAAATGACTTGAGTTTTAAGAATATATTTTTTCAAGTGCCCTTCAAAAAACAATATTCTGCCTTAACTGTTATTCAGCAGTGCAAAGTTTGTGGTTTTCACTATTAGTTTTTAGTTCTATTCAGTTTGGGGAACTTTTTTTAAGCTACAGAAAATACTTAAATCTTAAAAGAAAGCTTGACATGTGGCACCAGGATGATGTTTCAGACCTGAGCTCTGACCTAAATCAGAAGCAATGACCAGTCTGCTGATTCTGAATCTCCATTGAAATATCTTTAATGTATAATGTCAAAGTAATTTAATTATGAAGAATGTCCTTTTTAGTTCTCTACTGCTTTTACCACATGCTATGAAAAGACATGTCTGTAAATCTCTATCTGTCTATGAGCTTTAACTTCTAACCTTTCCCCTACTCACTTTTTACTTCAGACATTTTTGATCAACTGCTGTGCTCCCATAAAGTATAACCCAGGAGCAGAAAACCTGCACTAGTGTGAGCTAGATACAGATAATGAACAAAGAACTTTCATTGAGGAACATGAGCCTGAGGCCTCAAAGTCAGAGAAATCTGTGACAAGATGGAAGTGTTGATTAATTTGTCAAAGAATTCTGTTTCCCAAATTACATTTCATCACAAGAACAGGTGACTTCTCTGACAGGTGATCATTCACATGCATGGTTGCAGACGGACAGGCTGCTTTCAGAACCGAAGGATTTAGGGAGCCGGAATTTGGATAATCACGTCTGTCATGAGAGGGGGGCTGTGTAGCTCAGGCTGCAGGGAAGCAGATAAATGGACAAAACTCACACAGTACTACCTCTAAGAAACTGCCCTTCCTCCTGTGTGTTTCATCTATAACTCAAACGTGGCCTGAGACGAGGCTGTGGAGCAGCAGAGATTGATGACTATGTCTGTGAAATGCAGACACTAAGCTGGTGATCTTTGAATTGGCTGGGACCGCGAGGCACATGATGAAAATACATTGCCTTTGTGATCTTTTTGAAGAAAACTGGGGAGGTCTGCGGCAGGTTCCAGTAGCTTAGCTCCAAAAGGGTAATGATGAAAAATGGACTATGCCACATTAAGTCACTCATGCTCAACTACCCAACCCCCAACATTTAGAGCAGTACTTAAGTATCGCTTCTGCTGATTCTGTCTACTAGGGACACTGACAAGGCAAAGTTTGGAAGGTTGAAAACAGGACCTGAACTGTGACAACTCTAATGGCTTACAAATAAAATGTCAGAGGAAATTCACTACCTGATTTTAAGATTTCATTCTTTATGCTATCTTCTATCTGATTAGATCATTTATGAAAAACTTGGGTTTATTTCAGGTCAATTCAAATCCAAAGCCAGTCAGATTTAAATTTTCACCTAAACACATTGGTTTTATGCACCATTAATACCATTGCTTTTACCCCTACAGCTATTATTCACTCATACATATGGAAGTATTGGTTCTGTTATGATGTAAGAGTACGATTGCTGTTATTGTCCATCCCTTAAAAGCGTCTGTGGATGTTTTTGATTTAATGTGCTGAAAGTCAGTGATGACTGTGTTTAGCCTGTTTTTCCTTTCTGCCTAAAGCAGTCAAATCAGAGAACACAGGCTGTGTTAGCCTGGATTGAAAAATTGGCATCCAAAAATCATCGATAGGGCTGGAGGACATTCTATGGCAAAGGCAATCACTGTGAAAACTCCCTCTGCCTTGTGGCAAGGGCTGGCAACACCAAACTGGAAGGTTGGCAAGACTGGAAGCTTGTCAGGTTCTAATAATGCTTTGGCAAGACTGAGGAATGGTGAGACAGACAAATGGGAGATTTACAGGCCTCATTAATTCGATGTCTGATTTGACTTAATGCTTGCTTTAGCTGAAATATTTAAATCTGAAAATGTAGGAGTTTCCTTTTGTTTGCAGTACTTTCCATTTTTTTCAAGTGTGGTGGATGTGGCCCGGCGTGAGGCGATCGTCCAGCGGAGCAGTGAACAGAAAAGAGGCTTCGAACTCAGTATCAAAGTTTACACATAAAGTTTATTCATGCAGCATGAGAGAGAAGTTACAGCGTACTCAAGGAGCATTCAAAGTTCTCTGCCTTATCACAGGAACATTCAGTATTTTATACATCTCTTCTTCATTGGGGAGGAGGGAGGTGTGTTGTTTGCAATCAAGGGTAAAAAAGGTCAGTTAAGGCAATAGCACACGGAAACAACAGAGACATACATCAGTCTCGTAACCTATAAGCCGCACCGCACGTCTTCTATTCGTCAAGGCAGACATCTGGTTATCAAAAAGCGCATACATCAGCACATGTGATTATTTGTTTAGCACAAAGCACTGGTGTTAGTAGCCAAAAAAATCCCCTACGCTTACGTACAACCGCAGTAAAAAAAAACATGAGCTAACATTTCCTGTGTTTACAAAGCAACTCAGCAAAGATGAATTACCACATCCCGGCTGACTGACCTTGTGATACAGAGGCAGATAGATCTGACCTCGGTCAAACCTGTTTTCTAGGAACTGCACAGACTTCTGGTCTTATATCCTACTATTAGCTTGTTACTTGATAAGTCATACAAAAAAGAAAACATATGAGTATAACTATTAAGAGAGAATACATGAATATAGCAAGAAAAATACATTTATTTTAATAATTTATGCTCAACTGAAAAACCAGCAAACAGAACAGTTGCTGCTCAGCAGCTGCTGATTGGAGGCAGCAGGTCTATGGCAGCAGCTCCAACATGCTAATGTATGCTAATGCACCACAGTGAAAGTTTAAAGGTGTGCAGTTGCACATGATTAAAAACCTGCCCATCTCTTTATCATTGATGACACGTTTAAGTGCAGTTTGAATTCACCTTCACTCCAGGACAAGGCGTCATGATATTAGTATAACTACCACACTTGTGCCTGCCTTTGTTCAGTCTTTTTTTGGTCAAAGCACTTTGTATGCTCAACTTTTTAAGTTGCTACATTATATAAATATTTGAAAATATCCAGAATACAAAGTCATTATTTTTAATTTGTAAGTTAAAACTTCAGCGTTAAAATAGATTATAATGTTGACACGTTACAACACATGCCTACTGGGTTCTCATTTCTAGTTTTGGAACATTGTCACAATCCTTTTTTCGGTCATTAAAAGTATTCTGGCTTCTTCTCTGGCTCTGTCTGTTTTCTCCTTTGTGATCATTTTTTTCAATTCTTGAATATCCAGCTACCAAAGCCAACAACACATCCCACAGACGTGTTTGACAAGGACAAGTCGGAAAAATCATCATGAGAGCTCAACATCATGTCCAGACAGCCTCCCTATAGCTTATATGCACAGTGAAAAAAGTAAAATGGAGAGACGTTTTATTTGATCGATGTAGTTGATATTTTATTAATTGAACAAGTCTGCAAGCTGCAAGCTGCAAGCAGGCTGTGTGCTCATTTATTGAGAGGTTTTGCTGCTGCCGGACGGTCGAGACCAATCAGAAGCTGTGAGGGGAAGACCAATTTTTCTAACCAGCTTTATTCTCTTCATGTTTTTGGACGGCAGTGAATAGATTCAAGGCTGGTTCATTCCACCAGCCTTTGTGGAAAAAAACAGTTTTACATCTGTGTGTGTGCATGTGCATGTGTGTGTGAGTGTGAGAGAGAGAGGGAGAGAGAGAGAGAAAAAGAATTGGTTATTCTCTATGCTAGCTTCGTTGAGAGCTCAGTGGATGTTTTGTTAAACCAGACAGCTGCACATAACTGCCAACCCAGAACACACCTGCCAGATAAGGCTTCACTGACGTTTTTAAAATACTTTGTGGAGGATACATTTTCCCTCCATACAAGGGAGTACTTTGCTCTAGGTCAACAGTGACTTACATTTACAACACAGGCTATGGTTAGTGGAAGCTTGGAACGCAGCCTCTGATTGACTGACAGAGTTGACACAAGGCACCAGGGAGTGGCTTAATTGCTTCACCACAACAAAATTAAATACCAGCATGCTACACTCCATTTTCAATATCTAAGACATAAGACATAAGACATACATGACGTGACATGGGAGAAAAAGTACATTTCCTTTGCATACATGGAGCCAGGATTGGTTGAATTTCTGTGAATTGACTGAATTACAGCGTTTCACCTTCCTGGACATAGGGGGTGAAATAAGCTGTTAACAGTCATGGCTAAACGTTTAGAAATTTTTTTTTAGTCAGGCATCATTTCATATTTCAGAGCCACAGAGAACAAGAAGTTTCAGAGGACAAGTCATTCAAAGCTTCATGTGCAAAGAAAGTACTTAAGCCTCCCTTTAACTTGCAAGAACAGGCCATCAGGATAGTGTCTGTTAGTGGCATCACATTTTTCAGATTCATGACATGTCAAGTCAAAGGCTGATGTTATTTCTTAACATTATGTATTTGAAAAACACAAATTAGTTGTTAGGTTATCAATCAATTCAATTGTCTTAAAAACATGGCTAACTTCAATGCCACCAAATTGTAATATCATCCTCTATGTGTGATCATGTTACAGTTTTACGAGGACTAAAATAAATGCTTGATTCTGTCTTCTGTATGTCATGATCTGTGATTTTTAATTGGTGTTTTAATTTCAAGGAGACAATCTTAATAAGGGACTGGCATCATCAGGCATGGCTTACTAATGGTGTACCAGCTTTTTTTTTTTTTTACACTGTTGGAGAATGACACAGAGCCGATCTGCATTAGCACCTGCATTTCATCATCACACATTCTCTGTTTTAGCAAATACAGAGTCGATACACTGTAAACAATACAACAGACCCTGAAATATTAATGGGCATGAATATAATGACTAATAAAAACAAAGGAATGATGCCAGTATTATGTGTCTGCTATATGATGTGAAGAAATGGCTGCTGTGAAAGTAAAGCGCATGTGTTCGCCCCTTTTGCTTTCACCCTCCTTTAATTAGGAGCTGCTGAAACACACACCTTTAGTTTAACCCCTTCTTCACGCCGTAACTGCAGTTATGTTTTCATCCTCGCTGTGTGACTGACTGTAATGAATATTAATCAAAACATGACGAACACTGTGTTCTCACTAATGTCAGAATAAAAAAGGTTTCACTCACTCATTGCTATTCTGTAATCCCTGATGGTCATTTTAATGTAATTTGCTACTGAGTATGAGGTATTTGCTGAAGCAAGCTATATCTACAAAACATGCCTGCACATAATAATGTCCAGTCCACTGGGGAAATTTGTTCACCTAATATGCTTGCATTGCCACAAGCTAAGATTATCCAGTGTAGTTATTCCTAAGTGGTGTAAAGTTGCATGAGTAAGGAATAATCCATGATGCACAACACAGTAGGGTGTCTGGTGCCAGTTTTTTTTTTAAAAAGAAACTAAAAGTACACTGCCAGAAAATAGACAAACATTTTTTTTATTGAAAAGTAAGGTCATGAAAAGATCATGGCAAGCCCTTTTTGTGATATACCTGTGTGTTGCAGGGGTCACTTTTAGTAAAAAGAGATGTACAAGTGATACTTTATATTTCAGTATGTTCCAACCAAGCAATCTGATTACACAGGAGGCATTTCATGACTGCTGGTACAGAGTAAAAAATAAATTCTCCTTCGGTGCTCTCAATTATTGTTCACTAAAATTTAAGCAGAGGAGCTATGTCTTGATTTATCAGGCTGCTTTACTCAGGCAGAGTAATATTAGCGTCCCAGTGTGCGACTTTATAAAGTTTTATGGACTTGTGGAAGCATAACAGTTCGAACATGTAAACTAACAGTGCAAGCTTTACATACGTGGCTCTCACACACTACCATGTCAAGGAGGGACATTTGTGCCCCTGTTACCCCTGGTCTGCACTGTATAACGCATGGAGGCGCAATAGTGGTTGCTCCACCTCTGATCCTAACTGTAGCAAGTAACAGGGGCAGAATGAGGGGGGAAGGGAGGCGATGTGTAGCGTAGGATCCGGCTGGGCAGACAGCGCCCAACAGTGTCTACATGACATACAAAAGCGATATCACTCTGTGTTGCTGCTGTACTGCTGTGATTACTTCTTCTTGCCAACAACTGTGCCGATGTTCAGTATAAAGGCACTCTGGGTGGTGCAATATGTTAAGTATCATGTAGTGAGAGGGTTGTGATGCAAACTAGACTCTCAACAGGGCAAACGAGACCCTGACTGAGGCAGGGCTCTGCGGTTGATGTAACTTTAAACATAATTGGAGCAAATGTATCAACTTGTAACATTGTTGCTACTGTTTATAGTTTAAGTCAGTGATTTTCAACCACTGTGTCGTGGCACACTAGTGTGCGGTGACCAAGCAACAACCTCCGGTCTAAAAATATGAGTCCAATGCGGAAGTGTTAAAAGCTGCAGTTCATCGAGGATCCGCTTGAGGCTGGCTCCAGAAGTACCAGAAGTCACATACACATGAATGGGGAAAAGACGATCTTTGCAGCATTAATAAACATGTTTACAGCCTGGTACAAAAGACGAGTGTAGTCTGAATAGCTAATTTCTCGATGTCCTCTCACTGTGAGGGGGGTGAATTTTTTTCTAATTCGGCAATTTCGAAGATATTGAGATTACCAGTCTTCCAATGAGAGGCACAGCTGCCTGTGGGAACACTGCAGCTGTTGGCTAGGAGGCTAAAAAGCCCGCCTCTTTACGTCACACTGGCTCGACAGAAGCAATATGGCTGCCGCAGCCGATTGGTCTCAAAACAGCTCTTCAGAAACGGATGGGTGACGTCACGGATACTACGTCCATATTTTTTACAGTCTATGGCGGTGACAGATCGTCAGGTAGTGCAGTGTAATTCAATACTCGTCCATGTACTGACCTGTACTACCCACCAACTGGGTGGCAATAAAGTGCACTAATGACCTAGTTAATTTAAGACAATAGAATTAATGATGCGCGTGAGAGGTGTATGTGACAAGACGTAGGCGTACATCAGCGATGGATAAATATTAGAAAAGGAAAAATGAAAACTCCAAACTGGGCCCTGGATAAAATTCTAACCCAGATGAAGAGTGTAATATGGGTGGTGGAAAAGGCAACTTTTATGAGAAAAACTACAATGGTGTCTGCAAGAGCTCTCAGAGCTAGCTACTTAGTAGCTGAACTCGTAGCCAAATCAAAAAAGCCACATACTGTGGCAGAGACTAAATGTGTCATTTTGTAACACTTTTGGTTGGTGGTGTGACTCCGGATTTCTTTAATTTAAGAAATGTGCCTTGGCCCAAAAAAGTTGAAAAACACTGGTTTAAGTTACCTTGTCAGAACCGGCAACTTAGAGATGTACTCACCAGCTCTGTCGCTGCGTTCTGGACTGCAGGCCAGGATGTTGATTGACCCTTCTTATATCAGAGTTGGTTGGGTTCCAGTAGCTCCTCAGGCTGCTCTCACATCTGTGCCTGCTAACGGTCTGACTCTCAAGACCAGCCTGAGGCAAAAACTAATGTTTTTACTACAGTGTCAACAAGCAGAGGCAAGATGTACTGGACTCCTTTACACAGATCGATTTGATATGACGTATGTGATCAAGTTGTTCCGAGTGTGGCTCACTCGCTGTTCAGAATCAATCACTGTTGAGAATGAATCTGTGTTGTTTTGGTTTTTTTTTCACAAATCCAAATCAAATATTTAACACAGTTGGGGAATATTACCCAGTTATCAACTCCTTTTGTGGTGTAATAATAGTTTAGAGCTGGACTGGTGTTTTATTGAGGATATCAAATCTCTAAATAGAGAATCCCTACCAAGTTCACTTGGTAGAAAAGGATTTTCTGGATAAATTGACCACTGTACACCCACTCTAGGTGTAAGGAAAAACATTTTGTGTTGTGTTTTTTTCTGCCAGCAGTCCATATGAAGCATATTGGGCTTGGTGAACTAGATTTAACACACAGAAGACATTGAGTCCCATATTGGCATTATGTGGAGACGTCCATTGGGGGAGTAGGACTGAAAGGGCGTATTGGTATCACTGGGTTAAGATGTCCTGCTCGGCCCACACAGAGAGAAACAGATCTTTTAGACATTCATTGATTTTTTTGTATTGAATTGATTCAGTGAGTAACAATCAGCAGGTCTCATTTTTCAGCTGTTTTCATACCGTAGTGATCAGCACAGAAACGTACGATGGTCTTTTACATTTACATTTAGTCATGTTTTTTGTAATGTTTTAGTTTGTCTTGTATCTCACTCAAATATACAGTTTGTGGATGCCTCGGCTATCCATCTTGCCATACCATGTTGCCATAGTAACCTCTGCCTCATGGATTTGTGTTTGTGTGGCGCACTGAGGTCAGTTTGTTTGTATTATTAATGTGGCCTTCAATTTATTTGTATATCAAAGAAAACACATAAAAAAACAGTGATTCTGAGTCAAGTTTTCTGCTTTAAAGTTTCAGGTTACAAATCTATATACCAGGGTTATTTCTTGAACTGGATTTAATGAAAACATGGAGCATCTCAGAGGGTTTGACCTCAAACTGGGGTTGTTTCAAACACTCTGCTCACTGAAAAAAAACAACAGGCCCTCAGGGGACACGAGGCACCTGCAAAGTCAGATTTCTATGTCTTTTTTACTTTCAACCGAGATGTCGCTTTACAACTGCTTCCAATTTTTGTAAGCTACAGATGAAACAGAAATGAATTAGTTGATGTTTTATCTAACACTGAGAGAGATGTCAAACAAGAAAACCTGCCAAAATGGAAGCATAGCACATATTCCAAGAGATTTGATATCAATTACTTGAAATCAGGTTGTTTTTAACAACTAAATTCAAACACACACCTCTGACCCATTAAAATCTCTGAGCTAACAACTAGGATTAAAAGGGTAAGGGGTTTGATTCCTAAAAGACAGCTTATAACCATTGCGTTGCTTTTGACCAGATGACATACGAGAGCACTTTTTTTCCTGCATTTTATTTAAAATGAGACAACTTAACACACAGGATTATGTTTCAAAAGCTGTACTCTATTCTCAAGAACCAAAAACATGTTGGCCATGATGAGAATTTATCACCCCTCTGTAAAGGTGCAGTGTGTAGGATGAAATGGCACTGAGCATTGAGATTGCAGAATGCAACCAGCTGATATCCTTCCTAAGCTCCTCTTCAAAGTATATAGGGGAGCCACAGACTGTGTGAACCATGGGTGAAGTCTTGGTGACATCACCCATTGGTTCCTGAAGCTTCACTATGAAGCCCAATGATGGTGGTTGCCATATTGGAGATGCTGACTCAACCTAAAATTGTATGGATCAAACACATGCGGGATTTCAGCCTCCTGCCACATCACACCTACCTGTAAGTCGGCTCTGTCATGCCCCTCATCATGCAAATCTGCAGCTTTTTGAACTTCTGCTTTGGCTTCACTTTTCAACAAGTGAAGATGCCGATTGAGGGAACCCTAAAGTGGCAGATTATTTTATTGATTTGAAGCAGACAGTCAAAGCTATGGAAAGTTCATGACTCTTGCATTACCGTAATATTTTCTCTCACTTGTTCCTTTTCTACTCTGCTAGTGAACATTGTAGGAGCTCTTATTTGTCACCAGAGCTGTCAATTATGGCATCAAATTCCCTCTTTTTAGCAACAAAGTACATCTCTGAGGAAATTAACCTTTAAAAAAAATCTGACATGTTTTTTAAATTTCTAGTTCAACCAATGTTCAATCTGTAAAAATTAAAAATTAAGGAGGTGGGCTTTATGGCCTATAATGTAGCTAGTCACCAGGGGGAGCTTTAACAGTTTGGGCTTCACTGAAAGGGAGCTGTTGTGCTGTCCATGTTGTAATACTGTCTCTGTGTGTGTGTGTGTGTGTGTGTGTGTGTGTGTGTGTGTGTGTGTGTGTGTGTGTGTGTGTGTGTGTGTGCGTGCGCGCGCGAGTGCGTGCGTGCGTGCGTGCGTGCTGTCTCTGCTGCTCTGTCCTCAAGAACAACTTACAAATTGCTACTGTCGGGCAGAAACCTTGTATCATCGTATTTCATTAATTTCATTAATATTCATTATTTATTTATCTATCTATTTAAAAAAAATCTTGTTTTTGGTCACCGTTAGTGCTTGTCAATGGGATTTCAACATTTCAGCCAATGAAAAGCATTAAAAGGAGTGTGTGACTAAAACCCATGCAGTGTTCTGTTATTTAAAAAACACAGTTTATTTAGAGTTCCTGAAAAGCTGTAGTTTTGGAGATGTAAGGTTTTATTCTGACAGCAGCAAAATATTTGGAACATAAGTAATAATACTACAGAAAATTATTCTACTTGGAATAAAAATAGTTGATCGGCAAATTTGAAATTTCATTACTTGGGGAGGAAAAGAGTATGTGGCAGGAAGGGTAAGCAAACATGGGATGCTCTCATCACAGATTAAGTTGTGACTTTCCTTAAAATAGATGCCAGATGTATGGGTTCTGTAAGATAAAGTCCTTGGAGTAATAAACAACAGTGTCTATTTATATTTCATGGGAACTTTATGGGTATAATTCATATGGCATATATGCAAATAGATCTATTACACACTAGACCCTGCATTGTCCAGGTTTCCCTCCTCGAAAACCAAAGTAATATTTGTTGAAATCCTGCATCACATAAATAGAAACCACAAGGTTTTTATTGTGCTGTTGTATACTAACAAAACCAAGATAGAACTGGGACGTCTGTAAAAATGCAAATATCCACCAAGCAAGGCGAACAAAACTACTTCATAGACCTAATTTCAGTGCTAGAAGAAACAGAGAGCAATATCCGCAAAAAAAAATAAAAAAATCCTACTTTTGATGAACTCGTCTTTGAAACCATTTCCTGAGTGTCGAGTCATTTCTGTAAAACATTCCTGAGTAATCCCCTGCCTGTCTCCATGACACCTTTGGCCACAGACAGGGACCCTCCTCTCATCATTAACCTTTACCTCCCTTTCAAATTACTGTATAATGGAGTGAGGTAATCTTTGGCTCTGCTTAGAGGAGACCTTATGCACTGCATTTAGTTCAGTGCTTTTACAGTCTTCTTAAGATAAAAAAAGTAATTTCTAATACATAGACAGATAAGACCCTGTAGAAACACTTTCATTTTCTGCTCTGTGGCATTTTGAACTGAAGACGGAAAGCAGCCTGGAGACTATTATTCCCTGTATATTGTCAATGGTACACTTCTTTTTTTTTCCGCATAAGAAACACTTCCACCTTTACATCTTGCTATAGGTGTGAAAGTATGACTACAATAACTGAAAGACATGTGACCAAAAATAGATGATTCAATTATTGTCATATCACGTTAGTTCATCAGTGAGGTAGAGTCTTCTTCCTGCTCCTGCTCAGGTTTGAGAACGAGCCCCCCTGCAGCCAAAGCGGTTTTCTCAGATCTGCCTCAAAGTGACTCATCAGCCCCGCAGGCCCCAAAGATGCTCCTCTTCCCAAAGCAGGTCTGCCTGTGCCAAATGTCTCTGCTGAAGACACAGAATTTCTCCCGAGCCCCAAGAGCATCACAGTGGTTTTACTTCAAGGGTGTTTTTCTTTTAGGAGAGACAAGGGCATAACTCTCCTGGTCAATACTCTCTGTGCTCATAGGCCAATTTAAATGGTCCCATGGGCTGTTCCACTCACAAAAGCACAGCCTAGTCGGATTTTTGTGAGGTAGATATCTAGAGAAAAACATAGAATATCAACTTAATTGTGAGATACTTACAAGAATTGCCAAATTAGACACTTACTGTGAGGGTTGGTGCTTGTTCTCCTTATGCACATAGTCTCTTTTGTTTATTGTTTATAACATTCTAACATTCAATCCCTCTGAAAGGAAGTGCTCTTTGAATTATCTTATTACAATCTTTCTTTACTGTCTTCAAGTTATCTTCTGTTCCTTTACCTCGAGTGCACCTACTCAAAAACGTACAAAAGAAAACAGTTTTGTGTATCTCTTCACTCTCTCCTACATCCCTGAGGTGAAGTACATGGAAGAAGAGAGCGAGGTTGATCACAATTCAAGTGCATGAACACTGGTTTTTAATTACTGACTAGCCAAGCAGAGAAATAACAGAATAACAGAAAGAGTGTTGAGCCAAGGGAAAGTGAATCAGTACATTTGAAAAACACATACCATACTGTAAAATATTGCTAGCCACTTAACCTGTGTATCCCTTAAGTGAGTCACGATCTGAGATAGAATCACACATCAAATTTCATCTTACATATTTTTAAATAACAGTAGCCTTTCACTCTCTGCTTTGTTATTCTTTTTCTGGGGGTTTGAAGGTAGTTCTTGAAGTGCTGCTAGCAGGTCAAAATGTCCACTTGATAAATGATGAATGAATTCTTGGGAATCATGGCTGCTCTTTGTGCTAGCATAGCAGATTGCTTACAGGCCAATCAATTAACACAACAAGGCTTAGCATTTTACACATTACTGGCCTTGTGGTAGAGATGTGATGGTGTTACAGAATGGATGGGAATAACAGGAAGGGCAACAAGGCTTCTGTCCTGAAGGACTTGAGCTCTTGTGTATTATTGCGTTCAGAAACAAGTAAGTAAATGAAAGATAGAGAACAAACCCCAGGGTTCATCAATAAAGAACATTGAAGATAACATCCAGTTTCTTGCATTCTTACCGATGCACCATGGTGGCCACACTATCCCTAAATCAAACCACAAAACACATCCTTTCTCCATACACTCAAAAAGGAAAATCAATTCCTTGAAGAATTTGTGATGTTGCACTTGTACTGATCTGTGCAAAATAGAGCAATACCAGAGCGTTTTGCATAACCTTGCAGTTTGGGCCAATCATGAAAGCAGAAAAGTGATGTCAGACAGAGAAAATAAGTTGCTAATTTCCTACCTTCTGTCTCTTTTAAAAATCCAGTTTTATTAAACTGTATATAAATATACAATGACACAATGACAAAGCAGGGATCACACTATAGGATAACAAGACATTTTGTGCCCCATCACCCCCCTTCTGATGAAATAAGACCAGATTTTTTATGGTTCTTAAGACTACTTCATGGTCACGGTGATTTGAATTAAACATGTTCAATATTTTTCCAGAGATCAGTAAGAACGGTCATTTCCTGTTCTGTTGGAGGGACCCTAAGGATAGCCATCTGTGGATTGTCACGTGGAAGCAAGCTGGTTGAAGAAGGGAGCTTAACGACTGCAGCCATGGCGACAATAGTGACCGTGAAGGTTGTTGGAACAACTTGTTGTTTTGTGGCAGAACACAAGTGTTACAACCTGTCCTTTCAAACATACCACAATCAAACTGACATAGAGTTGAGTTGAACAGTAGTTATTACCCCATTGGATGTACAAGGTAGATTAGCAGCTAGCAACACCTAGCTTGATGGCTGTCATAGCTTCCATCCTGTTGGCTAACATTTGTATTCATACTAAAGTGATTTTTAACATTATGTGAGATATTTTGCAAGATTTAACTATTAAGAGTCTGGATTGTTGTTAGAGAATTAGAAGCCTTGTTCCAAACTTTCCACCAACTAGAGGCTTTTTTACTGATGTGTGTATCAGTGCTGATCTCAAAGAGTTATTGTATTTTAATAACAAGCAGACCTGTATGAGGGGATTATTGCTATGGCTGCTTCTCTGACACATGGATCCCTATCACTTAACTTTCCTCTCAAATATCTGTACTTGGTTATGCATAAACCTGTGTTAGGAATTATCATTAGTGCTTCCAAGACACAGTGGACAGACAAGCCAGCAATACACATAAATAAATGATCAAAATGTCAAAAGGCAGATCATGCACTATCGATTCTGCGTGATGAATTATTCTGATGATAAATACAACTAGCAATCAATATATCCTATGACTAGATCCTGGAGAATCCATTCCTTGCATCTATGGTCTTCCCAAAGTGCACAAGGAAGAGACTCCTCTTGGACCAATCATCAGCCGCATCAACTCAGTCATGTACAACATCTCCAGTCACCCGGCTGCCATCCTTTTCCTATGGTTGGAAACACAACCCATCACATATAAAAACTCCCAGGAAAAAGCCAACTAAGTTAGGGATTTGGAAGTGCTTTAGAATGAAACCATGGATTCTTATTATGTCACCTGTCTGTGTTCATGCAACCTTGAACAACCTTCCATTAACAGAGGTGGTGGCCTAATACACCACTAATCTGCACCATAAAATGTAGGTTTAGAATCTCTATCCAAACAAATAAGGTCACACTCACACTGGGGATCTTGTGACCCCAATGACCCGCAAAAGACAAAAGACCACAACGACTCTGCTAACAATCACGTGACAATCATTAGCATACTGACGACTCATAGATGCTTATATTGTCACAATTATCACCTGCCACACCTGCTCCGCCTCTCAGACCCAGTACTTTTCCACTCCCCTTCAGTTTCCCTTCTATTACCTGAATCACACCCTCCTCATTATGCCAACACAAATCACCTGTTCCTCATAACCTGCTGCCAGTATTTAAGCCCCGGTCTCAGCTCACTCAGTGCCAGATTGTTCTCTGCGATGCAAGACTCTACAAAACTCTTCCTCAGATTTAGCTCCCTGTTTCGACCCTGCCCGTCCATGACCTTCCTTCCTCATTTCTGCCCTGGAAACTACCTCAGCCTTCTGACCCCGACCAAGAGATTTGCCTGTTCCTCCACACAGCGGCTCAGCATGCTTTCGCCACCTCGCCGCCTTGGAAGCTGCACCGCACTCCTGCTGAGGAGATCTGGAGTCTCAAGAAACTTTGTGCCACCTGGTTGGTCAATACTGTTACCTGCTGTTTCCTCTGGGCTCCAGTGTGCTGCTTTTAGGTTCACCCTAATACCCGTAACATATAGTTTCTAGCTCTGTCCACCAATCTGACTAGAACTGAAGAGGCCTTTCAGAGGAGAGACGAAGCATCTTCAAGAATTTCTACCGAGTCCAATTGCCTTTTCAAATTAATCTTTGAGAATGTGGAAGTAGTTTGAAGTAAGTTTTCAAACATAGTCCCTTTGCCTCATTCTTTTCTCATATGCTGATACCATTTGTGTGCGACTGATGGATGAGCTGCGTCTCTGTTGAAACCCACCAAAGAGACCATGATTGCACCCTCCATATGTTCAGTAAAATGAGTTAAAGCATTATGAAGTCACTTGAGTGATGACAGACGCCATCACTGGTGAATGCTGTCAGTGCTTCATTACATTAAAACACACACTCTGTGTGACAAACGATCCTGTTTGTAAGAGAAAGACGACAGCTTTATCTTATAATGTTTGTAACAAAGATTAAGAGATAAAATAGATGATATATGACAACCTTTACATTCATGTTGTGCCTTCTATACCGTTTTGTATGCCTGTTTATAATCTGACTTTATTTTAATAGATTAGAGAAGGGAATAAAACCATCAATCTTTCAAAAGGCGTTTTACGACCGTAGGAACTTTACTCCGGAACTAAGGACTTTACCCCTGAACTATGTGCATTTTGACCGGAGGAACCAGGGTCTAAATTTAGTTCAGGGGTAGTTAATCTCCCTCTGAAAAGCCCCTTCCTTGGGGGTAGTACTTTTAAAAGGTCCTGGGACTTTCGGCTGAACGTAACGGTGTTTGTGGTGTTTACGCAGTTGTTGTAACACAGAGGGAGTTCCTGGGAATGCATGCTAGTTTAGTTATTTATTAAGATTTCTAAATATTATTTAATATCATTTTTTTTTCTCCATATGTCACTGGCCTGATTTGCACAATCTACCTGGGACTTCAGCTCGCGGTCGAAATGCAGACAACAATGGGGGCAGAGGAACCTTTTAGTTCAGGGTAAAGTAGTTCTGGGGACAAAAAGACCCCGGAACTCTTGGTCGAAATACACCTAAAGGGGACCTAAATTGATGATTCTCAACCCAAAATGTGTGTTCTAATACTCCATGATTACAGGTGTAGAAGAATTCCTTAGTAACCTTCAAATGTCCCTTTGTATAGCCCTTCAATCAGCCTTCATCTTAAACAAGACGTTTTTTAACCACCTGTCTCTTTAAAGTCCCCTCATTGGAAGCCTACCAACACTTGATGGCCAGAATCCAAACAGGGGTTGATCAAAGTAAACATTTTAAGTTACACTACCTGTATCCTAATTCAGGAATAGCATCCTCTAAAGGACCCAGCCTTTGTAGGTTGCATAGAAAACCTCATGCCATACTGTCTATGAAGGATTCCTATTTTCCCCCAGCTGTCCCTGCCTTAACCTTTGGTTATGAAGTGCTGCTTCTGTTGTATATAGCAAACTTGATAGCTGCACCAGAACTAGCAAACATAATGAACATTACGCCTCTTAACCTATTATTTGAGATTTCAAGGACCCTGCTCTTATTAAAAGATAATATTTTTCATTCTTATTCACACCCGTTAAAGCCAGAGGTAGAGCAGGAATATTGAGGTGAAAAGCACACACAATCGAATGATCTCAGATTGAAAGAAAAACATTTCCATTAAATGTTCTACTTGTGCTTTCTTGGGTATAAGTGTAAGTGGGAAATGTGCTAAAATGCCATGTGAGGTGAAAAATCTCTGCGTTCAGGAAAGAACGAGGTATAATAACACAGTTACCTTGTGAAACCCCAATGAAATGCTTACTATTGACTGCAAAGTAGACTACTTGGCAAACAGTTGCTGAATTGTACACTTACCAGGAATAGCAAAGTTTTGAGGCTTGAAATTACTGTCCATTCTAGATTATTAGTTGCACCAGTAAATAAGATGCAGTCCATTTTTGGGGAGCTCCAAGAGGAAAAAAACTGTGTACCCGTGTGAAGACTCCCATTGCATTCAGCAATGTGTAGTCAATATGCAAATGTTTAGCTCTCTCTAGCAGCATCTAGACAGTAGAAAGGTGTGTCTTGTACACAAAGTTTTACAGTAGGTAGACAATGAGTCTGCTTGTTTCATAAGGAGTTTGTATAAACAGGTTTTGCAGCAATTTGTTTTTCACATATACTGTTTTAAGTGTTTCTCTCATCTAGTTTCACAGAGTGCGGAGAGAACAGAATTAACTTTTGACTTCTTTTCATTAGTGCTTTTTTTTTTCCTCTCTGCAACTTTTCTAACTGATTTCAGGGAAAATCCAGAACTTGTGCAGAAAACTGTGCCAACGTCTGTTAGTTTGAATAATGAACATGACCTGATAAGGTTGAAAAAGATGTTCTCTGACTATAGTTTATGAAGCTGTACCCTCGGGGAAACAGAATATAACATTTCACCAATGAGTTACTGTAAAACAAGAGAGAATAAATGTGACATTTGTGTGTGTGGAGGTGTTTTACAGACTGTAGTTGCTGAGGTGTAGTAAAATATAATCTTTTATTTGTGTAGAATCTGATGTTTACTGTTCTGTTTCATGGAAGTGTTTCATATAAAATATATCTTATATTTTGTCGTGTCTGTCTCTGTGAGTGGAAAGACAGAAATTATTGAATACACTGAAAAAGTAAACACCTCCGTGGTCTGTGCAGTGAGTGCACATTTGTGTGAACTCAGCCTCAACCACTGTGAAAACAGATCCCATTAAGACCATTATGAATGGTACATGTAAGCACTGTTTGCTCAGCTGTTAATTCACCTACTTAAGCTGTGCAGTATGCTCATTCCAGTCACTTATCACTCTCCAGTCACACATGAAGCCTGAAACAGCTCCCCGCTGCCACATAACCCACGCTACACAACATATTGGGGAGCTATCCAGCCAGCGACCAACTCCCACAGAGCAGGAGGGAAAACCCTGCAACCAGCAGGTGCAATCTGGTACCAAAACCTTCTTTCACTTCAGGTCATATAAGGCAGGACAAGAACAGATGCTCAACATTGCTAGAACCCACCTAGGTGGTTAAAATAAAAAATGAATGGGCACTAATAAACAGCTCAAACACAACATTGTTGTATTGGAACATACTTTTTTTATTTTGAAGACAGTGGGAATATCAAACCTATACAGTAAAGGATTTTACTATGATGAAGTTATATTAAGCTTAAAAGGCTCTCTAAGGGAGCTCTCAGAATACAAGCAGGGACACAATACAAGGACTCTTCAGAGAGAGCTCAACCCCCTCAATAAACATGTACACAAGCCTAAGACTCACATAAATCAACTATTAAAATTGCACACACTGAGCATGATCATATAAATGGTGATAAATCTCAGTTTATAACTTCAACACTGTAATTGTATTAACATAACTGAAATTAGCAAAAAATCTAAGCAAAATGTGCAAGCTTGTATCAGCACTGACACCAAAAAACACAACTACTACTAACTAGTCTAACGTGTTATCAACTGGCTTGTTGGATAAAGAATAGAGATATTTTGCATTCTAAGCATGGAGGAAATTTCAGGAAAAACAACATAAGCTTCAACTAAATAAACATTTGTGATTAAAAGAAGGCACTACACAGCAGTTGCTATTGTAGCAAATTTTTGTTTCCAAAATCTGGTCTAGGATAATGAATCCATTAAAGAGTTGTAGTCATTATACTGTTGTAAAAGACAGTTTTCAGGACAGTGGCAGTGAGGGAATTTAGTTGGCAGTTATGAATACACCTTGGGCCAAAGATACAAAGTATATTTATTATTGTAACTAATCCAATGCATCTTCATCAGTCACATAAGCTGATTCACTGACATCATACTCATTTCTTGGCTTGCATTCAAATTTCCCTTTACTTTTAAAAACATCTATAAACTGATGCACCATGACTGCAAGAGAGAGGGTCAGTAAAAATGTATTTTTCTTGTTTTCTAAAAAGGAATACAATCAACAGCCAAACACTGTTGCATCTCTGAGAGACCAGTACAGTTGGTTTATGTTTGACTGACCGTAGCTTACCTTAAATCTACCCGTTACAGTTGTAATTTGAAATCATCAATTTCCTGTCACCTGTAGTGAGTGTTGCTGCTCTTTGTGCAGTAGAACAAACACCGGTCTCCAAGAGTGCACAAGTGCACTGTGACAATCTACTGACTGATTTAATTACTATAATTAAAGGCGTCTTCTACAAAGAACTTAAACCTCTGCAACATTCATTATGTTTTACCACGTGGTGTCACTTCCAGATAAAAGGAAGCCTCTATAAAGCTGCCACTTCTAGTTAAGATCTGCACTCAACAGCCTCATTAGGTTGTGCATTAAGCTGGTTTGCATTCCACATATTGTTTGTAACCTCTATGGACATAAGACATTTCTAAATCACAGTTCTTGACATTCAAATCGAATCAAATAAAAACAACTTATCCAATTTTAGGTCTGCAGTGATGCAAGCCTTTGAAATATGCGATTACTAATTCATGAAAGGCCGAGATGTAACCAAATACAGCAGATCGTTTAGAGCTGTTTGATATCTTTCTTTGAAGATATTCAGAAATCTGTTGAAACTAAGATTTTTTCAGGGTAAGGGTCTGTGACTCGTCCACTGACGATTTAACCTGCACCTAACAACGTCAGAAACCTGGCAACAAACTGGATGATGCAACGGATGTTTATGTCATGTTTTCTTGTTTTTCCTCTCTTCACTGCCCAAAATCAGAGCCATGACAGAAACTACAAAGGGAATCATTTTCTTTCTTATATTTTCAGTTTGCCTTTTTCTCATTTAAAGCACTCAAACCATAGATTTAGGTTTAGATTTCTAGCCACGTGGGTTTAATGGGCAAGAACAAATCAAGGCTTGAAAGAATCAATCAGTCAAGATGGTCTTTTTCTCTTCCTTTTCTCTGTGGACCTTTCGCACAGTCCCTGTGGACCGTCCCTGTCTAAATGTGGAGCCTCTCATATGATTAGATGTGTCAGGTAGTAGTTGGTCTTCACATCAGCGTAGTGATGGCAGCTGCCTGGAGGCTTCCGGTGGGTGTAGTTTCCTGACAGATGCTGGATTTGATCTCTGATCCCTGTTTTTTACAGACATGAGCGCAACATTAGCAGTTACACCTTATGATTAAAACCATCTATCACTGTTTCATCCAGCAGGCCCAGATGTGGAATTCACAGGGTGGATGGGTGTTCCTGGTAACGATTTAGAGTGGACGTTTTTCACCCATCTACCTCCAGGAGTGTCTGAACTGGACATTGTGCAGCGGTCAGTGCAGCTTTTTTCGGAAAACAGCTTCCACAGAAACACCATGCTATATTAGTTACAAGAGCTATTGGTTGTAAACCAAACTACAATTTTAAAAGGCACTGAAATACAACATAAAGCCTTATGTGATTCATTAACATAAAATATTGTTTTACTGTTGTCTTTTTTGTGACCTGATCTTAAGGTTCAAACTTAGAGAGTGTCACTGTGTCATTGTCACAAAATAATTTGTTACATTTTTGTGTTAATATGAAGAAAGGTGGTTTCATTTGCGGCACTTTCCTATTGTTGAATTTGTTTGAGAATCAGATTCTCTTTTAGCAACACGTTTCTACTTGTTAAATCTTCTTTGTACTTCCCCCTCATTGGTGGCTGTACAATAGGGTTGATAAATCCTTCCAATAATACAGAGAACAAGGGGAGAAAGTGGCTGGGGCACATTCATTAACCTTCTGACCCTTCAAGATTCAAGAAAGCTTTGTTGCCAAGTGAGCTCGCACACACAAGGAATTTGACGTGGTGAATGGAACACTGGTACTTAACAAGACAGTAAGGACACAACAAGGCAGTAAGGGGAATAAATATATAAACCTAAACACAAATCCAAAAATTCTAAATACAAAGAAAAACATTATCTGTACAAAGAAAGGTATAGAATTACTTTTAAAGACATGAAATTAGTTAAATAGACATGAAATAAATTAAATACAAAAGTAGCAAGGAGCTCCACACCGAGTTCGCCATCTTGGATGATAAGATTGAGGCTTGCCATTGATTGTCTATCATAGCATGTTATTTAGAAGTAATAAAAGTAAGCACATGCAAAATGTCGATGTATCCCCAATTGTACAGGATATGTGATTGTGAAAAAATAAAGTTCTTTTAGATATGCAGTTGTGATTTGCACTTCGGGGCCACCGTAGTTTTTTTAGAAAACATTCTTAATGTGGCCACTGTGACTGTATTTTTATTCTCTTGATTCACAGAAAAATGCCATGAAAGGACTGTATTGCACATTTACGACGGTCCCTGAATGCACCTCGCAGCGACAGAGGCACAGGCAGTTCACTGCACTCTGAAATGCATCTGCATCTTTGATGACTATGAGTTGATCAAAACTTACTGAAGGTGTCTGATGTATCATCAAACTGGATTAAATCAAGCTCTAGACGCGGAGCTTTTTACAGTAATGGCGGCAACAACGTCAAACCTCAAATAGTAAACAGACGTCCCCCGGTTGTGTCTTTGTCACTAACGCACACGGGGGTAAAAATCATCAATGAAGATGTGACAGGTGCATGGAGGAGGGAGAGCTGGTTCATAAAGCACACCTGCTGCAGGTAGAGACCAAGCGAACACTGTGCCCCTCAATCTATAAATAACAACGTTGTCATCGTCACATAGGCCTATCTCAAAGCTCCCTTTTATCTCAAAAATCCTGGAGAAAGTTGTTCATGCTCAGTTAAAATTGTTTCTGGATGAGCACGGGGTCCTGGAGGTTTTTCAATCTGGCTTTAAAACTCTCCATAGCACTGAGTCAGCTTTATTAAGAGTTTTTAATGATATCCTTCTTGCAAATGACTCTGGTGATTATGTAATTCTTGTTCTGTTGGACCTAACAGCTGCCTTTGATACTGTGGACCACAATACCCTAGTAGGTATCTGTGGTATTGCACTTGAGTGGTTCAAATCATATCTGGCTGACAGGAGTGTAAGTGTAAGCCTTGGAAATTCAGAGTCCAGCTCTGCCCCGCTGCTGTATGGGGTTCCACAGGGGTCGATTTTAGGCCCCCTGCTTTTCTCTTTGTATTTACTAACCCTGGGTTCCATCCTGAGGAAGCATGGCATCTCTTTTCATTGTTATGCTGACGACAGTCAGATATATGTGCCGTTAAAAAAGAGTAATGCTTCCTCCCTCGCACCACTTCTGGCATGTCTTGAGGACATCAAAGCCTGGATGGCTTTAAACTTTTTAAATTTCAATGAAAAGAAAACAGAAGTGATGGTGTTTGGTCCAAGTGGCCCATGTGAACCTCCTGTTGACTTGGGCCCTTTGGCAGATTATTTGAGGCCAACAGTCTCAAACTTGGGTTTTCAGATGGACAGTGATTTTAAATTGGATCGTCAAATTAGCTCTGTAGTGAAGTCCAGCTTTTTTTAGCCTAGGCAGCTGGCAAAGGTGAAGCCTTTTCTTGCACAGCAGCACTTTGAGACAGTAATCCATGCTTTTATTACTTCTCGGCTGGATTACTGTAACGCACTTTATATTGGAGTTAGTCAGTCCTCCCTCGTACGTCTCCAGTTGGTGCAAAATGCAGCTGCCCGCCTCTTAACTGGAGTACGTAAGAGGGAGCACATTACTCCGATCCTGGCCTCCCTCCACTGGCTACCTGTGCACTTCAGAGTCCATTTTAAGATTCTGTTATTTGTATTTAAATCTTTAAATGGTCTGGCCCTGCCTTACCTCTCTGAGCTCCTTCACCCCTACGCTCCTGCTCGGTGCCTCAGGTCAGCTGATCTGCTGCTCCTGGAGGTACCGAGGGCAAAATGGAAGCTGAGAGGGGATAGAGCTTTTTCTGTTGCTGCTCCAAAATTATGGAATGAGCTTCCCCTTCACATTAGACAAGCCTCCTCACTGTCGATCTTTAAAATTCATCTTAAAACCCATTTTTATTCCTTGGCTTTCAACCCAGCATGAGACTCTGCTCCTGTTTTAGTGTTTTATGTATTGTTTTTATTTATTGTTTTATTGTCCTGCCTGCTGTCCTCTCTTTTCACCCGTTCTCCGTGCGTGTTTTGAAAAGTGCCGATCAAGTGAGGACTTACGTTTATGTTCCAAGTAAGTGAAATTGATGACAAAACCGATGACGCACAGGGGCTTAGATTGAGGTAATTGGTCAAATTTGCCGGAAAGTTGCGGTGATTGTATAAAATTGCAAGGCCGCGAAAAAATCGCGCTGATTGGTTGAATTTGCGTTGATAGTTGCGATCGCGAAATCGCAACTTCCTGGAGGGACTGTAAAGTGCTATGATTGACCAAACTACAGTTTTAACAGAAGTTGTCTGGTGAAAAGCTGTAATTTAGAAGTCTTGCAGCCCCTTGTTTCATCCAAAGCAGTATCCAGTACCTGGAGCTCAGAAAAGCATGAGCTGCAATTAGTATGAAGATTTTGGAATGCTTTGATGTTGAAGATGATCAGAAAACTGTCATTATTGTGACCAAACACGCTCAGTTGGTTTTACCCTTTTCACAAATAGATGCCTTTCACGTTTCTCATTACAGCCAGCAAACATGTTGAGGCCTGTGTTGAATCCCTTATAGTCAGTCCAGCAGTAACTCTCCAGCGAGCTGTTTGTCTTTTTATCGAGCCACAGGAGTAGTGTTTGTGATTATTAAAAGCATTCTTCTCTTTGGGTAAAACAAAGGCTGATTAGTGTACGTACATATCCGTGGTCACTGTCCCCAGGTGGAGTCAGTCGATGGGAACTGTCACAGGCTGATTTAATTTCCATATAGGCTCGTTCAATGGGATTCTGGGAAAAGACTGCACTCCCCGCTCTCTCTCTTCATTACACTCCCTGTGCACATTCCCTTCATTTCTACAGACAATCCATCTGCCGCTCTAAAACCCTGTTTTGTCAAGAGTTGTTAGCTGCTTGGCCCCAGGGATGAGCACCGCAGGCTATTATTAATCTTGTTTGTTTCGCGTTTCCCCGTCTCTGTGCAATAGTGGGATTGAATGCCCAGTGGACTCCCTCTTCTACCGACATAATCAGTGATGTAAGTAAGTGCAGATTATTATTGAGACTTGTAGAGGAGGGCCACCTCTGAGGTCTACAAGTGTCACCCTGTGAATGATAAGATATTTGTGGAGAAGTACTTTCTTTTTTTGTGGCATTACAGGTCTACAAAACAAAGAGAAGATTTAGAGCGTAGAATATCTTAAAGTCAAACCTAGCTAAAAGCTTATAGATTTTTCTGCAGTGTGTCATTCATTGGTGTCATGGTTTCACACATAAACCCAAATTAAGCTATATTTTTCCCTGTTATTTACAGTACATCACTGCTTTGTAAATTAATTACTGTGGGAATACTGCTGCAAATGGAATTGGTAGCCATAAATGAAACACCTTCACTATGCTGGGTTTTCAGTAAAGTAATGCTGACCGGTTGGTCGTGCTGTGAGGCCATCAGTGGGAAAAGCTGACAGAGTCAGATCCTTGATAATCACGATCTTGTCAGAGAAGGACGAGGCAAAGAAGGACACTGCTGATTCTGGCTGCAGCGGCTTTAATCCAGCCAGAGGCACGGAGGGTTTCTGAACACTCATAATCAATAGGTTTACACCCATGATTCTCATGTAAGTGAGATCTGATCCGGAATCAATCCCACTCCGGTCACTCTGATGCCTTGCTGACCTCATCTTTTTTCCATCACATTAGCATTGACGAAAATGAGCTGTATCCTCTAGTGCTGCCTGAAAGCCCCAATGATATTTCCAAGAACCAAAAAGTTATCCATTATGCACCAAGAATGTGTTTTTCTTTCAATTTAACAACCCAGTATTTCCTTGAACTCGTAAACTCGTTGTCACTGAAACTGAGTTTCTGTAAAAACAGGGTACTGGATGATAAAAATTTAAGAATTAAGTTTGAGTACAGATAAAGTGCAGCACTTTTTACTACAGATGAAATACTTGGAACAACTCTTCAATATGAGACTGCTGGTGCTATAATTAAGGGAGGGACATTTTTTTGTTCCTATACTAATCTTCTGGCTTTGGTGATCCCCTGTTACCCTCACATTATTTTCTCCCAAGCAACTTACAAATGAGGTACAATCCAAGGGCAGATATCTCATTTAACTACTGGTGGAGGGGGACAAGAAACAGGAAATGTTATCAAGAGCAATTAAGGAGGACACCAAAGTAGTACTGTTCAATGCAACAAACTGGAATTGAATGTGCACAGAAGAAACACTGATTTATAATTTCAAACTATACTGAACAATTGAAAGTTTAATAACTTTATTTGGAAGTCTAAATAAGAAAGTGCTACATATTTAATAACAGTGACAAATGGTCGTCAAATGTTCCTGAGACTTTATGCCGCTGTCTGTCCCTGCCTCTCTGCCCAGCTCGGGTTCTTTGTGTTGCCTTTGCCTGATGACATTATGAAACATTTCCATATGAACTCCATACCTTTCTTTTAAAGATTTGATCCGATTACCCTCAATATTACTGAGGTCTTTCTACTTACGTGGTGTTTTGCTGAAACATGATTGGTTGACTTTTTCTTTTTTCTGCCATTTATACTGACCTTTCTGACACTCAGTGATTGCTGTGTTGATGAATGGTTTCATCAACACAGCAATCACGTTTCAGGAAGAAGTTGTATAGGTTATAGTCAGCTAATTATATTGCAGAAATATTTATTGGTACAATCTACAACAGACAGTATTTTGGTATTAAAGTTAGCCATCTTAATTCAACCTAAGTGTCGTGATTTATAAATTCACATCTGCCATTTCAAACAAAAACAAACAAATAACAAAAGCATTAAAATCAGTTAAAAATTAAGATAATTATGATTTTAATTAATGGGGGATTCATCTCCTGAGATACAGCTGCTACGTGCCATGTTAATGCAATTCAAATGTAGATTCAGGTAAATGACTGAACAAAAAGTTCAATGGTTATAATTGTGTTAGTTTTATTCTTTTGTGTCTCAGAAGTCAATACAAATATTTTTTTTCTCAAATGTCACCAGGGGGCCTCTGTAGAAAATAGGTAGTTCTATAAAAGAAGGTTCTCAGGTACTTCTCAATTTACAAACCAGTGGTCAACCCAGCAGTCGCCCAGAAGAGAAAGTGCAAATAGGTTGATAAGCAATTTCACAAAAGGTACAGAGGTGTGAAAATGGAAAAAAAAAAGATTGCTCAACAATGATATGCTATCACCATCATTCAGTGGCAGCAAATATGCAATGAATCAACAATGGCATTGACATTGATAAAATCTTATCAATTCCAACCCCTAGTTTGTTCTAATGACTTAAAAATTCTGTAAGTTAAAACGATTGAATCAATCTAATTTCTATATTTTGTGTCGTTCTGTGTCGTTTCGTGTCAGGTTCGGTTGGTAGGAGCGGTGGCTATTGAGTGCCTGGCGTTGCCCTCACATTTCTTTGGAGATCTGATGTGGGGCCAATGGTTACACTGCTCACTTAAAAACGTGTCTACTGCAACCATTTCCTGCTACTACAGCTGTGTCTACTTCTCTCATAACCTTTTATCCCATCTAGCATTTGATAAGGGGTTATTACCAACACTCTCCTATCTCTGCAGTGTTAATCTTGGCGTATGTTTGCAAGCTGCAGATGAGGGCAGAGCTCGGATGTCAAGTAGCAGCACCGTACTTACATTCCACGTGACTTGGCAGAAAACCCCCTGTAACTTGCCAGTCTTTTTGCATCCTTGTAGAAGAATTAATCAGAAATGTGTGGTTTTGAGCTGATTTTCCCTCGATTACCCTTTATTTTCAGTCAGCATTTGTCTGATTGGGTGTCCTGGGGAGAGAGATTCTTTGACTAAATACTGTTATGACAGATCAATAATTTGCTGCTTTATTTGCAGTGATGCAGAGTCACCCCTGTGGAGATTTAAGCAGAGTATCTCATTAAAAGAGGTTTTGTTCATGACCCCGGTGTGATTGCTCATGGGATTATTTTCACCCACATCATGAAAAAGCCATCAGTAAAGGATCTAAAACAATAGAGTGACATCTCCCAAAACACTAAATTATAATTTCATCTGTAGATCAAGAGAACAGCAGAGAACATTAAGGCCCAAATCAACATGATGAAAAATGTCAGTGTTGTTTGATTAGTGTTGTGTTCACAGTCACGCCTGTGATCTCTTACTTTAAAGCTACTGTGTGTGGATATTTGAAGATTTTCTATGAATTACCTTAAAGGAATGGCTGTTTTTTTTAAGCTTGTTTTTTTGGAAGTTTAACTTTTTTGCCCAGGACAGTTTAGTGACATTTGAAAGAAATAGGGCTAATGGTCAGAGTTAAGCCAGGAGCAGCTTTGATGAGGATTTAGGTCCCTGTGAATTGGGCGTATTATCAAAGCACTGATCTTGAACAGTGCCCTGTCTTTACATGTTATGTGTAACCCCGAAAGGCCACAGGATGCATGTGCAGCGCGTTACAGCTGCGACACAGCTGCTGCGACACGGCTTTCCTCCGTCCAAGGGCTTGCACCCTGGTCCACAGGATGCGTGTTAGGAGCTAGCGCCAGCTCAGAGCAGGCAGGATCAGCTGGATCCAGCGTAGAGAGAACCACATACAAACAACAGGCTTAAGAGCCTTTCTGTGGTTGAATTTCTGCTCATTTGAAGAGCATTCCATTACAATTGTGCTTCTATCATCACTGAGTACACTGCATAACTGTTAAGTTTCGTTTTTGCTGGTTTAGATGAGTTTAATAATAATAATTTGGCTCTTTTTTGTTGTCCTGTTACCTTCTGACAAAGTTATCATCTTAAAGTCCTGTTGTGGTCGACATGGATCACAGATATGTGGCTGTTTGTAGCTAACATCCATAATCGATGAGTATTTCTGATCTATATGATCTTTAAACGGTTTGGAGTCCGTATATGACGTTTTGTTTTGAGATTGGCAGATGTTGCATGCGATCCTCGTGCCTGACTTCCTGTCCAAGTCGTTCTTTTCTGTGCAGATTGACGCGTGCTGGGTGCGGGCTCCGTCGAAAATAGACTTCAAGTGTATCTCTGGTGGAGCAGCGCGCCCTGTGGACCCTAGAGCATTGACTAGAATGGGAACGTATCGGCTATGTTCCCATTCAAGTCAGCTCCATCTCGGGGGCGTGCCTCTCCGCCAGAGATATGCAGCGCAACGTATCCTGTGAACCCGAGGCTTAATACTTTGTTTAATTTGAACTATAATTAAGCACATTTTAGCCTCTATGATTTAAATATGCACAGTGCATAAATTAGTCTGGTACTGTGATGCATTTGTCCAATAATGTTTAAGCCCAGATCAACTTTAGTCGAAACAACAGACGGACAAAATACTCCAATACAAAAACAAAGAACATGGCAACAACGATGGTCAAAAGAAAATATCCAAGCCCCACTCTACCTCTTTGTTTACCCCCCTGCCGCACAATTGAACATGTAAGAATTATGAAACCACACCTTGGGCCAAAATACCAAAAGTGATTGAACCCGTAAAAGGGGAACACTGTACAACACAATATGTTCCTTACAGCATAGTATACATGACTAACTAGCATTACATACTTTATTCTGATTGGTCAAAACCTCATAATAACTGTTTTGATTGCTCAACTGGAAAGTGAAGCTAGGGAAATCAACTGGACAGGCAGTGAGCACGAACGAAGAACTTGCACTGAAGCTAGGCTATCAACCTGCTACAGACAAGGCAGTGTGTTTTGATATGGTAAACATATCCTTTCATGGTGTGTTAAAGGTGACATATCATGCAAAATTGACTTTTTAATGGTTCTCTACCTGAAATATGTGTCCCTGGCATGTCTACAAACCCCCCCAAGAATGAAAAAAATCCATTCTGCCCCTGTTTTGAATTCTCCACCTTTCTGTAAATGTGTGTGAAACGAGCCGTTTCAGACTTCCGTGTTTTTGTTACGTAACAACAATACCCGGTCTGTCACGGAGTCAGAGCTCGGAGCTTGTTCAGCCCATAGACTGTATAAAATAATACTGAATCCCCCCTCCGTTTTTCATTACCTGCACAAATGTGTGCTAACAAGGAGCTTAGGAGGGAGGCATGCTAGTTGTAGGCTGTCTTAATAAACACAAAGGTTGGTTTTACTCCCCACGTCTGCAGATTTGAAGATCTAGTGGATGATTTTTATTTATCATGGATAAGTGCTAGCGCTGGTTAGCATAGCTACATAGCTACATGTCGTAGCTGTAGCTGTGTACCAAGACACACGTCTACATACTGACAAATAAAACAACAAGAAACACAGAATCTGTGACCAATCCTTCAGAAAAGGTCCTGCTGCCTTTCTGGTAGAGGTTGGTTTTACTCCCCAGGCCTGCAGATTTGAAGATCTAGTGGATGATTTTTATTTATCATGGATAAGTGCTAGCGCTAGTTAGCATAGCCACATAGCTACATGTTCGTAGCTGTGTACTAAGACACACATCTACATACTGATAAATAAAACAACAAGAAACACTAAATCTGTGACCAATCCTTCAGAAAGGTCCTGCTACAGGCACCTCTCCGTCAGGATCAGATTCAGAGGGTTGAAGTAACGTGATCTCTGAGCAGCCGTGTATATTCAGCCAACATGTAAACATTAGATCAACGTGCTGGACAGCCGAGGCACATCCACTTCCTGAGGGGGCGTGGTCAGAGAGAAAACAGAGTTTTTCTGAGGAGGACTGAAGAAGAGGGATTTTCAGGCATGCCAAAATCTGATTTCAAAGTGTTTTTTTAAGCATAAACTTTAAAGACATGTTTTGGGGACCTCTTAGACCAATATATATTGATGAAAAAAGCGTGATATGTCACCTTTAAGACTCCTCTGCTTCATGTTGAAGTCCTGCTCACCTTGTCAGGATTCCAAGCCCTGATAACCACCTGCTGACTTAACATTGTCCTTTGCTGTGTTTTGTTCCCACTGTAGGTGTATCTGGGTTCTACAGTCTTCAGATAAAAAGTGAGGTTAACTTAAATGCACTCTAGACCTGCAACATGCTGATGCTCTTTAGCTTGATATCAGTTATTTTTCTAATGCCAATGTTTTTTTGGGTAATTCATTAACAACCTCTTCAAGGAACCCGACCTCATTCTGCACATCTTGGTATCATCTTGACATATCCAAAGCTGTACATTCTTTAATCAAAGGCCTTACAGAGGGTTCAGTAAATGGAGATGTATTTTCATTTTTTTTCATGCAGAGTTTCTGTTCTTCTGTGAAGAGTATCCTGATGAAACACAGCATGTGGTGAGCTACACCTTTGGACCATGTTCCTGTGTATTTAACCTGAGGTAAAGTTTTAATTAGCATTAACAGAACAAAGAAAGCATTGCATATCAAACAGAGAGTTTCTTTTTATCCTTCAAGATATGAATTAATTTTTTTAATGTATTTGATGGATCAAAATCAGCAGAAAGGAAAAACAAGTTCTTTTTCAAAACTAAATGGCACTGACTTCTCAATAATGCATGTGTTAATCATTATTCAGTGCGAAATGAAAATTAATTACAAGCATTCCACTGCGTATAGAAATCTCATGGCCACAGGGCATTTCTTGCTGGGACTTTGGGACTTCTTTTCCACACAAAGACAATAATAAACACTCCTAAGTTTATATTCCAATTAGGTGGAGTAGCTCCCCCTAATGAACCCAATGTTAAGTGATTACGAGGAGATCACTCACTTCAAAACTCACTTACATTCTGACTTCTTTAAGAATGCAGCAAAGAGGTTTATAGGCTTTTGTATTAAGTCTTTCGGGTTTGCGTGTCCTATATTGATAACACAATAAAAGCTTCTGTAAAGAGAACAAGACAACCCAATCAGACAAAACAGTGGGAGACAACGGGAACCAAGTATAATCACTTGATTATCTTTCTTATGACCCTGACCAGAACTTTATTGTCCACAGTAAGTCATCAAATAATTTTACTGATTCACGCGATGAAACTGCCTCTTATTTTGTAAAGAAGATGTAAAAGTTTTTGAGCTAACGTGCATTTCTTCACACAGCCAAAAGAAACATGATTTAAAGTGCTGGTTTAAACATAATGGTCTTTTCTCTTTACTGTCAAGCTGTGCCAGAGGACCTGATAACCATAGTTACCTAATGCCAGCACTGTGCTTTAAATGTTGACCTTTGTTCTTGTGGTTTCATGTTGCTTTTTTTGTTGTGGAGCATTTGTTCAGAGTGAGACCACTGACAGGAGCAACAACAGGGTATATAGGCGTACCCAATTACCCTTTACAGTGTCAGTGGTGGTTGGTGAACTGGTGTTATATGTGGATAACTATGGCGAGACATATTTTCTTTTTTGGCCGTGGGTCAGCCTGTTGATGCCACAAAAAAAATCACAAATTATCGAGACTTTTGGATTTTCTACCAGCCAGTTTCATTAAGCAGAGGAGTTGTGTTTGGTGAAGGGTTCAGGGTTCAACGCAAACTTTGTGTTTAATGCTATTTCCTGTTTCTTTTCTTAACTGCAAGCAAATAAAGTAGAGAGTAAAGCAGTTAGGGCTCATGTACATTAGATTTTATATTTTAATATTGACAATTAAGAATTACAGTGTAAAAAGAATACATTTTAGATTGTAATTGATCATGCTCTCAGCATTTGTTGTACCTAATAATCAGAAATTTGTGGATTAATCTATTTTGCAGCTTTTCTAGGTGTTTCAGGACAATTCATGACAATTTCTATACTCGTGTGTCTTTTAGCATAGCTCGTACTATCCAATATCTACATTTTTATAATTTTGACGGGAGCATTTTTCAAAAATTTGAGACTTGGACTCCAAAAAATGAAGTCACTTTAGAAATATTCTCCAGTTTTGAGGTGGTTTGTAGTCACCATAATTCAGAAATCCCTTAAGACCTGACAAGAAAACAAAAATTGAAAGAAGTTATATAACCCCGAAAGTGTAGCTTTGTCTAAAGTTGACTGCAGATTGGCAGCAGCAGAATCAGCCTGAACACTGATTGAAGTGAGGTAGGCTGTTATAATACCCAAAGGCTAAGATTAAAGCTGAATGAGAAAATTCCTGTAAAAAAAATACCTTAGATCCCTGAAAGATGTAGCTCAAGGCTGCTGATGAATCGTAATGATAATTGCCTTCTTCCTGCAAACTATATTTCACATACACTCCACAGTTCAATGCCATGTTACAGGTCTGAATACAAAAAACACTGAACCTCGAGTAGTTACGCATGGCTCTACCATACTGCCATTTCAAGGTGGAATGGTTACACCCAATAGCCCTCGTCTGCAATGTGTAACGTATGCTTGCACAACAACTCCCACTCCTTGATCATCCAGCGTCGTCCAATGTTACTGTGGTTTACAGAGTCAAGATGTCCCAAGTTAGAGCAAGTCAAGCCAACTGTTCTGTTGATGTTGCATAACCATCACAAATGTTTATGTCTAAAAAAAACAGTGGTTGTTTTACTTGTTATACCACTTTATCTCGGACTGCTTCAACGACAAAGGCCGACCATTTAAAGTCACACACAAAAGGCAAGAAAGTAGGAATAACACTCAAATTTTAATCTACCACTCATTGACACATTGTTATAACCGTGGTTGTAACACTACACATGAATGTGGTGTAAGAAACATACGACCAATCAGAAACATGAACAAGTGTGCCAGATAGTCATATTTAACAAACTCAGAACAAACACAGAATTAGAACAAAAAGAAGTGGCAGATAAAGAAAAAGCAGATAAGAAAAACAAAATGTTCCCAAATTAAGACCAAATACATAATGTTCCCATTATTTCTGGGACGGCATTAGATCTGACTATCAATTCTCGCCATTATTTCATGAAACTATTTTTATTTCTCAGATTTATCTTATGGCATGTGTTACTGCTTCAGCTTTAGCTCCAACAATATGTTGATAATACAATTAATATGAAAACATAATAAAAGTGATAAGCATGCATAATTGTACATCATAAGTGTGACAGCATAAAGGCTCTGGTGTTAGCCCATTTTAGTCTCTGTTAAAGTGTGATGTCAAACAAGCACAATCAATAACTTTGTTTTTTTTTCACATGAACATATCTACAGATTGGTAAAGTGTCTTTCTGGTCTCTCTTCCTCATCCTCCTCACAATAAGCTCATGATCAAGCAAACTGATTGGTGGGTAAGTGTAGTGCTTTCTACAAATGTTACCACTCCACATTGGTCTCTGCAATAGCCTTCACCCTCCCCTCTCAGAAAACATTCAGGCAGCCAATCAGCGCAGAGCCTCATTAGAAAAGCATCCCCACCAGTATCTTTCGCTCTTTCTCTAGTCTTCTGACCAACCAAAGTGATTTTACATTACACGTCATATGTACTCATTTGCACTACATTCCTTCACTGATGGCAGAGGCTGCTATGCAAAGCACCCATCAGTATTAACTAATCCCATTCACACACAGCTGGCGCTTCCACCAGGGGCAGTTTGAGGCTACATGTCTTGCCTAAGGGCACTTCAAGATGGGGACAGCGGGTCCTGGGATTGAGCCCCCAACCTTGTAATTGAGAGATGAGACCATAACTGAGCCCCAGCCGTCCCCACGTGGAAACTACTTTATCCCAACAGTTTCTTATCTGCATTGAAAAGTATGTTGCAGAGGTTTCACTGATAAGCCACAGCCTCAGTGAATGAATCCAGAGAGGAGGGGCAGAGGGAGATCACTAGAGCTACTGCGTCAATGAAGATCATTACATTAAATGGACTTTCCGTCTTTAGTTCTGGATATTAACATGCATACTCTGTTATAACAAATATGTGAGTCTATCTCATAATCTGTGCCTTTGTGAATGTTTTAAGAAGAGGTTTAATTACAGCTACTTATACATAGCCTGTCAATACAGACATGTTGATAATTCCAAGTAAAGTGCTAACTAAGGGAAGGACTTCCTTCAGCAGCTTTGTTGGTATCAGATTTAAAAGACAGGCCTATAGGTGAAATAGGTGAAGAAAAGTCTCGGTATATATTAGGTTTAAAAGCCATTTCCAGGATATCATAGTTAGGCAAGATATCCACACCAATTCAAGGCAAGAGACTTCTAATTTAGTCTCTTATCATATACATTTGCAACATGCTTTGGCACATTCACGATAAGACAGTGAGAGAAACAGCTAACCAAATATCTTTAAATAAGCACCATTCTTCTTTTCACAGCCAACCATTTTCTCTGGAGGGAAAACCAAAATGACCTTCAAGAGCAGGACTTCAGGAAGAAATATCAAGCCGGACACGGTAGGCACAGACAATGATACACTGTGATTTGTCCAAACACAGAGAGAAATACAATAATTTCACCAACCAAATAACTGGAACATAGACTTTTTAAAACAGTCTTAATGGTGCAGGATATATATCTGAAGTACACATGAAAAAAATCCACAAAAGGCTCCAACACATCAAACTCTGGGCTTACAATTTAATATATGAAGCCAACACAGGCTACGAAACATTTCCTTAAATGATTTATTTAAACCTAGGATCTCTATCCAATTGAGTCAAGTCAATAGCACAAAAGACATCTTTCAAATCTGATGTCATGAGAAAAGTAATCCACACATCATCTTTTGAAAGTCCTCTTGATCCGAAACAATAGAAAATAAAACCTGAATGCTTAAATTCGGTGTAAAAGGACAACTGTAGTTTTTTCCAAAAGCTGTAAAAATTTGAATGTGACTGCTGTTTGAATTGGCCATTTTACTCTCAGTGATTCATTATACATGCAACGAGATATGTGATTACCATTTTGAGTATCAGCCCCCCTTCAATCATCCACCCACCACCCCCTTCCACCGACGCACATACTCACTACACACACACACACAAATACACACACTCACACACACGAGCACATTGAAGGTCAGTTTCAAAGGACAGGTTTGTTTTAATTTTTGAAACAGAGGCAAGTAACGTCTCAGCGTACCTGTGTTTCACCATGGAGATCATCATTCTGACTCAGTACTGAACATCAAACAGATGCATCACTGGCACCTGTTTGGGGTTAAATGCCAAGCTGATGGGCACACAGCCAGCGTGGATTTCCATCTTAGCGCTGCTGAAAATAAATGCTAATGGTTCTGCTCACAGGGAGGGTGATGAAAACAGTAGCATCTAATCTTCGACATGATGCAGGACTTGCGCTTATTTATTTATTTTGGGTGTTTTTCATCATGCTCAGCGGACTTTACAAAGCCATCTGTCAACTTACCTGTCAGCATCTGTTACTATGACTGTTCTGCAGTTATTATCACAGCTTAAATTTCCAGCAAACTACAGAGAAAATATATTTTAAAGACAACACTTTGTGACATGATATGACAGGGAGATCAAGAGAAGCAAGCTGGCCAGATTTCTTGAAATGTGTCATATCCTGACTGTTTTTCTGTCTTTTCTCCAGCTGTATTCTTACATCAAAGGAAATGCTCCATTTGTCTTGGTCTGAGCCAGACCGTGTGACCAGCTTCTCCCTCTCATGTTGCATTCATGTATGGTTTTTCAAAGAGAAGACTGAGCATGAAACAGTACTTTAAGAGCTACATTATACTGCTTTTCTGTTGCTGCCTGTCCTCTCTACTGCATCTCCTTTGTGTGTCTCTACTTTACTCTCCTGTCAGAAATTCTGCTTCTGTTTTTGCAGAGGAAATAACTCAAATGGAAGAAGGGACCTGCCAGCTGACTCGCTCGTCATTCATCACAGCCTGTTTGTGGTCGCTGTACGCAGTGGGTGAGTCAGCAGCAACCTGCACGTGTAAGGGTAAGACTGCGCCACGACTCGGAGGATGAGTGAGGGGTCATTTGTGGCCTTCAGGAAAGAGGACAGCTGTGCTGCTTTTGGTGTGCTGTCAGACATCCTGCTACCTCACCTGCCTGCATGCCTGTCACCTCTGACCCTGACCTTGTGCGTCTGGAATGCTAAAGCGTGCAGCACAGGAGCATTGTCATTGAAACATGATTTGAAGAGTCATTAGCGATGAGGCTGACTCAAGCTAATTGCTTACATCTTGAAAAGGTTAAATCTAACTTTGGTGCAGGGGCCTGAATGAGTTTTCATAGTAGGTGATTTTTATCTGAGACGCACTACACTCGTTGCAGAGCAGCTGCACCTATGAATGCACCGAGACAGAAAGCCCAATCTGAAATCCCACTAAGAGGATTGATAAAGCAGCCAAGGGTAAAAAAAAAACAACCAAGAAAACATTGGTGGCAAGTTTGTATTTTCTCCCTGGATGGTCATACAGAGTGTCAGGCAAAGCTGTTTATGTGCTGATTTTGGTGAATAAGCGATTTGTCAGAGAAAATCCTGCTGATCCAGGCGGGCGTATTCACTGAAGAGTTATATAACTTCTATAAAGCCCTTCCTGTATCTCACATTGAATTATGTTTGCAAATGAGCAATGCATTTTTATTCCAAACCAGACACCTGTGCAACAAACCAAATAACTTCCTGATGTTATTCATGCTCTCTCTGTTTATCACTGGCGCCGATGTACATATGCATATTGAGTAAATGTTTACCAATTAGCATTTTGAAACAAAAGATAATATGTTAGATGCTTATCCTGTGAGTCTCATAATGGATTGTCGTTTGGCTTATCTGTACCCAACAAACATACAGAGTGGAAAAGTTTCATTGCATCAACACGCCCATCAATGCTTCCATCCTTGTCTGTATAAAACAAGAGGGTCAGTTTATAAACTGTCTCCCATTAAGGCCCTACCTTTTTCTTTACCATTATACCAATCCCTAAATATGATTTGTGGCGTTTGGGTGAAAGTAAATAAATATGGTAACATTTTATGGCTTTTATGGTATTAACAAGGTTATTGTTTATTGGGTATTCTTTCAACCGGAAATTTGGTGCAACGATACATTTTGCTGCCGTACCACTACACGTAACACTGTGCAAAAGCAGGTTAATACCCACTGACGGAAGCTAGGCTCAGAGCTAGAATTACTCACTCTGCAGCCCAGTAATGTTGTGAAGTCTCATTAGTGAATGCATCATGCAGAGCTGTCAGTGCTGCGACCAAGCCTACGAAAAAACTTGACAGCCACTAAAGTGTTGTTTTTAACGACTGAATAATAGTTTTCACATTTGTATGTCCATTTCCAATTTTTTTTAATATATATTCAAATTTTCTATATTCTTTGACAGCTCTAGAACACAGGTGAAATACCCTTGCAAAAAGACTAATACTGCAAGACAAGATTCTCCTTACATCTGTTATCTATACTGCAAATCCAGTTGGGGCTGAAGCCAATTCCATCTGTCATTGGGTGAGAGGTAGGGTACACCGTGGTTAATTCGCCAGTTAATCATGGGGCTATCATATATGGACAAACAACCACTCACACCTACACCAATCATCCTAATGAGCTTGTCTTTGGACTGTGGAAAGAAGCTGGAGAACCTGGAGGGAACCGATGCATGCACAGTGCGAACATTCAAACTTCCCACAGAGAGGCCCCTGTCCAGGAGGGGATCCTTAACTCCTAATATGAGACATCCGCACTGAGCACTGCACCGCTGGGCAGCCAATTCAAAATTTGAATATCTAAAAGCCACTGAAAGATAAATGCTCACAGCCATGCACAAGCCACTCAATAGTAAATCACTGTTGTGTGTCTTAATTTTACTGAGCACATTCATATCTTACCAGAATTTGGCTGGTGGCTCGTATTAATTTTCCACCCTGCTGTAAGGCACTATCAGAGAGTGAATGATTACTTCTGCATCTGCCATCTGTTTTGTTTTTTTTGTAACAATTTCAAGTTTCTATTTTATTAAAGAAAAAGAACAAAACAAGCATCAATGAAGCATGAAAACCAAGCATGTGCAATACACTTCTTGCTCTTTGGTCCAAATCCCCATACTGTCCTTAGCTTTATTCCAGATCCAGTTATGATAGTGTCCTGGTTGTCGTCAGTTAAGATGATCCCTGTCGCCTAAAATTCTTAAAATAAAGCATAAGATTTTCTTTCAAAAATGTGTCACTACTTTATGAGGAGTGGGAGGGCAGCAGTTTGGAACTCCCCCTCTGTTCCTACAAGCCGTATCTAATCCTAAAACCTTCTCTGCCAGCCACCTACTCCAATGTCATCACGTAGCCAAACAGTAGGCTGGAGTTTAAAATAGAGGTAATGATAAGAGACTTGACACAAATAATTTTTACAGCTACTCCAACTGCTTGTTCATTCAAAGTAGTGATAGTGTGAGCAATACAAACAGGGATTTTTTTTCATTACATCTTCTTTTAAATGGCCAAATTATGTCTATCTTCTGATCTCAACCAGACAAATGTAGCTGTGGGCTACTTCTGCTTAAGTGACATTAAAATTCTATGCTAAATCTCTGACATCACAATTTTCAACATTTGTAGCCAAAGATGCCATTTACCTCAAGTACCTTCGGTCAAGGTTATACATATATTTTGTTTATGTTTTTTGGAGAACACATTTTTCGGGACAGAAATAAATTAAGAACTGGCATATTTGTGTTTGAAATGAAAAATAAAAAGAGGGTTAAATTAAGCACTTGCCTTCAGTATAGTTTCTAGCATTTACAGCAACTTTTTGCTCACTCATAGTATATATAGAGTGATGACTTCCAAAAAAACCCAGTCTCCTCAATTTATCTTGTCCAGACAAAAGCACCTTCAGCAGAAAAAAACACAATACACAATATGAATTTTAAAAAAAAAGTTAAAATCTTGTCAAATGAAAAATTGTTAGAGTATCAGAATACCATTCACCTTTAGAAGTCAATCCTCTCATTTTAATCATGTATGAACAAATGCAGCTGTTGGACTATTTCTGCACATCACAAATCTTTTAAAAGGGCAAAATTATCTTCAAATGTTAGGACAATACAATAATGATGTATGCAATCCAGTGTACGCAAAAGGAATGGGTTTTTTTTTTACTCACAAAAGACATCAATCTTCATTTTCAATCTTCTGCAGACAAAAACAGCCATACAACTATTTCTGCTGATGAAATGACAAATGACATTGTTGTTTTTTAGATGGAAAAGTCAATTCAGTTAAATTTAATTGTGAGCTCTCAGTACATTTAAGTTTTCAACAAGTTTAACGTCTGAAAAGACGTCAATCTTCTCTTGTTGATTTTGACCAGGTAATTCCAGTCATAGAGCAATTTCTGTTCAACTCAATACATTTTAGAAATAGCAAAACTGTGTTTAAAAGTCTAGGAAAGTTGGAGATTGTGAAAGAATCTGTGGGCACTGGTTTAGCTTGGCTGGTTAATCTTATGTCCCGTGTACAGAGGCTATAGTCCTTGAAGAGGGTGACGTGGGTTGAATTCCAGCCATAGACTGTACATTAAAATGAACACCATAAGTGTCCCTGACTGTGAAGCCAAAAGATTTCAAGCTCCCCCTCTTGACTGGCTAAAGTATAGGTAATACACCCCTCTCCCATCATGTTAAAAGATGGAACATGGGTCAAACTGTAAAATAAAAATACACTTCAAATTACTTTTTCTAAAACATTGTTTCTGTCATTATAGTTAATTCTCATCATGTTGGTTTATCTTCAAGTCTCAATTTTTAAGAGCAGTGTGGTTTGATTTGACAAGATGATTGACAGCTCTGTTGACAAATGCAGGCTCCAACAGCCTTCTGTGCTAGATCAGTAGAGTTATGGAGCAACGGCAAGGTAAAATGTAACAAACACTAACACAATAGTCATTGAGCTTTCCATAGCCATGCGTGTCTGCCTCAAACTATCACAAGAATCTGTCCGTCCAGGGACTGCACCTGACTTTAGACATTTTATCAGTTAGTGTAATGCATGTTAATGCGCAAGCCTTAGCTGCACAAGTAAAATACGTGCAGGCAGTCTTTTGGCTTCCCATGTCACAATGGGCATGAAGAAG
This sequence comes from Notolabrus celidotus, assembly GCF_009762535.1. Taxonomy (NCBI): domain Eukaryota; kingdom Metazoa; phylum Chordata; class Actinopteri; order Labriformes; family Labridae; genus Notolabrus; species Notolabrus celidotus. The sequence continues at coordinate 8,832,624 of NC_048272.1, read as the reverse complement.
GCACCTTGTCCATTCTACATACAGTCAATGATTTCAACCCACAGCCATTTAGCGCATGTCATTCCCCACTCTCTCTTCCCAGATTCCTGCTCTATTCGCTGTCCTATCTCTCAATGAAGACAAAAACATCCAAAAGAATTAACAACTAAATTAAAGAATGAGAGGAAAAATTCAGGGCAAGCTCTCAGTACAAGTTTAAAGTATTCATGGCAAAAGCAACCCCTCTGTCATTACAATACTTTCAGAAAGGTAATCTCACCTTTCTTTTCCATAAAAAAAGGCCAGTCTTCTCCTGTTTAATCTTGTCCAGACAAAAGCAATTGTGGAGTAACTTTTTCCAACACAAAGTATCTTAAAAATAGCAGAATTATATTTTGAAATCAAAATTCAAGTAAAGAAGTGAAAAGGAATCTTGGACAAAGACTAGTGCCGGCTTTTGGTACGTTACAATTTTCAATTTTAAGTGCTATAGAATGAAACCTTGCATTTTCAAAATTATTCTGCAATAATGTCCTTGACTTTACTCAAACTCAAACTATAAGTCTAAAAAGCAGATAAAGTCTGAAACAGGTGAGAAGAAAAACTGATTTTCAGTGAATGTGATTTCTATTTTTGTCTTGATATTGACAATCATTCCCTTTCGGTCTTCATCATTTTTCAATCAGCACCATAACACCAAGGAGTTTCATTACCTAGCCTACCTTCAGTGCACCTTTAAAAGTTGTTTTAAAACTTTACAAGGTGCACTTAATGAACTTAATGCAGCAAACTTTTAGTGTACTATTTAATTCACTATTTTAATTCACTCAGCCAATGACAAGCCGTGTTTGGTGCAGCTCAGGTGTGGAGAAAGAACACATTATATACTTAAACAACTCGCCGCTGAAGGTCAAAGTCATTACTGCAGCTAACAATTAATGCTAAGGTGAAGAAGAGGATCCTGGCAGGCCCATATCTTATTTTATGCATACCAATCAGATAGTAATGGGGGTCCTGCAGTGCCCTTTCACTCATGCAGAACATTACCTGCAGTATTAAATTATTTCTCACACTGGTTGTGTTGATGCTCATATAAATGGACTGTTTGGCTCTTTAATTGCGACAGGCAGTGATTGCTGATTAGACCAGGCTGAAAAACAGTGACCTGTCCTAATGAAGCCCAACGCCAAATCAAACAGAGAACCTGGATGTTTACTTTGAAGAAGTTACATAAATGTTGTGACTTTCTGAAACCTCTACATCCTCATCTTTTTGGCACATTAAGTTGGGTAAATCTGAATGATTTTTAATAAAAACAACAATGCAGGTGTTTACTTGTCAGAAAAGACAAGTGAAGAAATATTTTGATTATCTGTAATAGAAAATAAACTCCCCTTCTTGTTGTGTAATTTCCACCAGACAGCTACAATTACCAACATCCTCATCTGCATTGATGGCCCATTATAGTGCCATTACCTCGGCAGCATCACGTAATGATCTAAATCTGGCCAGCTGCACTTACAGCATCTTCACCATGACTCACAATATTCGTGAGCAGATTTTAATGTTCAAACACAGCAGACAAACACTGACATGTCTATATAAAAATGGGCTTAGAACAGGTTCCGCCGTTCCTCCCTGCTTCTTTGCCCTCGTCTGTATAAACGTGCTTGCATATGACCCAGCACACACAGAGAGAAAACGACTCTCCATCTGCTGCTTCAGGAAACGAACACAAGCTGTTTTCGGCTCAACACATCTAACTCTCGCACCTGTTACTGTTCGACAGACTCGCAGCTCTCAAAATATTATAAATTAGCTTCCTGCTGCCTCCGCTAAATGTAATGGGCTATATCAAGTACACCAAGGAAAATTGCTGCGCTCCTTCATGCTGCTGTGATTCTGCGTGATTGTGACCTTTACAGAAAACAACTTGTCATTTAGATTTTGTTAGCAGCAAACTTTCTGCTGTTCCCTCCCGCTGTGTTCCCATGCACACAAAATAAAGTGTGGGGTTATGCTATTAATGCCTAGTGTGCATGCAAGTGAAAATTGATGGAACCACATGAGGAGAGTTTGACATTATTACCATGTACCAAAGCTATTTACACCCTCAAAGCGCTTTTACCTTGAGTAACGCTATACACATTTTCCTATCTTTTCTTTTGTACTGTGTTTCTTCCATTATGTGGTGACTCCTGTAAAAGTTTATTGCGCCTCCTGTTTCACATCATTGCTATTGTCTAATAAAATGCGTCAAGTGGTGTCAGCGGTTACTTATCATTTTCACTTAGGTGGAAACAAAATACTTGTTCCAGTCAGATGCTATTTAACAGATTCCCAGCAAGCAGGTTTTAACCATAGACTATTTAAAATATGGACGTAACATGTTTATTTCTGCTGTGAAGATCATCTTTTTTGAATTGGTGTGTACGTGGTTTCCGGTACTTCCAGAGCCAGACTCAAGTGGATCCTCGATGAACTGCAGTTTTTAGCACTTCCGCATTGGACACATATTTTTAGACCGGAGGTTGCCGCTTGGTTTTAACACAGAAGGATACGATGCTTTTACTGGCCTCGCTTCAAACCTGTGGCTTGGAGCTCCTCCTTCTTACTGGCTGCAGTATATATCGGTCATAAGGCCTGCCTCCTCCTTGTTAACAGATGGGACATGTCATGTCAACATTTTTTTATCAAACATGGTGTCTGACATTTTATTTGGAAGTTAAGGAATTCCAGTCGGCCCAGAGCCATCTAACGTGTTTGGAGCAGTGCTCAAACAGGACTTTGAAGTTCACAGATAACAGTATAATTTTAATACCCTGTTAATTGACTGTTTAGGTCATAAACTTGAGTCAAAGTGAAAACTGCAGAAGCTTTATGCTACATTTGAATAAAATGCCCAAAAACCAAAGCACCCAGGCCACAGACGCCAAAGCTGCAAATACTAATGCTAGCTGCCAAAATGCAGTGCTTCAAGCTATCGAGAAGAAATAATGACTAAAATAGCGAACGCGGCAACAACACATTCTGCCCAGATTTGGGAAATCCAGAGCACGATGGAAAAGATGAATGCCAGAGTGAAGGCTACAGTGGACCACGTCGGGGGGCTGGAAGTCGCCGTTAGTGGAGTTGCTAGCGGTGAAGAAGGAGCTTACTATTGTTAAGGTAAGTTAAATGTGTGCCTGGGTCACCCAAAGGGACGGTACATGAATAATGAAGCCCCACCACATAGACTCAGCTTAAAACTAACGTAACATCCCAGTGCCTGTTGCAGGGATATTTTGGCCTTACTTTTGTAGAGTGGGAGGAGGTGGAAACAGCTTCAAGAAGATCTGGAATAAGTTGTTAGTTCACTTGCATGTAGACATCTGTCTAAGATGATAACTAGTCAGATTGACGGGGGCTGGGGCAATGTTGCAACAGATTGCGTTCTGCATGCTTTTGCTCTCCAAACAGACTGTTTTTTCCTAACACCAAAGCCTGCTCATATGTAATTGATCAATGCCGCTCGGACAACAAACAGGCTACCAACGGACACCAGAACACTTCTCATGCTGACAGAGCTGGGCACATGTCTGTTCATCTGTTCATTATTAATCATCAGTGTTTCTTTTTTCAACTTTTAACATGGACATTCATTTGGAAAAATGATTAATGAAACCTTTAACTCCCGTTTTCTTTAATGTTGTAGTTTTAACGTTACTTGACACATCTGTATCATGTAATGCCAGTCATGGAGAGAAGATGTTTAAACTTCTCACTGTGGGTCACCAACCCACAGTCAGTTTGTTTATGAGAGAAAAAAGAAGGATCCAGACCCTGCTCTCACATGGGAAGATGGATCGCAGACAACTGGAGTGAGAACATACAGCCTTTGGAGATTTGAAGTAATCCGTGGATCTTTATGGATATAATGTTTGAATTAAATCTTTCACTGGACTTCTGACTTTCAATAAGTTTTGACGTTAATTTTAACTTTGGTTAATTTTGAACAGAATTGATGGATCAATTTTATCAAAATTAACATATTTTTAAAAGGATTAACGGTTGATTAACTGTGCCAACCTCTTTCTGTCAATCCAGACTCCCAAATAAAACAACTTCTACAATTTTTTTCTAGAATCTTTAACAGATGTTATAAAAGTGAAACCACTCAATCAAATAGTGGAATAACAATTTCATTTTCAAAATCAGAAACCATAGAAAGAAACATCCTTCACTTTGTACGAAATCATTTTATCATTTAAACTGCAGCTGTTTTCAGAATACCTTGTTAGAGTTTTTTTTATCAAAACGACAATCTGAAATTTTGTCAATAATAAAAAGGTTCCAAATGCGCTGGATCTTAAGCTTGTATACCAGCAGGCACACAGTTTCTGGAATATTCCATTTGAAGTATTTTTGTGGCTCAAAAAATTGCCCAAATTGAATATTCTTTCAATATCGGCTTTCAGAAGCTTTGAAACAAGCAAATGTCATCTGGGTGAAAGAAATGTTTTTCTTACTTTTCTCTGAACTTTCATACCAAGGAATTTAATTGGAGCACCAGTTAGGTTCACCTAAAAGTCTGCACATTCAGCAAGCTACAACTTCAGATAGTTGCCTTAGTATCAGGATCAGGATATGCCTTTCCTATATTTTACATGTTTTCTGTGATTCATTTTTCGCCTTACTCACTGAGCTGAAAATAGCAGTTTTCACAGCTTAGAACAATTTTTCTTAAAATTAAACAAAAAAAGATGATGAGGAAGATTTACAGTTTGCCCACTCACAAAATGCCACTGTGGTCAGTTTGAACTCATGTTGGTTGTTTTAACTTACAAAAGGCAAAAATAAGCATCTTTGAGCAAATCCAATACATGTCCAACTTGGAATTACCGATTTTGGTCACAACGAAAATGCAACTCCAATATTTTCCATCTATTAGTACTTGATTTCAAATGTATAAGCAGCTGGATAATCTAGTATGTCAACCAGGAAGTTGTTTATTTTGTTAGTCAGGCTCTTGGTGCAAAGCTTCCTTTTTGTGTCCTTTGCTGACTCTTATCTTCAATTCTGACCTAAAAGCCTCATGTGGGCAGATTCTTCAAGTGGTGTGTCCCCATTGGCTAATTAGTTTTGAGTGACAGCTTAGCTCCAGTATTGTGCTAAGTACAAAATCCATGGTTCCTTTTCTCTATAAAAACTAGTACCCAGTATTTGGACAACACCCAAATCTAGATAAAGTTGGATCGTTATAGGAAAAGGGAAATGGTACAGGAATGCTTCTACATTAGCAGTAAAGATATGTAGTGTGTTATGACAGGGTCTGTTCTGAAGATACAGACAGCCCAGCCTGTAGCAATGCTTGGATACATAAGTGACTACATGACAGAGAAGAGCTTCTTTCAATAAAACATGCAGTGAAAACATGAAGACGAGACTGCTGACAGAGCTAATTAAGCTGTGGGTGTTGGGTGCAGCTAAATGAGGTGACTAAAGAGTCTAAATATAAGACTGCTGTTATGTTTCTGTTTTCCCCCATACAGTACACCATGTGATTACATCTGAAACACATAAGAACAGACCAGCAAATTAAAGTGTTTGTGGCTGTCATTTGAACCCCTGGCACATAAACGGACCGCTTGTTTATCTTAAAGAGGAGCAGACAGGACCACTGCGGAGTGTCTGGATTTTAACTTGTGTCAGAAATCTATCCCAGGTGATTTCTGTGCTATCTTTTTGGCCAAATTGGTGCCAGTTAAAGGACTCCTTCTCCAGTCAGATAACAGATTTAAATCATAAAAGAGGGAAAAAGTTTTAATTTGAATTTTGAACTTGGGATAAAAGTTTTAGATCAAAGAAAATAGCAGCATCTCAGTTATGCAAATTAGCGTCTATATATGTCTTTTCATCCAACAATACCTGAAATCTTTTTTTCTATATGCTTTGCCAAATGGTTTAAACCAAAAAGTGAATTATACAAAAAAAAGTAACCAACAATCAGATAAAAGATGTCCAAGACAAGGCAGAAGAAGAAGTCAGGTTTTAAAAATGTGGAGCCCAATTCACAGAGCGATTATGCCAACTCTACAGCAGCTATGCTAGCACACAATGAAACCCCCTGCCTCAAAGGGTTAAATTGACCCCAAACTGTTCTTTAGAGAAGATAGCATCATGCTCTGGTGTTGTTTGGGCACATCTAATTCACTAATTTCAAAATATTCAGGACAAATTCACAAACACATCATGAACAGAGCAGTTATTATAGCACTCACAAAGTATTGATGCTCTGACTCAAACTGATGATTCACAAAGTTTTAAGGAAATGTTCAATGTAACATTTCATAAACAGAGTAAACACTACAAGAGCTAAAAGAAACACTAATCAAAATATAACAATCCTTTTGCAACCTTTCAAAATGTTCCACTGTAGCCCCTCTTATAATTCAATGTGTTCAGTTACATCTAACCCTAAACTCATAGACCAAATCAATGTAACTTGGTATTCATACTATATTTTCACTGTTATCATTTACTTGGAACGATAAGCTAAAAATTCAGTACATTAGGTAATTATCATTAACATAAAAATAAATCACAATTTTTAGACCAAATAACAGGAAACACCTCATAAGTTTATTAGTTGTGCACTTACAAAGCAAAACATGCTTGTTATTATTTCTTAGGTCAGTCCACCAAATCATGTTAGTTGCTTGTTGACAGGAGTCACACAGTTTTCTAAAACTCAGTAAAATAACAAAACAAGGTTTAAAAATGTTCACACTGACACATAAACGTACAGAAGAGGATTAGGCCACCAGAGAAATAAAAAAAAAAAATTGAATTTCCAAGAAAGAAAACTTAAAATTTTCAAGTTTATAAAGTTGGAAATTTTCAATAAAAAACTCAGAATTTACAATATTATAAAGTTGTAGATTTTCGAAAAAAAAACCTTAAAATTATTGAGTTTTTAAAGACATATCTGTGAGAAATCAAATTGGAAATTTTCAAGTTTATAAAGTCATGCATTTACAAGAAAACTCTGAATTTGTAGATTGTTAAGAAGCTGCCCTTTGCCCATTTCACTGCATCATGGACCCACTTGACAGCCTTATCAAATTGTGCTTGCTACTTGGATTCAGCAATAAGCTGTGTATTGTTCAGAAGAAAGCAGCACACTGATCTGGAGGAGGTGATTGCAGGTATCCAACAAGAAATTAATCTCAGCGGGCATGTGCAAGGATATAGATTCTATATCCTTGTTTACATGTTTGTCATTCACGTGATGTTTACATGTTTAAGTTGTTCACGTGATGTTGCAACAGGCTGCAAGCAGCTTTCTTTGCTTTTCAATGTAGCATATTTTCCTTTTGTTAGTACTTTATATTGTGACTTTGAAAACACATCTTTTGTTGTGGATACTAATAAAGTAGAATAATAAAGCATAAAAAGTGGGTTAAAAATGCTAGTTTTCGTGTATGCAAATATACTTACTGCCACACCTGCAAAGGTTAGTTCACCAGTTTGGCCACCCCAGTCAGAAAAGTCTATACATTAGCACATTAGCGCCTCTACCAAACAATAACAAAACAACTGGGGGCCCAGATTTTGGTCAAATGCCTGGAATATTTATTATTAAAGTGCTGCTCCATATCACAAATATTGAAAAACCTTTGAGAAGTGATCCACTTTTTATTTCCAGCTTTACTTATCATAACACAAAGCAGAAGACAGTTTTGAGTGAGATAATGAGCATTTTTCTTTCTTTCTGAAGCCTTGTGGGCAAATTAGACATTTGCTGTTTTTGGTTCATGGACACAACCCTTAACCTTACCTACGTTGTTGTTTTAAACAATAGACTCATTAATGTTTCATAATCATGTTTAACTTTCCAGAGAGACACTTATCTTTCTTAAAGTCAATAGAATAATTCTCTATGGAGAAACCTTTTATCATCAGGCCAATTCGTCTGCTTTGATGTGAGATAAAGCAATTGAGAATCACATTAATACTGAAACATGTTCCGGTGGATTTATCTCAAGCAGCTAATGATCCTGGGAATGTTTCCAGTGTGCATAATCAAATGCAGAGGCAGAAACAATACATTATTAGCATATAACACATACATATTAAAACTAATCCACCACTGCAGGTACAAAGAGACAGGTAGACAAACTGGAGTGATTAGAGGATATTTCCAGGCATATCAATGAGGGCTAAAAATCTTTGTCTCATTTATATTTATTTTCACATCTTTTCATAGAACCAAAAGAAGACCGTTTCTAAAGCTTGGAGCCACTTTACTGCGCATTTGTTCATAAACGTTTATGCAGTCTTACAACTGTTTTTGTGCACAGCCAATCTGTCAAAGTTCACAGAAAGAACAAATCTTTGTACTTGTTCTTCCAACTACAGATCAATCAAACCCGCTCTCTCTCCCTTCAAACCAGTCTCAATAAAGAGTATTGATCAGACACCAGGGGAACATGCTGATTGAGATATTTGTAGCCCAAGGGAAGCCTGAAACTACATAATTCACTTCTATTTAGTATTACTGGAGACATCAAAATGTTCTCTTGGTCTTGGGAAACTGAAATAATAATGTCTCTACACCAAAAACTGTCACTTGTGCATAGCAGTTTCTTTTTTTCTTTCCCAGTCCAATGCAACCTGCCTAATTAAGTGGCTACCTCATTAGTGTTTTTAGTGTTGTTCTGTTACACCTTTAATACTGCCTGAAATGCTTTATCGAGTGCACCAATGGATGTGTGGCACTTATAAAAAGATTGTTTTTTATTCATGTTCAGTCATCTTTATTCAGCACTCTAGTAATTATATACTGTGTTATTAAACTGCCTTGTCTACTTATGTATTATTTTACACTGTTTTGTTTCATATTGTCATGACTTGCTTTTGTTTAGTATCTATTTTCCATGTTGTAGTCAAGCGGCAACCTCCGGTCTAAAAATATGAGTCCAATGCGGAAGTGCTAAAAGCTGCAGTTCATCAAGGATCCGCTTGAGGCTGACTCTGGAAGTACCGGAAATCACATACACACCAATTCAAAAAAAACGATCTTTACAGCAGAAATAAACATGTTTACAGCCTGGTACAAAAGATATGTGAAGAAGACACTGGTGGCCTAGCAGTCTAAGCAACCCATGTATAGAGGCTACAGTCCTCGTCGCAGAGGTTGCCGGTTCGACTCCCGGCTGGTCGACCATTTGCTGCATGTCTTCCCCCACTCTCTTCTCCCCACATTTCCAGTCTCTCTTCAGCTGTCCTGTCATTCAAGGCAAAAATGCCCAAAAACATAACCTAAAAAAAAAAAAAAGACGAGTGTAGTCTGGATAGCTCATTTCTCAATCAGCACACACTGTACGTGGGATGATTTTTTTTTTCTAACGCGGCAATTTCAAAGATATTGACATTACAAGTCTTCCAATGACAGGCACAGCTGACTTGATTGACAGGTGGGAACACTGTAGCTGTTGGTTAGGAGGCTCAAGCCCGCCTCTTTACGTCACAATCACTCGACAGCAGCAATATGGCTGCCGTCGACGATTGGCCTCAAAACAGCGCTTCAGAAACAGATGGGTGACGTCACGGATCCTCCGTCCATATTTTATATCGTCTATGGTTGTAGTCAGTCTATGATTTACTGTTTAATTTTGTAGACTTACCTTAGTTTTATTTCTTGTTTCCACCCTGTCTGTATTAGTTATGTGTTATCAGCATGTCTTTGTTGTGTTGTTTTATAGTGGTCCATGTCTTGTGTTGTATTCCTTTTGTGCGTGTGAGTATTCTCACTTGTGTTTCTTAGTCAAGTCTGTTGTGTTTCCTGTTATATTTTGTAGTTCTTGATCCCTGTGTGTCTGGTTTAGTTTTATTTCCTGCCCCTTCTGTTTCCCTCCACTTTGATTACCCTCATTAGTTTCACCTGTGTCCACACCAGTTGCTCGTTACCTAGTGTGCATTTAGCCTCTGTGTTTCCTCCCTTGTGTTGTTGGATCATTGAGTATTTCTCCTGCTTTAACCATTGTTCCTGCTTCCAGTGTTCTTATTTAAAGTACGTTTTTGTTCCTTTGCTTAACAAATCTTCTTAGTACATGGGTCCTCCTCTTTTGTTTGTTACCCATTGTGATACATACGACAGTAAAAAAAATATCATAGTAGTCGGAGCTCATCTTCAGCAGTGGCGGTTCTGGGGAGGGGCCAACAGGGGCCAGTGCCCCTGTAAAACTGAACCTAGACCCCCCCCACCACACACACACACACACACACCCCCCCACACAAAAACACAACCCCCAACACACCCACACACACACACACACACACACACACACACACACACACACACACGAAACAAATATTATACAATAAAAAAAGCTTCGGTATCTTGCCGATGTTACAGGCTGAACACATGCGTGTGGCACTTGGTTCCAGTCTCTTAGAGCACTAAGGGACTCATGTTGAGTGTAAACAGCCAAACAGCTGCTGTCAGTCTGCATTTTGATATAGTACACAGTAGTATATATGTCTAGTATATAGGGATGCACTGATGTTTTTCCAGTTTGTTCTCTGCTGGTCCTCGCCCTTCTCAGTCTCTTTTGTCAAGGTTGAATGTGTCCCTCTGACAACACCCTTGGCCCCAGCCTGCCCGCCCCCCCCCCAAAAAAAATCCATGTTAGCCTCAGGGTTTGTCTAAAAACCTGTATGATCTTTAGGCCACAGGTGTTCTTTGCACTGTAGGGCTTCTTAGACATGTCACTGGACTGTCACATCTAGTTTACTTGATATGTACAATGTTATCACATCTAATAACAGTGATGTCCAAACACCAAAAATGAATCTCAGTTTAAAAAATCGGGATAATCCTTTTAATATTTCAATCAAAAAGCAGTTAGTATACCATCTTATTAGTCGTGACTGAGTTGTTTGTTTTTTTAAACATGCCTTAAAATCAATGTGTTAATCATCACAACAAAGAGAAGCTTTAAACACTTTGGTTTCAGTCATTATTTCTACAGGATCTTAAATGAAAGACATCATGTGACCTCGCTCATTAATCACCACCACAATTAGTGCCTCACGCATGTCACACAGTCAGGATTGTGCAGTAACAGCAGAGGCTTTAATGTAGGCCGTCAGATCACAGCTAACTGCCCACCAAAGTGAGAAAACACTCCTGAGATATAGTAATTGGATTAGTGGCCAACCAAATTACAGAGAAAATGTGTCTTTCAACTGAGCATCAAAAAGATGCAGTGCAAACATTCAGAATTGCAAATGATACTGTCGGAGGTAATTAAGCTGTGGGTGTTGCGCGACGCTAAACGAGCTGGCTAAAGGGTCTAAATGTAAGGCTGCTGTTGTCTTAGTGTCATCCTTGCACAGTGTGTGATTATCTTAAGCAGAGAATGGCAAATTAAAGTGTTTATGTGAGTGGTTTGAACCAACATGCCACATCTTACTGTGTAGTTTGTCTTCCAATGTGAGCAAGGATGAAAATGTTATTTTCCCTCCTTTTCTGTGTGTAAAAAATAAATAAACAATTAATTGCACAATTCAACCCCTTTAATTTATATCCTCTTGTTCCTATCCATCTACATTATTGGTGTACAATTTTTTATATAAGGAAGAAGGAAGATTAACAACCCTTGACAGTGAAAATATTAAATAATCAGGATGCAAATTTACAGTAAAGAAAGGCTGTGGCCGCTTTTAGTAATTCAATTCAAGGGCAGAAATTAGACTTGCAAAGCTTTGCTCACACATTGAAATTACAGCGAGATGTAGGCTCGCTGTTAGTGGCAAACAACAGGGAAATGAAACATGCACCAAAGAGAAGGGACCATCAATCTAATGGGGTCCTATTGCAAATTCTCTGCGTTTCAGTATTGCCAGATCTCACTGGGGGATAGTCGACAAAGGAAGCTTTTAGACACTTCAGCAAACACACGTGAGGACTACAGCTCTCTGGATCCCATGTAACAATCGTTAATGCTTTCAAAACTGTACAATGAGTGTCTTTTTGAATGTTCTATAGAATGAATACCAGCTTGAGTGAGAAATTCACCAGAAAAGGAAATCACATTTATTAGACACAAGAATAGCCTCAGCCTGCATGACTGTGGTGAACATCAAATCTGCTCATTAAGATGATTTTAGCCTTGATGTGATCAGCAGATGCCAGCAGGATATGAATGGCACATAATGACCCATTATTTATTCACCATATTTTTATACTAAACTGTATTAAAAAAATTTTTAGGTTTATGTGGTCTTTCATTGTAGCATTTCACTTGAACTAGACGTGTTACAAAAGTGCAAGAAATGGAACTTGAGAAGCAGACTGCAGCACTTCCTATGTGTGCGCTCATTTGCACTGCTAAAGAGACGAAGTGGAGGGTTGGATGACAAATTTGGAGGCGGGAATGTGATTAGCGAGACACTGGCAGCATCGGTTGTCATTTCCCTGACGCTTCAAAACACAGCTTTTCCAATACCCAGAATTTCTAACAGCCATTGCATGAAAGGGAAGAGTGATTTAGAGATGTTTACACATTATTACCAACAGAAAAATGTTTGAAGGTGTAATTTGACCTTCTCGCCACAGCTCGGTGCAGTCATGTCACATCACAGAAGATGAAAGTCCGATAACCTTTGCATCATTCTTGCTATCGGCTGTAGAGAGGCATCTTGGGGATGAGGTATCTGAGAAAAAGTGTCGGTAGATGAGAGAAAAAAAGCACCACATGCTGTTTAACAGAAACAGCTCTTAGAGTGAAAACATTCAAAGGGGGTGGGGCCACAGACCTGTACAGCCTGGGCCTGGATACATATTTTCTATTTATTTGGAGTATTTTTCCAAACTGAATCCCTTTCATGTTTGTTAGAAAATACTAGACTAACTCTATCACTTTTGTAGGTGGTCTAAGTGTGGATTCAAACCAACATTGGTAATTCAACTTTCATAGCTCCGACTGAAAACTGAATTATTGTATATTGTATATGAAGAAGTATGGCTCATAAGTAGTGAAATAGTACATGCTACAGAAGCCTTATGACCAACAGGTTCAGCTATAGAACAGCAAGAAAAGGAGAGGACTGACACTGTGAGCCTGATAATTGAGCCAACCACTTAACATGCACTCATACATAATCGCCATTCCAGCATTCTGGTCTGACTCATAGAAGGTTCTTTAAAATGATTTATGTAAAAAACCTTTTCTTCAACTATAAGAGGCTTGTTTGGATTGCCCAGATACATGTTGCTTTATGCTAGCTCTCATTTTCTTGAATATCTAAAGTGGTGGCGGTGAGTCAGAGCACAGTAAAGTGACCCCTGGAGCCCTATTCATAGGAAACATGCCAGGATAAAATTATACTAAATGTTTCTTTAAATATCCAGTGTGCAATCAGCCAAGCAAAGGAGATTAATTTCAAGTGAAGACCAAAAACTCAGCATTGTTTTTTTTAAGCTCTGTTAAAGTTGAACCCGAGACCTAGCTCCTGCAGTCACAAGACAAAGGGTCCTTGAGCAAGCGACTGCATTAGAAATTTCCACCGGTAACATAGTCAGTAGCGAGGGATGGGTTAGTTAATACTGATGGTCACTTATTATAGCAGCCTCTGCCATTAGTGTATGAATGTGGCATGAAAGTGCTGTGCTGTATAAGTACAAGTCCATTTAAAGCTAGGGTTGGTATTCACGGAAAACTTGCATGAATTTGAATGTAGCATTTCCTCAGGACTCCGTCTCTGGTTGTAATGTGGTACTCCCATCAGACATAAGCTGTGGTGCATCTAATGTGCATATTAGTGTGTGGTGGGGTTGAGTACAAATAGTATTAGAGTAGATCCCAGTGACAAAATAACAGTATTTCAGCTTGAATTACATATCGCTAATATAGTCATGGACAGCACAACAGCCCTTCCAAAGTGAAGTCAAAACTTTTAAAGGCTCCCCCTTGTGACTGGCTGCCGTATCAGTCATAAAGCTTCCCTCCTTCATTGTAACTGATGGAACAAACTGGTTTAACTATAATAAAATGTTTTCATAGCCATTATGTGTTATCATGCTGAGTTATGAGCAAGTGCTAATTCTTTTGAGACATTTCGTTTTGATTAGTTATTTGATGTTAAAAGAGGGGATGTGACATCATGATTGACAGCTGACAAATGCGGGCTTCTGCAGCGTTTTTTCCTGGACTAGCAGAGTAGAGAAATAAAGGCAAGAGAAAATCTAATGATCACTAAAACAAGGGTCATTGAACTTTCCAGAGTCCACATCAAATCAATCTGAGAATCTTTACCAATCTGAGGGATCTTTGGGAGGGGTGACCAGCAGCCCCACTATTGCACGTCACCAATGCAATCAGCACTCAAGGAGGCAGTATTCTGGCTTCACTTCTTAGGTGGAGATGGAAGCATGCCATACATGTAATGTATATTAATGTACAGTCAGTGATTGAACATAATGACATGATAATTACTGAAAAGGGTTGTAGGTGTGATCTGGCAATGCATATCATAATGTCTGGTGTGCATGCCAGGATGAATCTTGTCAGAATTCTGATCTGACATGTGAAATTCAAAATGAACTGCAGGGCCACTGAAACATTGAATATGTAACAAACCCGTCTTAGAATTATTCTCATTAGTGTTTGGGGAGTTTTAGCTCCATTACTGTGACTTTCTGTCAGCGTCTCTGTCCAGCTTTGAATTTCCTGCTAACGGTTGAAAAGATGTCACCACACACGGTCTCACTGAGTTAATTTGACAGTGCTGAATGGAAAAAACATTAGCTCAACTGCAGGGAGAAATTTTATCCTCACAATTTGAAACAAATGAGAGTGTTTGGAAATAGAACAGAAATTAAGTCAAAAATACCATTGCCTTTAAGATTTTTTCCATCACAAAATTGTGATACCGTATACACTTTTTGGATGGAAGTGATGGCAATTTTAATAACATAAAAACTAGGTGAGATTTCATAAAATTGAAACAATATCAACTTAGACTCTCACTGGAGATTTCCTCTTGAAAATGTGTTTGTTTTCTCTGCTGTGGCGTTTCTATTTGAGTTAAACAGAAATGCTAAATGTACTGGAATAGAAAACCAGAAGTTGGGACAGTTTATAAAAAAGAAGTCCTGTTAAAATAGAGGGAGCTCTATTTTCTAACTTTGTAATCATTTGTGATGCAATCATAGTTGCTTCAAAGTATCTATTAGATTAAATAGGGCATAAAATTAAATATGACAGATATTTCCACATCCTCATACTGTACTGTTATCTCGCTCTCTATTTCTCTTTCCACTCAATCTCTCCCCTCTCTCTCTCTCTGCCTGTCTGTCCCTCTTTCTTTCGCTCTCCCTTATTGTCTCCCTAACTGTCTCTCTCTCCCTCTGTCTCTGTCACTGCCTATGTCTCTCTCTCCCTCTGTCTCTGTCTCTGTCACTGCCTCTGTCTGTCTCTCTCTCCCTCTGTAAATTCAATTCAAAGGGCTTTATTAGTATGGAAAACATATGTTGACATTGCTAAAGCTTAAGCAGAAATAAAAACACAAAATTACAAATAATGACAGAATACCAAAGATTCAATGTTAAACTAACAGAGTTGTGCAGTTTTGCTGTCTCTGTCACTGTCTCTGTCTGTCTCTCCCTCCTTCCATCTCCCTCTTACTGTCTGTCTTCCTGTTTGTTCTGTCTCTGTCATCACTGCCTCTGTCTGTCTCTCTCTCCCTCTGTCTCTATCACTGCCTCTCTCTCTCTCTCTCCCTCTGTCTCTATCACTGCCTCTCTCTCTATCACTGCCTCTGTCTGTCTCTCTCTCTCTGTCGCCCCCCCCCCCCCCCCCCCCCCCTCTGTCTCTATCCCTGCCTTGGTCTGTCTCTATTACTTCCTCTGTCTGTCTGTCTGTCTGTCTGTCTGTCTGTACCTCTGTTTCTGTCACTGCCTTTGTCTGTCTCTCCCTCCATCTCAATCACTGCCTCTGCCTGTCTCTCTTTCCCTCTGTCTCTGTCACTGCCTCTGTCTGTCTCTCTCACCCTCTGTCTCTGGCACTGCCTCTGCATGTCTCTCTTTCCCTCTGTCTCTGTCACTGCCTCTGTCTGTCTCTCTCTCCCTCTGTCTCCCTCTTTGTTCTGTCTCTCTGGTTATTTTTCGGGCCATTTGTATATCTCACTCACTCACCCACTGTTTTCAGTATTATATTACTGTCTGTCCGTCGGTCTGTCTGTCTGTGAGTCAATCATTCTGTCTATACCTCTGGTCCGGTCTGCTTGTCTGTCTTTTACTTGGTCTCTCTGTCTCTCCCTCTGTCTGTCTGAGTATCTTCCTGTTTTTCTGCCTTTCTTTGTTTTTTTCTTTGTGTGTCTGTCTTTCTCTCTTCATCTTTCCCTCTGCCCCTTCATTATCTACCTCCTTTTAATTAAACAAAATTCTACAACAACATCCGCCCCTCAAACTGGACAACATCAAATGATTAGAAACTGATTCCTTATTTTTCTAAATGAGAAAATTAAACAGAAGGGTCGTCTACTATGACGTGAACTACTTTTCAGAAACCAAGTAGCTGAAGCACAGAAATGTCAGTCTTATCTTGGAGCCGTTTGTTCTCTAGAATAATATCAAACACATTTGTGTCGTGGAAGAATCTGCTCCCACTGCCATGTTTTGTGCCTTAACAAACAAAGGACTTATAAGTCTTGTGAATCTCTACTCAGTATGTGGCCTACATGTTACGAGACCTGGTTTGATATCATAGAGGATGAAAAAAAATTGTTAAATGTCATCTTAAGTGAATCAAATTTGTTGATTTGCCACTTGGAGAAAAAGCTTTGTACTCGGCTTGATTAAGTGACTTCTTGATTAAGTGACCTCTCTTGTTCCAGGAAGAGCTCTAATTGTTTTGTCCACACTTAAGACAAGAGTCAATATCTAGAAACAAGACAGACCAAGCTATTTATATTGTTATTCAGAGAAAAATAACAATTTGCACTTGACTAAAATCAATACAAGTTCAGCTGAACTCACAAGTCTTAACACAAAGCTTCACTTTATTGAACAGAAGTAAAATTCTAAAGTCTCAACAGTAGATTGACGAAAAAGTAATAACTCAGTGAGTGATTGTATATTTTCAGTAAAAGCCTTTTGATAGCACAATACTTTTTAACCAAATGTCAAATGAAAAGGAGGGAATAAGAGGAACAAATGAGGCAATAATAATTACAGGTTTTTGCATTACTAAATACTTTGAAATTCCCTGGTTCACAAGGTGCTAATTGTTGTTCTGCGTGTTGTTGGGCTCAAGAGACCACATCCATTATTCATTATTCTACCTATAAATTTAGATCACAAAGAGAGAATAAATACACCTTTATGAGAGTTCCAGCTTTCTTGTGTAAATACAGATGCAGTGTTGGAAACCTGTAAAACATAAACTCTGTTATTAAGTTGTATTGTACATTTCTGAATATAGTGACACACAATCTGATGAAAAAAGTAAACTTTAGCAGTCATAAAGATACTATATCAAGCCATTTCGTTTGACTTAACATATAACTAACATATTTTTAGTTACGCTGGAGGAACATTACACTGTGAACAAACAATTTAGTAGCACTTAATCAACCACAGCATTTCAAGAAGTACATAACACTATAGAACATCTCTTTAGTATTTATAAGTGTTATATGTTTAATACAATTGTATCACTTTATTACCCTCCTGTGTAAGACTTTATTCTGATTGGTGAAATCCCCCTAATGACAGAGATTATTGCTCAACAGAAAAAGCAAAGAATGCTGAAGCATAATTCTCCCCCTTCCCTTAGAGCAAGACCTTGTTGCAAAGGGCAACGGTCTTGCTTAAGCTATTCTAATTTGCTTAACCACCTGCTCACTATACATTATCCCTTACGTATTCTATCTATTGAGGCCATTCAAACAGTCAAACTTGACTATCTTCATGAGTTTGCATTTCTGTGTTTAACATGCTTGTATGTGATGTGTATTTGTGTAGAGACGGTTATTAATTAAACAGACTGTAGATTTAGCAATGTGTGCATCATGTGTTATTAGATAACAGATGTGATGTTGTGTTCTCAATCATTAATGTACTGTTAACACGCATGTTGCTTAATGAGGGAATTCATTGTTTTGAACAAATGCATCAACGAACACTCAGAACACCCCTTCAATCTGAAGGCGAATACCAGCTACCTGTTTATCACAAACAGGATCTATTACAGGACAGGATACTTGAGCATGAAGTGTACCTCTTATTGACAGTGAACTTGGATAAAAAATACTTAAATGCATATCTGCACTCACAAATAGACCTTAAAAAGAATTGTAAGTTAGCCTCCAATCTGTGTTGTTATTTTAGAACTTCATCTAAGTTCTAGTAAAACTGCTGTTAGACTTTCTCATGCTTTTCTTTAGGTGAAGGAGACAGTAAATGTTCTCTAACTATGTATTTAAAACTGTATGTGTATTTGACCTTGAAAAATAGACTCATAAGGCAAACTTTTTTTAATGAAGGGTTAAATAAATGTAAGTCTTACAAAAGCAGAACACAAGGTGTTAAGCGTTACCCAAAAGTCACTAGTTCTAAACGCACAAATTGAAACCTCCTGTGCACGGGTGGATGAACTGCTTTTTGGCTATGTTACCTGTGTATATACATTCCCTACCCTCCTGTTGTTCATGTGTCAATACCACTTGCCATTTTTGCTTTCAAGAGCAAAGGTTGGGTGCAGACATTGAACCTAATTATGGTGATGGTTGTGAGACACTAAAAGCCGTGGGTCATTAGCTCTCATAAAGGTGTACATGCCGTCCCCTGAGTGACGTTTTGCTGAGGACAGGGAGACGCATCTGATGCATTTTTATTATAAACTCCACAATGACTGCTAGGAGGGGGGGCTGGGTCGATAAAACAAAAGGCTCAGGGAGTGTCAGGAGTGTATTGTTTTTTCAACTGACAGGCCTGCCATCACACATTTGTATTGAGCTTGTGCTCTGCATGCAGGCCTGTATCATGTATCTGCAGAGGAAGCCACTGTAATGTTTGCAGCTGGATGAAATGCATTTGCTTGTCTTCCATTTCACAAATATATTCCTGCTCTTGCTGAGGATTTTTCTTGAGAGTGAAGTTTACAAATGCAAGACACCTGGACAAAATAATTCCGAGCAACATGCCTCATTTATTACCATTGAAAACTACAGCACTTTACTTCCTTTAATTTAAAATTTGTGTGCATGTTTGGCACTGGCTGATCTCCCCAGAGACGTGTATCTATCTCCTGCACACAATAAGCCTTGATTTATTTTCAGTCTGCTCTGTGCATTCGATAATGTAGTTTATTCTGATTCGAGGCAGAATCCTGGCATCCAGGTAAGGGGAACGCTTCTATTTGTCTACTCTTGGATTTAGATCCATCTTCTTTTTTTTTCTCTCTGGGACCTAAAACAAAGCGTGCGCTGGATGGAAGCCACTACACAGACGAGTAGCTCAGAAAATGATCTTCAGCATGCATCAATCCTGCAATGATTCAGGTGGGGAGACTGAATGGAGCTCGTCTGCAAAGCTCTCCGTGCAAAACAAACACATTAAGGTGTCTGGATAGTTCCTGCATGCATACGATTGGGTGGATAAGCTTTATGATGAAATTTGCAGTCTGTTTATAAAGTTTAAATATATCCTACATATATCAAATGTAGGCCATTATTCTCGCCCATAGAATATTAGATAAACAAAGATAAACATTTTACCCTATAAAAGTCACACACACATTTTTATCTGGTTTATATTAGTCCAACAAGACCACCTCAGAGATTTCAAAGACCCTTTAAGGCACGTAAAGAAGGCTTGTATGGTTGCATTGATAGTGAAATTGATTTCTTCCCTCCCCTCTCCATGTGATATTACATCTCCTATATACAGAAATACCACAATATGCAGTAATCTCACACTCGGTTGCATGGTTTTATCATGTGAAATATTGCACAGAGAACACAGATTGCTTCACAGGGGATCATGTTGTGGGAGAAGTATGACATAAAGCAAACAACGGCAAGGCAATATGTGAACACAGGACTGTGCATAGTGTACCGTCAAAATAAAATCCCTATTTGCAAGCCAAAGAGATTTAAAAATAAAATTGGAGGGCTTGCCTCAACTGTACAAGTTGTTGAGCTTTGATTTGACTTTTCTTTCCTTAATGTTTTGTGTCCAACACCCAATATATACATTTGTGTTGCTCTACCAAAGCTGTACCATTTATCAGGGTGCTTCACACCTATTGGTTGCTTGCTGTGTTCTATGAAGATGATAAAATATTACATGGTTGCAATTTTCTCTTGGGTTTTTGTGTTCACACTGCAATGTTGTGAATTAAAGCACACGCCATTGCAGGGCTGTCTTTATGTAAATGCCATGCATACCGGTTGCACTTTGCAAAGTGGCATGCTGGCTTCAACAAGCCAACCTACGTGGGCTAGTTAGTCTACCAACAAAATGACTGGGGTTAATTCATAGTAGTGACAAGGTCATATGCCTGAGACATTTAAAATCAACATCAACTTAAAAATAGGGATGCACCGATCAGATCCTGGTATCAGATATCAGCTAGATCAGACTCAAAAAGCTAGATTGGATATCGGTGGCAAGGGGCCGATTTATTTATGATCCATATGACAGATCTATTCATCTCAGTTCTATGCTTTTCTGTGTTTACAACAGCCATGTGCATCTCCTATGTTATCAGGGCCAGCGGTCTGTGCATTTTTGCCCGGTGGAGCATGATGGAGGATAACTACAGAGGCTCTGCAGTTTAGAGGCATGCTTCTTTTGCCAACAACTCCGCCGGAAACTTGCAACATGTGCAGTGGTAATGTTTCGACGGATGGCAGTCTCACTGAAAAATATAATGGGAGCCCAAAGGAAGACGTTTACGTCAGCTGTAGCCTACTGTAAAAAAGCAAGAAACCTTCTATTACTGGATTCAAAGTGTGAAAAAACGCACAGGTTATTGGATTTAATTGTTCTGGATCCTTGAAATTAAGGAAATTAAGCCTCTGGTTTAGCACTTGGAACCCAGGTCCAGTTCACCATCAAGTCTGAATAGCTGGAAGTTGCCAAAACATGATTCTATCCTCACACTAAGGATTATTGTTAAATCAATACCAGGATCGGATCGGCTAGTATCTGTATCAGCAGATACCAAAGCCAAGGTATTGATATTGGGACCTAAAAAGTAGGATTGTGCATCCCTACTTATACAGATACAGAAGTTTACAAACTTATAGGTCAGCACACAAACGTCAGGAGCTTTCACCACTCTGCCGTGTAGAGTTGTGCAAAGGCCAAGAAACTCTGACAGCAGTATGTAAAGGTAGGAGACCAGCTTGGCAAAAGTGGAGGTTCCAGTAAGTGAGAAAGAGAAATTCCCTTAGTTTGACAATCTGGAAAAAAATCTTGGAACCAAACGAATTGTTAAACCAGTAGTTTAAGTCCTGCGATGCTGCTAAGCTCAGCACTAGCTCTCCTGCTGCTGTTGAATTGCATGGAGATCTGAGAAATGTTAGCCTGTTGCTATTTTTATGCTGCCAGTTGTAATCAAACTTGCCTAGTAGACTGTATATGTTACTATTAGCCTACAGTGTGATGAGTTTGGGATTATTTGTGTTGATTGCAATCTCACTGCGAACAAACCACTCAAGGGTTGGATTGGAAGCTAGCTGCGATCACTTCTTCAAGGCAACTTCGGCTCACTAGTTTTTTTTCCGCCTCAGTGTGAAAGCACCCTTAGTGTAAATTACATGCACTGAAAATAACTCAGAAACGGATCACATAAAGGCAGCTTGTAGATAAAGAAAATAGCTCACTCAGTCTCCATCCCAGATACACAGATAGACTATTTGTCATGAAGGGTTGATCTGGGTAACAAGTAGGGGAGTAACACAAGCAGGGGAGTAAGACAAGCAGGTGCGATATACAGAGAGCTGTCTGTTATCCTACATCATCATTGGGTACTGACCCAACAATAAAATGTGAGTTAGCCTGAATTAAAGTTTAAATTTGCACTTAAAATACCATAAAAATTGCTAAATTCTGAATTATAAACAAATAATATTGATAATAATAATAATTCATAGGATTTATATAGCGCTTTTCTGAAGTCATACAGTATGCAGAATTAACTTTTTTCTTCCAAGGCAATGGGCTTCTACTGTGACAGCACGTGGGTAAAATGTTCAGATACTGAGTACAGACAGTTTAAAAGCAGTTCAGTGTTCAGACATGGAACTGTTGAGCTTTATTCAAAACAACCAGGATAAAGAAGATTGATTGTTCCATTATACGAACAAAGAAACCTCATTCAGACTAATAAAGTGCTGTAAGCAGTCTGACCTTGCTGCTGGGTTCTTTGTAGCATTAAGCACTGCCGAGCACAGCCACTGCCTGGATCTATTTTTCTTTTCTTTCAAAGTGATTGGGTCAATAAGCCCATGGACACTTTAATGACATTCAATTTAAGCCTCCTCTGCACAAATACAAAGTTTTTGTTTCAACCAAAAGATGTTCTATTTGATTTATTTCTGAGTTTAAAAAAGGAAACAAACACACACGACACAAATAGAGGACAATGTTACATTTCACAAAAGCAATTATTTTGTGTACATCTGCATAAGTCCAATTTTCATAATTGCATTGCTTAAATGGAACTCCAGGCACCTGCCCAGCAGCACTATTTGGCACTCTCCCTAACGCTGCGTTCAGACTCTGGCTAGTGATTTTTCACACTCGCACTGGAGATTTAAAAAAAAAAAGCCTGCTAGTGAAATATTCATTCCTTCGTGTGGCATAAATTACATCTCATTATCAGTTTTGTATACAGTAGCATTCTTTTACAGATATCATTACTTTTGTAGCCCTTTCATCTGTGACTGTGTAATTCAGCTCTGTGTTTTTTAACTCTCCTGTGGGGGAGTCGTCTTTAATTCTGTTGGTATACGCTGAAAATTGGTTCTTCATTATGAGCACCAGTGCTTATTTTCCGGGAGGAACATGTAACTAAACATGTTTTCTCAGGGCACGAACCTGCTCCATTTAATGATTGTCCTACATCTGTTGTTGACTGGGTTCATTTAAGCAGATATGTTTACACAGTTTCTCTTAAATTATAGATTCACAAAGTGCAGCTCATAACAAAAATGTCTTCTAACCTTGCTCCACTGACATAGCTGTTCACCCTTACAGCAATGTTCAGCTCAGAACCATAGCTTCCATCTTTTTTGTGTTCTACATTTCCTTCATTCCCTGTCAAATCTGTGCACCTACATAACCCACAATGCATCTCAGCTTTTCAGGTGTGTAATTCGAGCAGCTAATGTATTCTGAAACTGAAATAGAGGGGTTTCCTCATGTCTGAATTTTGTGCATCCTTTCTCCTCTGTCCTTCTTCTTATGATCTAGAATCAATCTCAGCAGGCCATGTAGAAGGATTCAATTCTGGAAATGTAACTCAAGGGGAGCAAGGCAAGGATGCTATGAGCTATGAGCAAGGATACACTGGTGTTTCCTTAGCAAACGGATTTCTCTGCATTAGTGATGCATGAAAGAGGTGTGACACAAAGCCTGGCAATATAAAGCAAATATGAGGAGAGAAAGAAATGGTGCTATCTTTCGCTGAAATCTTAAATACAGCAGTATGCTACATTAATACAAGGGACTGATAATGCAGCTGTGCCATACTTTATATTTAACAGATGTCATATTTAAATGACTCCTCTGATAGACAAATGTTGTATTTTGTTAGAAGTCTGTTTCCTCAACTGCTCTCCCCCCGTGTCTCCTCCATGCTCTCTCTGCTCTCATCTTCCCAGTAAAGTAAGGAGAGAAGGCAAAAAAATGATTCAAGGATGCAAAAACTGAGATGGGACTCACCATCCATAGCTTTTTTTTTTTAGAATTTTCAAAGCCTCCATAGCAACACGTCTTTATGCAAAAGTTTTACATCTGAAAAAGCTCTATCCAAAACATAAAACAGGCTTTTATGTGTAAAATCAAGCTCCCTCTTACGTTTAAGCTATCTGCATAAAAGTTTTATTTCAATGTTGGTTAAAAAGTTCTGTTCTATCCAGGGTCACTTTGAGGCATTATGCATCTCATGCTGTCCAAAAAGACAGGAAGACACAGGAGTTGAAGGTAGTCTACATAATGAATATGAGGGTGAAGCCAAGACAAATGACCCTGAACATTCTGACTTCATTAAATCAAGTACCATGTGTCAGATCATCTTCCACACCAGCAACAGAGCCTGGAGTTGGTTTTGGGGGGATGGATTTTACATAACAGGGGCTCATGATTTTTGACAAAACAAAAAACTTCCTAGTGAGCAAGGATCGTCAGTTATCCTGGGTATATTGTTGAAATTCAGATTGCAGGCACCATTAACTCTGAATAAAATGTGATTAAATCATAGCCACCAGGCAAAGTAACTGTGTATTTACAAACTGCTTCAGTCAAGTATTTTGCCTGGAGTAATGCTTGAGTTGAATACTGTTAGGGCAGAGCAGATTGGTCTTAAATTACAATAGAAACAGCAGCCCACAACCTGTGCTGGCTAGCAGCTGCCTACCAGCTGTAGCTAAAGTTAGCTTGTGTCAAACAGCAACTAACAAGATTAGCTTACTTTCAGGTCATTATGCTAACTTACAGTTTGGATGAAGCTTACTCTGGCTTCTTTTTCCTGCTCCTATCCTCCATGTTTGGCATCACACACTCCTCCGCTGTGTCAGCAATTAGCATCCTTACAACAGGAATTTGCAGTCTGAATTGTCTCAACGTCACACACGTTCTCTCCTTTCATACTGATAATGAAAGTAAAGTGAAGTATAATCAGAAGATTAACAGTGAATTGATTTTGTTTCACTGAATTCCTGCAGCATTATTTGCAACTCTTAGTCTATAAACTGCTGTCTGCCCACACGCTCTACCAGACTAGCATGTGATATGAACCCACCAATTAAATTGTGCAACAAGCTGCAAGGCCAACAGCATCATCACTCTTATCCTTTTCTACTTATATCAAATAACGTATTACATGTATTGGTTATCTGTGATTTCCATTACTATTTCTAAACCAAATGAAAAAAAGAAATAAAGAGTAGGTTTCTTGAGGAATGTCTCATCATTTTTGGCAAGAGAGTTTCTTGAGACCCAATTCACTACTGGTGTAACTGTGAGTAAAAGGTTAAAACAGTGAAGGTCCCTGCTTTGAGAAAAGTGGAGTAAGGAAATACTACTAATCTTTAAAAAATAAAACCCTCCATCAGACTCAGAATCTACGCTTTGCTGTGGAAGAGGTGTACCTGGTGTTCATAGACTGCTTTGAATAGATGAAGGAATACGATGCAAAGTAATAGATGAAAGCTCTGAGGACCTTCACGCTTAATGTTCATGGTTGTTAACCAGCACTTTGCTACATCCATGAGCTGGAACATCCATATAGGATATTATGTTCCACTCATGTTATGTATGTACTCCACTACATGAAGGATGCATCTCTCCACCATGATGCTGACAATATGATGTCCTTTATCAGACTGCATTACTCAGACAGCTTCTTTCGTAGCACTCTGCATGCGTGCGTATGTGCCCAAACATCTGCCAGCTCTACAGCCACTCTGTGCCTAAAAAGATGCCAGCAAGTGCCAGGAGGGAGCCCCTGAATTATTGAAGAAAGTCAGAGGTATGTTAATTTTAATGACTTTGGACTTGTTGGGAATTTGAGGATTGTCATTGCTCTTTTCAATCAGAAACAAGGACAGGACAGCCTCCTCATGTTTAACAGAGAGCCAACTTATATCTTAGAAATAGTGGTGGTCCCACAGCAACAGAAAGCAGGCGTAACGAAGAGACGCAGCATTGTTTTGATTGTGATGACCAAGTTGCAGTTGTCAGAACATTTTAGTGTCACAGCCCCTATTCAGAGGAATTCCCTATGATGAAATGCAAATTTTTGTACCAAAGCAGGCTTATTTTCCCCTGTATTGACATATAATGTGCCCCATGTATGCACTAGAGTGAAAAAAGCGTTACTTTACTCGAGGGTGATCCCTGAATTCAAATAAAGTGCTAAAGCAATTCGTTTTGTATTCTTTATACCCTCTCCAAGTTCTTTATCAGCAGTTTGGCATCACTTGATAAATGGTGATAACTTCCAACAATACCACATGTGACTTGCTAATTAGCTCAAGTTGCTGGGAGTGATATGAAAATGAAGCTTCGCTCATCCTCGTACAAATCATCTGTTTGAATAAAAAAATGTTTTACACAAATGTAGGCTTTTCTCAGAAAGGTGTGGGATGATTTTCCACCATGTTAAAAGATGACAGCTGTTGCCATGTGCAGAACAACAGTTGCTATGTGTTGACACAAAAAAAGTAATAACTTTGTGTCTCAGCTCGATATTATGAAGGCGTCTCATCGGAGAAGTAGTGTTATATGTTTTATGTGCTCTTACACTGAACACATAGCTGATGTCCTCTTTGTCCTAAAGACGAACACACAAACACTGCATGACCGCAATACACTGTCATGGAGTAAATGATGATGGCTTCAATATACCATGTTAAACATGCTGATGATCAGACTCCATATTCTAGAGTTCTCGGCTATTAAACCATCCATCCATCCAATTTCTTTGCCGGGATTCGTCGGCCTTCTGTGACAAATGAATCTATTATATTCTACACTGCATCACTGATGGTCCTAGGTGGTTTGAACAACTGCAAGTGATTAATGGCAACATGAATTTTGCAGACACCCTCTACTGGCTTCAAATAGTAACTACTACAGCCTCAAATCATCCAAGTCATAACTCTCTTTTTCTCTTTTTTCATATCCTCCTTTATCCAATACTGCCCACCCAAATCTGAAACTTTCCATGTTTCTCACATTATCTCCACATAGCAGGGAATTATTCTCCATCCTCCATAATTAGGTCAACTGCAGCAACATATTACATCATGGCAAATCCTCACTGAATGTGAGTGCTCAGTTTAACTTTGATGAATGAAGTCATTTGCATATATGTAGCTGTGCAATCTGATAATGGTTTAAATACAAACTGTAAAAAAAAATCGGGTGGGAAAAGCTGTGCTGTCAACACTTACAGTACATGAAGTGAGAAATGTGCTGTGATTTATTTGAACACAGAAAGTGTTCACACAGGAAAGCAGATGACAAATCGAATACAGATAATAGTAGGAGTTGAATCCTTGTGTTTCCACGAGGACTGCAGATGTTTCCATCTGCTGTTTTAAGGGGCAACTTTGAGTTATGTTGGAAATGTTTAAATCAAATCCTAAATCTCTGCGAGGAGTTTTAAGCATGTTAAAAATCCATGCTTCAGCTGGCTGCTGCAAATTTCAAATCTAACTTTGCAATATCCAAATATTTGCTTACCAACTGTCTGTACACCTTTCTGTTTCCAGAATAAATACTCTGCTGTCCACTGGCTCCCAACAGCCCTTGAATGCATCATGCATGCAGACATTTTCAAATCCATGCATTACAATATGACAGATAAACTTTGACCAAAGTACATAAACTGAGACACTGTGTCAAATGTTAATTAAAACAGAAAATGATGATTTGCAAATCATTTAAACTATATATTTGACTGGAAATCATTCATTGTTGAAACTAAAAAGCTACATTTTTTATAAAAAAATATATGCCCATTAAAACTTATCAGTCCAGGGTCCTTCTTGTACAGAGCCAGTATGTGGATCACGCTCTTGGTTACAGCAATACACTTGAGGTATATTAATCCCTGGAACAGCTAGCATGGCAGTGTGGTGGTCAGGACTGCTGCCTCATAGTAAGAAGGTTGTTGGTTCCAAGCTGGTGCTAGCTGAATAAACTGTTGATGGCAGTTGCAGTGGAGCGAGAAGGGAGTGAAGAGGAAAACAAAACCAAAAAAAAAAGAAATCATCCTATTCTCTCCCAGGAGAGAAGATAGACAAGGTAGAGAGAAAATCATACTGCAGTTTGACTGTTCAATAAAGTGGCACATATTTTGTCAGTTTATATCACTAACATTCCCTTTTTGTCAAGAATTAGGCACTAAATAATACCTGTAACTTGTCTACTGAACTGCTGCATGGCCTTCATGGTTTGTGTCGGTATTATATGTCATCAACTCTAACAGAGCAGCCACTTGGCACATTTAATCAAAATTACATTGAAACAAGTAAAGATGACAAGTTACTGAAAGTCTGCTCATGTTAGGAGCTGCAACAAAGCTTAAAGGGTGTTATTCAGGGGCGCCTAGGCTTAGCGGTTTAAGCATGCGCCCCATATACAGAGGCTATTGTCCTTGTTGCAGCGGTCATGGGTTCACTTCCCAGCCATGACCATTTGTTCCATGTCTTCCCCCACTCTCTTCTCCTGTCTCTCTTCAGCTGTCTAATAAAGGCAATAATGCTCAAAAATACAACTTTAAAGAGTGTTATTTATCCTTTCTCATTTTGCAGTTGTTCTATTACACATTTCAGCAGCTTTACATCCAACTGTGATTATTTTCTTGAAATGATCCCTTGACTTGACAGAAATGTTGTGTTTTACTTGTTGAACTATTCAAATGGGTTAATGAAAATATTCATTCCACCACTGAACATCTGTTCAGACTGAGGCCTTGTTTACACAGAAACTTTTGCAGTAGAAAGCAGTAAACTATTGTTGTGTTTTATATACTTGGACACTGTGTTTTAGAGAAACGTTTGAAAACTGGTTCCAGAGTTGATTTTTTAGCAAATGCATCTCCTGCCGTCACAATGTAACTGAGCAGATCTTATGAAAAATGGTGACATCACAGTCCCATTCACACATGTGTATCATGTTCCCAGTTTATACAGTCTATGGTTCCCAGTCAAATAGCCATGAGAGTAGGAGTATAAAACATCAATGGCAGACCACAGGGTTCTGCTTGTGCTGCTCCACTCCACTGAGTTTATAACGCTTTGTGTCCCTTTTAAAAGCAAACAAAAGGAGAGGACCCACGTGCAGAAATATAAAGAGCATTTAGTAAACAAAAGACAGAAGATAAACAAAACTTACTTAGAAGTCCAAGGTCCAACAAAATCCACAAGCATAATCCACACAAGAAACGATAGAAAACACGAAAGTTGTACACAAGACTCATGGAACTGATGAGAGGGGAGGAGAAACAGAGAAACTAAATACACACAGGGTAATTAAAACAGGTGTGAGACGAGACACGGGTGAAACTAATTAGAGTAATCTAAAAGAGGGAAAAACACAAGGGCAGGAAGTAAAACTAAACCAGACACACAGGGAACAAAAATAAACAAAAGGCATGGTCAACAAAATAAAACAGGGAATGACTATGAAAAACAAAACTAAGTAAAGACCCTCACAAACTGCCTCACTGATGTAAAAAAACATGGATGAAGAGCGACTTTATCAAACTTAACTGCAATAAATCTGAAATCACTCCCATTAGCCCCAAATCCCTCCTCTCCTCCACCCAGAACTTCTCACTGGGCATTGATAACCGCAGTCACACCTTCCACAGTAGTCCATAACCTTGGCATCATCCTCGACCCCACTATCTACTTCAAACCACATATCAAAAATATAACCAAAACATGCACCTTCCACCTCCTCTCTCTCCTCCTCTGCTGCAGAAAACCTCATGACCTCCAGACTGGACAACTGCAACAGCGTCCTCTATGGCCTTCCCTCCACTGACCTCCAAAAACTCCAGTATGTTCAGAACTCAGCTGCCCGGTTACTCACCCTCTCCCGCTCCAGAGCTCACATCACACCTATCCTTCAGCACCTCCACTGGCTCCCCATACAGCACAGAATCCACTTTAAGATCCTACTCATCTTCTGCAAAGCCTTCAATAACCTCGCCCCCTCATACCTTCCTGACCTCCTTAAACACAACTCCCCAACTCAGATGCTAATCCCCTATCACAGAGACCAAGCACCGCACCTTGGGGGACAGAGACCTTGCCATCGCTGCCCCAACTCTATGGAACTTTCTCCTCCAAACATTCCCAACTCTGACTCTCATTAAAAAGATCAACTAAAAACCCTACCTGTTCAAAAAAAAAAACTAACGCATAATCTCTACTCCCTTCTGATCTCTGTTTTTGTGTTTATTTTTATTTTTCACACTTCATGTAAAGCACCTTTAAGTACATTGAAAAGCACAATTTAAGTCTTATCAATTCATATTTTAATATTTATGTTTCAGTAACAACGTTTTACCGCCAACCACCGGTCTGGCATGCATACACGGATAATTTTTTTAACGCAAAGGAATGACTTTTCCATTTTAAATGGGGCCATTTTTGTGTAAACAAAGTCTTAAGCCTGAATTATGATCCCATCAGGTGAGGGACTTTGGTTTATTCTTCACTGTTTGAATCAAAACCCTGAAGTCACGTTATACTTGATTCTATCATTGAGCAATGTCTTGTATTTTCTAAATTTGGCTTTAGAAATATTTCAATATTTTAAAAAAGGAACTAAAAACTGTTACCAACTTGCCAGAGGCTTACTATTAAGCTCCTCGTTTGTTACCCTGTAAAAGCTGTCCTGACACACTTATCGCAGCTGCAGAGTAGATTCAGAGAAAAAACACGATGACACGCTATTGTGAAGAAGAGAGGATGGACCAACAAAAGATAAAACTATTTGGGGAGAGTAATAACGGTAAAAATAGCTTTTGATTAAATTATGTAAGAGACTGAGAATCAAATAAATTATATATGGTCATTGCCTGAATTGCATTACATAATTGATGCACACAGTCTTACATTATGTACCAACTGTCAACATGTGAAATGTGTTTGAAAAAATAATACAAGTGTGATTCTCAAACCACTTAAGGGCAAAGAGGAAGGGGAAGCCCGAGGGACGATGCTGGTGTCATGGTTGGACTCGCATGAATCATGAATATCTCTGCTTTTCTTTTCTTTTTTAATCTGAGGCACATTTTAAGTGTTGGAGAAAGTGTGAGGATGCCTCAGGGCCCCAAAGGGTAAAGAAGATTAGAATGTCAAATGTCACAGCACACATTAAGGCTGCCTCATACAACTGTGAGAAACTGCAGGGAAGAGTAGGTGTCAAGAGTGGAGGAGAGTTTTAGGGATTCTTTGATTTTTTTTAGAGGCTTTTGTATAAATCATCTTATTGACTGTGATTGCTTTTTGTGTTTCAAACTGTTAGAGAGAGACGAGGTATACTTTCTGTATTAAAACTCAAAACTTTCAACAAAATTCATGCTGGTTTGCCTCGGTGCAGCTTTCATTGGATTTCAGGTTTAGCAGGACTAACAACACCTGTACTTATTTCACATGTTTTAGAAGCACTGCATGCAGTGAATGAGTGTGACTGCTCAGGAGAAAATTGGGTTTTGATGGGCACTGAGATGCAACAGCCAAATTAATCTACAAGTACAGGCACTCATCTGATGAAGAACTCCTTGTTTGCATTTTTATATTTAATATTCTCAAGTTAAGATGTAGCGCTCCTCTGTTGCAAGGCATGTTTTTGTAAGCTATTTATTGGAAATAATTGAACGAAAAAATCATTGTGGAACACTAACATCCTTTTTTATTAAAGCTGTAAGCCTGGATCATGTCATGGTTGATTTCATAACAGCTGCAAGGCAATGTTTGACAAAAGACAGAATACATCACAGCTTCGGCTTTGAAGAGCCTTCAGGCTTACAGCTTTAATTATGACCACAAATGTTACAATGGCCTTTTAATTTCAGGAGGCCTATTACTTAAGTGTGTATTGATTGCTGTTTGTGCATTTGTTTTTTCCATTTTAAGGGTTTATAGTCACTCACATGAGAAGGCATTTGCTGAAGCAGTAGTGAAAAAGGACACTTATGATACTGCTGCACATGATTACTCTAACCATGTACTGTAACATTATGGGCCTGCATCTTTGATGATTTGAATGATTGAATTGTGTGCAGATTTCTAAATCCACCAATAACTGGTTCGGTCTTTATATAGTCAGGTGATATCCATCCAAGGTCTCATCTTAAAATCGTTCCGTTTTATTTCAGAGCAAAAGTCAACAGTTGAAAGATGGCCGTTCCACTTCTGTGAAAGGCAAACTGAAGTCATTCAGTATCTGGTACAGTGTTTCCAAAGCAAACTCTACCTGTTGAAAGCTGTGGACACTGAGTTCAGAGTTTTATTTCATAATGAAATGGGATATTTCAACGTGAAACACCAGTAAAAATCTCAAGGATAAATAGTAGGTATTTGAAAAATATCTTTAACCCTTAACACAAAGTAAGGCTGTGACTTTCTCACTTTTGACTAACCACAAAATGTTTCTGTTATTAATAGAAAATTGGGTCTGCAAAATTTCAGAAAAAAATAGTAGAAAGTTCTCATCAGAGCCCAAAGTGATGCCTTCAAGGTGCTTGTTTTGTCCAAACCCCAAAACTATGCATTTACTAACATAAATTACATAGAAACAAAGCAAATTACTTATTTTTTATGGCTGGTAAAGATACAATTTTACTTGGAAATTCCTGAAACTATTAACTGGCAATCAAAAAAGTAACCTTTGCTTGATTTAGGTATAAAAAGACTAAAGTCTAAAGCTCAATATTTGTTTTTTTTGGCACAGTGACCGCTGAACAATATTAAGCTGGATCAGTTGCATAAAGACTTTACTGACTGCATGATATTTCAAAAGGACATCCAGTCCGATTCACCTGGCAGATTCAAGACAGAAAACCAAAACACACATGCATGTTCTGTTTAATTGCACTTGATCTGTCAGAATACAGTCAGGTATGAAGTTATTATCACCCACAGTTAAATATTTTGCAGAGAGCGTGTAGAGGTAGTGCAGCCTGGAGGACAGTGTGAGGATGCCCACGAGGATGAGGGGGCTTTGAAAAGGTAGGCATTTTGGAGAGGAAGCAGATGGCCCACATTAAAGGCAAAGGGCCCTTGTGACTGTCTTCAATGGCCCTGCAGAGAACTGGGTAATTAAATGAGAAATTTAATCAGATTCCTCAAATTAAATGTCCAGCTGGATAGTTCTGCAAGAACACCACTGACTCCACATTTACCTAAGGGAGTGTCACTGGTGGATGCATAATTCTCCAATCAGTACATACTCGTACATGATGATATCCCTGCTGATGATTACTGCTAAAGTATTCCATTCACAGTTCTGCCAGCAGGAGGCAAAGGGACATTACTGTGTGGCCACAGGAGGGTCATTTTAATAATGGGGCCTGAGAGGAAGCAACAAAACACTGAAATGACAGGAAGGGGGTTTGAACCAGAAGACTATTTCATCTTTCCTCTGTTTGAAGCAGGCTTCAATCCACTGTGGTTTTATTCTGAAAGGGCCTTGCAGCCAGATAATATTCCAACAGTGTTTCATCATGTTTGATGCAACATGTTTGATGCAACATTTAAAAACGAGGCAATAGAATCTAGTCTGGACAGTGGTGACTTTACGATCTGATATGAGCCACTGATTTCTTGAGTCCTCCCTTATCCATAGCACCGTAAGGACAGACTCACAGACAGAAAAGCAGCCTCTGGGTCCGTTCCGAGTCATTTTGCATTCAGCAAATCCAGGAACCGCCTCCCCTCCCTCCGCTGCTGCTCCCGCCCCGCGCTGCTGGCTCCCTCTCACGCGCAGCTTGTCCGGTAGGATGGGACCAGCAGCTAGAGATCGGTGCATGCCTGACCGCTAGTCTACTTCCTGGATGGAAGAATGGGACCACTTTTCTTCGCATTGTGCATTCCCCTTCGTCACGCTGCCGCCGCGGATAATCACTTCCCAATGAGCACGTGTAATCAATGATAGTCGACCACTTTTTCCCTCTGTAGTTAAAGGCAGCGATTGATCGCCGATTGACCCCTGCACACTTCGGGAATGTCGCTATCTGGAAGCCCGCTACAGGCACGGCGGAGTCCAACAGATCCTCAACTGTTTTTGCACGGCTGTAGTGTGCGTAACGTGCTTTTCCTCGAAGCTGGAAAGAGCCCCAGCTCGGTCTGGGGGCGAATAAATCTCTCTTTTTGAAAAACACAGACTCTGTCTGTTGCCTCACAAACCCGCTAACCGCTTTTACTTTGATGCTCTCTGCCTTCGTGGCTGCGGTGCCAACTTGGTTCTCAGCTTGGCTCGTGTG
Source organism: Notolabrus celidotus (assembly GCF_009762535.1). Taxonomy (NCBI): domain Eukaryota; kingdom Metazoa; phylum Chordata; class Actinopteri; order Labriformes; family Labridae; genus Notolabrus; species Notolabrus celidotus. The sequence continues at coordinate 8,798,416 of NC_048272.1, read as the reverse complement.
TATGTGATTTTTTTTAAAGAGAAAAAGACTCAAAAACTTTGTCACCCGTTGCCTTCTTGTTACTCTCGATGAGTAGTCTAACATGCGGACAATACGGGAACCGAGTTACTGGTGGATTTTATCCTTAATGTTTTTAACCTTGCCCAAACACAAAGACTGTCATCCCGGTAAGTACTTGCAACATGGGTTAGCTCTCATTAACGTTGCCTGTCGGTAACTCCTCACTGTTACACGTGTGTTATCTTCTTCTTTTAATGGAGGGCGAGTTTTGGTGTCGAAATAAACGGTTATTCTTCGAGGTAACGTTCCACTTAACGGTTTTTAGGGGCCGAGTCGACTGTAACGTCCAACGGTTACCGCTGAGACGTTCAGCTCCGTGATTTATGTGCATGTTATCGATCAGGCAGGAGGACTATGGCGCAAACTATTCACTGCTTTAATGTCAGGACGAATATTCAGTCTCCTTTTCCAGTCCTGCAACTCTGCTTGACCCCGGCGTTTTCCCCTGTGAGCTGCAGCTCTGGTTATCCACAGGACACAGTGCTCACAGTTACAATAATTCCTCAGTATGAAGAAATGTAACGCTCCTATAGGCACTCTGTAGGTTTACTGTGGAGTTGCTGTAGTATAATGCACTTTTACCTCTTGGGGAATAGCCCAGCCTTTGCCGACTAGACAACTCTGCAGTTTTGTTGTGGTGTTTATAAGGTGTCTTAAGTTGTATTATAGACTTACTATAGTTGTGGTCTTGCTTTATGTGGATGTATAATTTATGTGTCTGCTGGCTGTCATGTGCGTAGGTAGAAACGAGGATGAGGGCGATAGTTAGCGCTGTTGGTTCGTAGATGGAGTTGCAGGGTATGGGGGGCGATTAATGCCCGGGTGCTCCAGTCCGCATGTTCAACCCTCCTGTTATGTTCGTTTTTCAGGAACGGCAGTAATGGTCTTGGGGAAATTTGACCCGGGGCAAATCAATTATCCAAAAGTGTCAGAACCTCAAAAAATCCCAATAAACATTTTTTTTTAAATCAAATTTTTAACTCCAATATCAACCATTTAAATCAAGATTTAGTCCATTGGTATTCTTTAATTCTCACAGATCATGGTTCAATGACTATAACTGACTCGTTTTTCATTAAAATGAATGTTAAAACTTTTTTTAATGTACATTGGAAAGCTCTAAATATATATACAGTAGTTTTCCATGACATATATTTTTGTTTATTTTATTTTATTTTACATTTTGTATGTTGTTTACGCTAATTAAACCAAGCAGAAGAAGTGTCCTGGCAAAATGATACTTTTAACTTAGGTCAATTGGACCTGCAACATAACAGGAGAGTTAAGTGTCTTTGGGAGGATACTGAACCCCCACATTGCCCTGAAATCATAGCTTTCTGTGTGTAGATCCAGGACACCGGTGAACACCAAGGCTAATATGGTTGATGAATAGGCTACTATCAAAATGTTAAAAACTGCATTGTTCAAAACATTTTCGTTAGCTGAAATAAGAGACAGATATGAGGCTATACAAAGAAATATAGCTTACTGAAACAACAATGTGTTGAGAAAACGGACAAAAAATAAATACAAATAGAAAAGAAATTGTCAGTTGGAGAGTACTTATAATTTCAAGATGTAGGTGTCACATCAAAATGTGTCAACCTTCAGTTTCTGCTCCATAGAGTATTGCAAATGTGCTTCCTCAACTCAGCAAAATACTTAGTTTTTGGTGCCTTTTGGATTGAGAAACTTTATACATTCCAGGTCTGTGGTTTCGCAGCACGATCATATAGATCCTCAAACAAAGTCAGATGCATTTTAGCATTAAGTCTTCTGGGTTCCACTCCCCCCTGAGGGGAGGCTTGATGCTGGGAAGCAGGGGCCTTAGAGTGTTATGTGACTTGATATGACAGAATATTTATGGACATGTGATAGTCTTTTTCCTTTTTCAGATAAAGTCATAATTTTGTATTTAGGCCAAGTCAGTAAGCACATTTCATACAGCATGCGTAAATCAATATGTATCATGAAAAGATCAAACATGATGGAATAGATGATGTGGTATTATACAAGATGAAAACGTACTAAAGTTTTTTTCTTAAAGCACTTGGACAAAGGATCCTGTTACTCTTAATGTTAGAAGAGATTCATAACAATACACTATATAAGTATAAGAATAGTGTGTCATCAAGGTCATGAATTAACCCTGTGTGTTCGTGTGTCATGGTAAATGCAGGTAAACAATTTTAAGCAAGGCAATGGCAGGGCTTCAGAGAAGTTAATGGCTGCAGGATTGACTAAAGAGAGGTTGACAGCATCGCACAATATCAACTTATATCACAGTTTTGTCTCTCCCTCTATCACACTTCCTCGGCCCAAGAAGACTGGCCGATCACACCAGTGGTTCTCCTCAAGATTTCTGCCTCATTGCAAAGTTTATGTTGCCATAGATACTAAGTGCCTGCTCATGGTGAATGCCTGTTTGGTCTTTCTTGACTCTATTATAATGGAGCTTTCTTTTTTAATTAAGCATCCTGGTCCTGCCTTTTGTGTTAAGTGTCATAGGAGAAAATTTGTTGTGATTTGGCAATAAATAGATTAAATTGATTGAGCTAGAATCAGTTTAAAGTAGGTTGGTAGAAAAATTAAAGAATAAATTCACTAGTCAAAAATTTTGACTTGGATACCGATACCAAGTTTAGTATCACGATACTTGATACTGAAATGATGCTGAAAACTGAAACAATACTTGTTTGATTCTTGATACCAAAATGATAAGAAGGGGGATGTTGACAAGGGTTGGTGCCTACACATACAGGGTCAATTCAAAAAACAAACAAATAATGGCATCAGATACAGCAAGTCAGCCTTGTCCGTGTGACTGCTGTCAAGCAATGTTAGCGCTCCCCCTTGCGTCCATCCTACCATTCTGCATTCTACCAGCAGAGCTTGGTTGCTGTGGTATCGTGACGAGAGTGCCAATGCTGGAGTGC